>NC_091554.1:3116917-3139417 GCF_042767895.1 Penaeus vannamei
AGCTCTAGCCGCAACTAATTTTGCATGGTCTTTTCTTCTCCTTTCCTTTTCCTTCTCTCCTTCATCCCCTTGTGCTCACATTCTAAAGTGCGAAAGCTATGCTGAATGGATGAAAGACTGGCATTTTCAGTCCTGAACAGCCTTCATACTCCATTTACCGTTTCCTCTACCTTTTTCACTACCATACTAACCAACAGCACTACATGCTTTGTCATGTAACATATTTTGTCCTAATTGTTAACTAATTTTTAACTTTTTTGCCACAATACTTTATCATAATGCTGTATGACCTTTTGCCCCAAAGCCTCATCCTATTGCCATATTTTTTATACCCTGATAATGACCTTTGATGTTGATGCGGCAAAAAAAAACAATAGATAAATAAATCAGCCTTTGTCTCAATTAATTTTACATGGTCTATATTTCTCCTTTCCTTATCTTTTTCTTCAGCATCCCCTTCTGTCCATAACTTAATGTGTGAGAGCCATGCTAAAAGGATGAAAGACTGGCTTTGTGTCAGTCCTGAATAGCCTTCATACTCTGTTTGCTATTCCCTCTTTACCCTTTTCACTACCATACTAACCAACAGTGCTCCACAACCTCTGACATCTAACATATTTTGTCCTAACTGTTAACATTTTTAACCCTTTTGCCACAATACTTTTATCATAATACTGTATGACCTTCTGTACCTGGGGGCTTCTCCCCCAAGCATCACCCTATTGCTATATTTTGTATATGCCACTAATGACATAAGATGTTGATGCAGCAGAAAATATTCAATAAGTAAATAAACAAGTGACTTCGTATGAGGTAAACTGGGTCCTTTCCCCACTTATTTCAGGCTCACCAAAGTTCTTTTACCCTTATTAGGGGCATTAAGGCTTGTCCCTTCAACTAGCCTACTTAAATCTGATTTCATTGGTTTCCGGATCCTTGCCTCTCCTTTGACAACGGCTCTGACCATTACAACTACTCTCTCCTCGATGATCACTGACAATATCCATTCCGAACCATCCACCCAGGTCATTATTAAACATTCAGAATGCACCCCTTCCTCTCTCCCAATATAAACTTCACCATCTCCAACTGTAGTCTTCTTGTTAACCTCTTGTAGCAGTCCCATGCTACACAATTCCTCCTAAAGCATAAATGTTACACCAATATTGATTATCTTCTGTAGACATGACTTCTTCCTTTTTTATATTGGTGGAGTGTCCTGTCCTGTCCATTCATATCGACCACTTCCTTGTCAGTATCAGCCAAATACTGTTGCTCCACAGCCCACTGCCCTCTATGTACTCAATTTGGTCATGACCTTCAATTTCTCTGCTCAGCCACATACGTGTGCCTATTCCAAAAGTGTTCTTTACTCTACTCCCCTCCTATCTTTTCAAGATGTCTTAACATCTCCCCCAGTACCTCTTCCCTCTACCCTGAACTATCCTACCTCTATTCACCCTCAGCCCCCAGTCAAATTCCCTTTCTAGTCAATATTCAGACACACCAATCTCTACCACTTCTCTGATCCCTACCCCTCCTCCTCTTCACTTTACCTGTCACACCAAGAAATTTAAACTCCATTCAATCTTCTACCACACCCTCCTCTTCCTCTACTCCTCGGACATCTATCCCCTCTTCTCCTCACAAGAGAGCCTTTGTTTTCCAGACCTTCCCACTCAAATCCCTACCAAAAATTCTTGAAGACCCAAAACTTTCTAAACATGATCCAAGAGAATGCTTTGCTCCATCATCCCCTCTCCAATCTTCTATTCTTATGATATCCATGTTAGCTGAAATCCATCCAAATCTCCACAAGTTCCCCCTACCCCCCTTCCTCCCAATCTCTCCCACCACACCTAATACGCTCCTTCTCCATGTGCACCTGATGGGCCGGCTGGGTACAGCTTTGGGCCTAGTCACAAAGTCTAGACTGTTGCGTAATATTACACCACAAAATATTCAGTCCCGTCATAATAGGGTTAACTTTATTTCATTACTGATAATAACTTTGCATAGAAATATCATTAATAACATTTACTTTGTTTTTCATTCAGAAAGTTAAAAGATTTTTTAGGGGGAGAGGAGGAAAACACAAGAACTTTAACAAATAACTTACCTTTTGAACTTACTATTACCAATATTCTGACAAAATTTACATTTTATTATTAGTAAAAAGTAAGAAAAAACATTCTGAAAAAATTGAGTTAAAACAAAAAAACAATGTTTCTGTGCCCCAAAGGATTTCCAAAAGAAATTTTACTACCAAAGTGCTGGGTGTTGTAGGTGAAGTGAGGATCTACAAGGGAGCCAGAGAGGCACCCCAGTTGGCAAAGGACTGGGCAGTCCTGTGTGCCCAGCTGGATCAAGAGTTGATGATCATGGTTCCAGGTCCCAGAGCTTAAGTAGTTGGGAGCTGTGTCAGCGAATTGGGAACGAGAAGGGCCTGTGGTCTGACCAGAGTGCAGTGAGGTGTCTGTGTCAACCAGTCATGTCTTGGCAGTGAGGTGCCTGCTGATTAGAGAGCAAGGAGGAAGCTGATGGACCTGGCATGACCCAGCCTGGAGAGTGCAAGAGAGAGAGAGAGCAAGAAAGAGAGAGAGCAAAAGAGAGAGAGAGAAAGCAAGAAAGAGAGCAAGAGAGAGAAAGAGAAGGTGAGAGAGCAAGAGAGTGAGAGAGAGAGGAAGCGAGAGAGCGAGAGAGTGAGAGTAAGAGTAAGAGTGAGAGTTAAGACAGACAGACAGACAGAGACAAAAGAGTGGTCTACTATTAGAATTATAACTTGACTCATACCACTTCTAGTTATTGAAAAAAGGGCTAAGATATTGCACATATTGGACACCCTTCATTGCTTGAGAGAACCTCCAATATTGTCCATTTCAGTGAAAGGCATCTTACAACAACATCTTTTGTAAGTTTGAGTCAAAGACATTTCTATACTAAATTATTATTTTTTACAATGTTATTTTTTAAAACTGTAATGTGCACTTTATTTAATTAGTCACATCAGAGGATCACATCACTCTAACTATGAGAAGAATAAAACATTTTTCTGTAAAATTATTATTTGTAGCACTAATCTCTTTTTAAAGTGAATTTATACATATTTTCTCTAAAATAAAATAAAAATTGGGTTAAATCATTATGTATAATACTACCACTGAGTCTGAAATAGAAACTGAATGGATATTCCTTAAGAAGCAAAATAAAACACAGTTTCTCAAAAAGTAAATATATTTAATTTTTGGACCTTACAAAAAGTATAGATCTACAGAGATAACTAAAGAATTAAAGCTTTCAAAAAATATAAAGAGTTCTTGTACATTTTCTTTCAACAAGAAATAATAAAGAAAAAGACAACTTTCACGTCATTCTAAAAACTTTATGAAATTTATATAAATATGATCTCCTACAAAAATATATATATTCATATTCAAACCTTTTTCAGTAAATTCACATGAATTTTATATAAAGCATTCACTCACTTCACGACAGAACATAAAGTAAACTGACAAGATCAACATTCTGGCACTGTTAAATAACATAAATGCACTTTTTTTTTTACTTGGTTCCTGCACCATTAACAGGATTTTCTACGACGTATACAGTGATGAGAAGTCTTCGCAGACTGGTTGGCCGTGTTTGAGCAGCTGATTCAAAACAAAACTTCGATAATTGTTGGCATGACAATTCCTAATTACCAAGGCAGGCACATTGAGAAGAAGAGCATCTGCATTCTGGAATCAGTTTTGTAATTAATACATAATTCATGAACAAACTTTAGGATATGAGGGAAATAAATATCGAAAGGTAAATGACTTTTTATCAAATATAGATACATACAAAACGTGCATTCTCTGTTATCGAAAAAGGGAAACAATATAGCTTACTTGGTAACTGCTTGCAAAACCTTTCCTCATCACTTACTTGCAATTTAATTATACAATTATTTTCTTATTACACATAACACAAATTTACTCTAAATAAGTGATCAATCCACTATCAAAAATATACTTACCATTAATATAAATACCCCACTGTTATATGCTTCTTCTTGCTGAGTACTTGATGTGTGGCAGGTTCTCCATTCTATATTAGTTGGGCCTAAAGCTCTGGCCCGTTCCATCATATATTTCCTAAAGAAATATAAAAAGAAGAGCTAGAATGAGGAGGAGGATATGGTGGTGCTGAAGAAATAGCACGATAGAGAAAAAGTAAATATGATCAAAATAATACTTGCTTCAATATTTATTGTCCAACACATACACTATTACCACCATTCCTTTTGATACAACAAATATCAGTTTTCATTACACTTACTTCCACAAAGTGAAATATTTTCTTCGTCTTTCTGTGTTGTGCAACGAATCTAACAAAGTCACAGTTTGACTTTTAACATTTCCAGCCAGAAGAAACCAATGTTTTTCTGTTTTGATAGGCATAAGGAGCCATCTGAAAGAACTTAAATCCACCTGTAATAAATAAAACTATCAATATTGATCTTCCAATCACAATTATCGAAATAAAAGTAATATAATCACCATAAAATTCTTAATAATGAATGGTACAACTATCTACAACTGAGGCACTTCACCTTCTACATAATCTATAACTACTAAACATAAGCACAACACAATGAATTTGCGACTTACATTTCGAAAGAGCCAGTTACCAAACTCTCCAGTTTCCCAAACATTTGCTAGTTGAGATGGAAATATAAAGATTTCATTAGCCCCGCCAACATTTCTTAACTGAGCTTTTAACCCCAGGTAGGCATGAATAACCTGCAACAAGATAAAGGAATCTATAAGAATATAAATAGTATTAAATATATTCCCCACTTTCAAGATTCTAGTGTATCAAAAATAAACATGATCCCACTAAAGAGAAACAGAAAGGAAAGATAACACAAAAGGTGAGGTGATCATTATGATTTTATACACATATGAGGTGATTTTCAAGTTTTTGATATGGGTTTAAGGCTGCACATAAATCTTGGAATTTACTGAACACTTACCATATGTGTATTTAAATCAACAGAAAAAAGTATCTTTGAAAGTGTAGCTTCCTACCATTAAAAATATCTTTTAATCTTCCTCAAGCAAATATTCTTTGGGTACTGTTCATGAATCAAATCACATTTACTCTATTTCATAAAGCAGGATTTCTAGGAAAAAATTACGAGTATTCTAAATATTCTGCTTTAACTTATATATGCAAATTCAGATCATCCTGCACTATGTACTGTGCATAGGCCTCCAACAATTGGTGAACATGTATATTTTTTCTTGTCATTAATCAGTCAATAATACAGCATGACATAATATTACCTACCATAATTAATCTGGATATGATTTGAAGTATTTACAGGTAAAATCATGTCAGTATTGTTATTCTATGTAAGATTACATGCAAATAGTGTGCAGCTTTATAGATGATACTTAAGCATCACTATATGTTGTAACCAATCCCCTATGGATATCAAGGGCAAAGTGAACTACCTATCTGTATATATAGTATCTATATCATTCTATCTTTCTACATCTGTCTATGATCTAAAATGACAGGATATAAAATTGAGAATGATGTAATATAATGATACTTATTAACATGGAATTTCACGATTGCTAGGATGTATGACAAAAGTGCTAAGCACTATATACTTTCACCCATTATGAAAAATAATACAACACATGAATAAATTTGTGACAGTAAAAATTCTGTCACTCCCTCTGATAATAAAAAAGAGGAAAAAGATATAAAAGACAAAAATTAGAGAGAGAGTGAGGAGTAAAAAAACAAATGTACAAGAAACAAAGACAAAGGATGTGGAAAATGAAAGAATGAAACAAAGGAACAAACCTGGTCATCCAAGTGCTCCCCAGGACTGAGAGTGTCGAGGGACTGTTGTGTTAAGCTCATATTTCCCACAATAATATGAATGTCTTCTGAATACACTTGAGGCTGTGGTGAAGACATTTCATGTATGCCTAGTGGATATAGGGTGAGCACTGTCTGCATGGGTCTTAAATTGTGGATATATGAGTATAAAAGGAGTGATGCCCCCAGGACATAGGCAGTTGTACTCTTCTTTGGATTGACATTCAAAATTTTACATCTTTGAATCACAGCAACAATAACTGCTTCAAGTATTCTTCCATTACTCATATTTTGCATTTCGTCAACCAGTGATAAGACAGCATCGCACCGGCACCTATGTTTCAACTCTTCAGCATCTTGGACTTTGGTATAATTGAAATTCAAAGATACTTCTAACAAATCTTGAATTTCTTTATTTGATAATGTAATTATAAATCTATTCACTTCTGCCATTCTTACAGTAAAATCCAGGTTCTCATCACATAATTTTCTTTTCTTATTCAGGTCTTTTCTTGTATATACTTTTCTCTTGGTTGGCAAAAGGCCCTGCTCTCTCTTTATTGCATGTATTTCACCTGGTTTTGGCAATGTGTAATGAACATATTGGTTATCATTATGTGACTCAGAAACCAATTTTTGCCTTGTATTTCTCCTGGTTATTAATGGTGGACCACTGCCTGGGACCAAAGACGGTGGATCATTTACTTCCATCTTCACTATAATGTCATCAATTCCCAGCGAGGGAGGGACAACAACCTGAACAGCCGGCCTCATGTCTGGTTTGGTATTGGGCTCTAAGTATATGACCATTGAATCACGGAAACTCTCACTGTCACATATTTTTTTCTCAGAACAAGCATTATTTACACTAGTGAATATTTCACTTTTTACAGGCAATGGGGTGGGTGTTGCTATCATATTTATGAAGGGTAAACCTCCTTGGGTTGGTTTTACAGCAGGCAAAGAATTTGTGTCAGGCATTACTTTTGTTACACTCTTACTCTTATTACAGACTGGGTGCTTTACAGGTTTAGAAATCAACACTTCTTGAAAATTTTCAGTTACTTGGGTAAAAGCATCAGCAGTTTTAACAGGCTTTGCTTTATGCATTATTCTAAACAGTTCATTTGCTTTCTCAGAAACAGCTTTATCTGCCAACTCATTATCTAACTCAGTCAGAATTACATTATCTAGCTCATCTCTCATTGAAGAATTTTGAAATTTCTTGTCATCCTCCTCACTAAATTCAACTAAAGAAACTTTCTTCCCTTCCTGCCAAAGTGCCTGCAATTCTAACAACAAATCAAAACGATCTTTGTACTCTTTTGGTCCAAGGTAATTACTCATATCTGCAAAATTTCTAAAGATTCTGTTCATTTCCTGGCACTTTATATCTTCAGAACTTTCATCAACGGATACTCTTTTTCCATCCTGCCATAACTTGTGAAGCTGTATTAATAACTCAAACCTTGTGCAGTATTCTCTGGGTTCAAGGATACTATTCATGTTTGCAATGAGTTTCATCACTCTTAACATTTCCAGAAACTTATTATTTTTTCTCATCTTCTTGACCTTTTCTGGTGAAAGGGGCTTTATCTTTACTGAAGTTTTGGCTTTACTGGCCATCTGCGTTACAGATTCAGGAGATACTTGCCACTTGACTGGAATCCATTCCTTATTAAAATCATTAATTTTTTTCTCTGAAACCAAGTAGAAAATATGTCTGCACAGCAAGTTTGTGTTTGTGTAGAAACTGCAAGAACATGAAACTGAATGCTGATTTATGGTAACACTATAGACGATGTTATCTATCACTTCATAATTTCCTTCATCCTTTGCCTTCACCACAACAGTCATACTTTCACTTTGTTTCAGTTCATCAATCATAAGTTCAAAGGCATAATCAGTTGATACATCACGCATTTCCTTGACTAATTTTGTAATACTATAACTTACAGTAGTTTTATCAAGAAATGCTTTGTAATCAAAGTCTTTAGTCCTGTCTTCATAACTCTTCATAAGATCACTTACTGACAGAGAGGGACACAGACTCTCATTTTCTGATTTAAACACTTCCAAAACTGACATCAAAATGTCCCTCTGAGTATTCTGAACTAGTGCTTGAGCAATGACATGCTTCTGATTTCTGTCATCAACAGCCATGAGGGAAACTAGAGGCATGACTTTATTCCTGACCTTGTACATCACATCCATAAAGACAGAATCAGGATACTCTTCTAATTCCTTCTTTCCTGATGATCGTTGAGCATATAAGTAATCTAATACATTGCCTTTCACTGACAAAACAACTGCAGCCTTTCTATCTTCCTCCAAGAGAGTCTCAAGTGAGGATAGAATGACATCTTCCTGTAGGCACAGTTGGGGCAAAAACTGTTTCATATGATAAATATCCTCAATGGTAAGCCTCTTCCCTGAGAATTCATTTAGATATTCCCTGTCCTTTGTGGGATCTATTTTCAAATTCAAAAATATTTCTGTTTGTTGAGGATGCATCAAGCGTCGATTCTGCAGAGAAAAGGCAGAGCAAATCATATTTTTCTCCACATTCAACATAAAAAAATTATGTAAATTCATTGATGTATAAGAATATACAAACTAATTCTAATATCACCATGCAAAAGCTAAGAAGAACTTTCAGAAGTGGATTTCATGACTTTCAATGCATCTTTCTGTGCAAGTATAACAGATTGCTTGTGCAACAACAACCTTTTTTTTTTATCTCTAGGATATGGCTGACTTACCTCTGGATAATTCTTATATATTGCTTCTGAGACTTCATGATTGTGCTCAGTTGAAAAGTGAGTCACACAAAGCTTTCCTCGTTTTCTGTCCATTGCAAGTACCAAGAAAGCACCACATGACAGCTTGAAGGACCTGTGCAATGAAACTTACATCAAGATATGTAGACAAAGGACAGTGTTTTCCTTACTGTATCAAAAACTAAGATGTTAAGCTATAAAAACTGAAATAAACTCACATTACTACAAATTGGCAAGTAAAAACGTGTATCTCTTATCATTATTTCATATCTTTTACCATAATGATTAAACATAACAATTAAATGTGTGGGAAATTAACTGAAAGACCATTTTCTGAAAGTAAAAGAAGAAAAAAATCTTAAAGCATATCTAAATACTATCAAGTATTGACATTAAATAATATTACTGCTATTATGGCAACTTTCACATAGCACAAGATTACTAACCTCTGATTTGGCCTGATGCCTCGGCCTTCAAATCTTCTTTTCCCACCATGTTTACATTTGTACCTTATATACTTATAAATAAGTTTCTCTGGCAGCAGCTTCATAGCTTTTCTTCTCGGCCCATCTTGATCTCTTCTATTTAGCTTTGTGCTCTTGTCTTTTACAAACAGCATGAAATTGTGTTCGCTATAGGATTTCAAATCTTCCTCAAACTCTGCAAATGATTCATACTCTGCCCCGACCTCCAGCCTCCAGCTCTGCTCTGTAGTTGAGCTTCTTTCTTGTACAACTTCCTCCATTTTTTCTTCATTTGTGAATTAGAGTCTAAACACATTTATTTTCAAGACCCTGAAATACATATGTAACTGTTAATAAATCAGAGTCATAAAAAATCCACTTAAATAATACAAAATAATAATTCAAAGCTTCACATTACATCTTATCTACATGTCTGGTACAAAAAGACTTTAGCTACATGCTTTACCTTATAACTATTAGATGAGTTATTATCTTAAAAAAAAAAAAAAAGCAAAATATCCATCTACCATACATCTACAATCACTGCTTGTAATTCTAAGAGGCTGAATCCAGGGTGAGATGGTCTTATATCCATTTTACAAGAAACAACTGTGCAGTTTTGAATATAGACTTTCATTATGCTGTCTGTCAAGGTGATTTTTCAGCTGTTAGTATTACTTTCAATATTCTGTCCTTTCATAGTGCTCTAGAAAACCTTATTTAAGATTATATTGTAATTATTTTACTCTTAAATAAATGGTAATGGAGTTTCAAGAAGTAGGTTTGTATTTAGCTTTATGAGAAATGATAAGTATTTTGCATCTAGACTTTGTAGTTGTAGTGACTACAAAGTCTAGATGCAAAATACTTATCATTTCTCATAAAACTAAATACAAACCTACTTCTTGAAGCTCCATTTCCATTTATTTAAGAGTAAAATAATTACAGTATAATCTTAAATAAGGTTTTCTAGAGCACTATGAAAGGACAGAATATTGAAAGTAATACTAACAGCTGAAAAATCACCTTAACAGACAGCATAATGAAAGTCTATATTCAAAACTGCATATATTCTCCCTGCTGTATTAATGCTGAAATATAGTTAAATATATAACAACTAAGTGCCTTTTCTACTAAAAGAGTTGGAAACCCCAATGATTACTGGCCACCACTTCATTGCTTTCATGAGGGGAGGTCCATATATTAGTGGTACACCCTACAGGAGTAATCACTTTTTAAAAATAAAATTAGACTGATCACTTTTTCTTCAGTCAAGTTATGCCCTAAGCAAGCAATAGAAGGAAGACACTGCTCACCTTAAAATATCTGCTATTAAAAACTTTTTTAACAAGACTTAAAACATTTGATCAATTTGGATTAATTTAACACAAAAATAACTCTAAGGAAAAGTTATTTACATTATCTATTTTATAATTTTACTCACTTTATCTACAGTTCCTACTTTATAACTATATCAATCCACAAAAGCAGCATCTCAAAGTAATATATATCTACTTTATAATGAATATTACATTGACTATTCAATTCATCCATCAATCAATCACTTAGAAAAGAAGGCCAAAAGGTAATCTAAGTTTTGATGCTATGTCGCACAAAGTAGAGGCCTATACAAAATTATTATTTGCTAACCTAACTTGAAAAAATGGTTTCATAAAACTTTCACATGTCATTTTTATATAAAAATAATTGTTTCTTAAAACAAGTTTTTTTTAATCAACCACAGTTGGGTACATGCACTATCTATAGAAAAGAAGAAAACTCAAGAAATGGTGGTAAACAGGTGAGTATGAGTATATATATGGTGCCATCAATGTGTAAACAAAATTGATACAAGAAAAGCACAGTGGACAGTGTATTCATGCATTCCTGGTACCAATAATCCAGTGGTTCCCAACCTTTTTTTTAGGCAACCCTAATCATGCACCTCCGGACATGATTATTACGTCTATTCTACAGTGTATAGGCTTACATTTTATCAGTATGTTATTTCATTATATTTATATTATTCAATAAACATAGATAATCTAAGAAACAAAAATCCACAATTACAATTTGAATTTCATCAGAATAAAGTGGATGTTTCTTTCTGACTGAATTTTTAATTATTGTGTAATAATCAACTAAATTTAGCCATTAGTTCTCAATCAATGTGTGACAATGTATATACTGAAAAACTCTAAAAATTGAGTCTGATATTCTGAGACCTTGCCAACCCCAGGAAAAACGCTTGGTGACTCCAGGGTTTGTAAAAGGATGGGTTAATCTGTCTAAGCATTTTGTTGCCTTCATTAGCAACCTGAGTGTTTGTACCACATAAAATCCTAATAATTTTATTGGGGAAAAAAGGGGCATCAATTGATTGCTTAACAGTGGAGGCTGGAAGTTGAAGGAACTACTGTAGGCATTGCAAAAACCTCTCTCCTACATGGTCAAAAAATTTACAAAGAGTTCAAAGACACTAAATTGCATTTCCTTAACTATTACTTTTGACACATTTAACCCATTTATGACGGGTGTCACATATATGCGACACCCGGAAAAATAAACATTGCTGGACATCCCGCTGGTGTGACATTGGATCGGAGCTTGTGCTCTGATTCCATTACCCACGGTGGCAGGCGCACGGGCAGATTCTGGCCCAACCCCGCATGCCAATTTTGAAACCACCAATAAACCATTATTTTCGGCTTCAAAATATACCATCACTGGTGGATTAACAATGTCATTTGCTCCCTCTTAAATAATTAGTTATTCATTTAAAGTCAAAAGGTGTATAAATGCTGTTAGGCTGTTTCATACATTGCCATTGCCATAGTCATGACCCAGACTATAAAGAATTTTCTTGTGCAGGGAATATTAAATTTTTTCATGTGCAGAAAACATAATTTTGTCTACATTTGCACAGATGGATCTGCAAACGGATAATGAAACAAGTGCGCGGAGAGGTCAAAAGAATTTTATGTGCTGAAGATGATTTAAAAAATGAACTAAGCATGAGTGGAAAGGTAACCCAAGAACTACATTTGCTCGGACAGAATTTGACCAAATAATTTTTACGCTGGGAATGTGTTCCCTGCACAGACCAAAGTCTACAGTCTGAAGTATGACCAGGATGGCTCATTTTAAAATCGCAAACCTCTGGTAATTAATCCAAACACATACTTGCATTTAATTTTCTTTCTTCTTTCCTTTTTACTGACTCTTTGATTAATTACATATTACCAAAATAAGACAAAGAGGTCAAAGACAGATGCAGGTGTCCTATATTTATTTACCGATTATTTGTACTGTCCATCTCTGATTTAGTAAAGCAAGGTAATACAGACACAGCTCTATAATATATCGCTCATCTTCCGGATACAAAATGAACAATACATGCGTTATAATTATTACCAAGTAAAGTTAGTTTTCCAGTCCTATCAGTCGTACACACAAAGCTGAACCTTCAAGCATAATGAATATTTTCCCAATACATGTCTCGGCCGTCACTTCTCCTTGTCCGTATCTCATTCACCTTTATGTTCCAAAAAATCCCTTGGCATCAAAGTGACATTCTCAAATATGAAACTTTCCACAGAACTAAAAAGAGATGAAAAAGAAAAAGAAATTGGGTTTGTTTACGCTAGGTGTCCAAGCGTTCGCAGATCAAAAATGCGGATTTCTATTCTTTTAGCTTTCAAAGTCGGTGCGTTCGCGGATTTAGTTACTCTCTTAATTAAAAGTATGCCATTATTATCATTCTAATTCTCATCATTACTGGCTTTGTTATTGTTGACGTTATTGCCACAATCATAACTCTAATAATTTTCTTCATCATCATCATTACCATTTTAGTCATTATTAATTATTATTATCGTTATTTTCATCCTTACTTCCATCATCGTCACCTTTCTTGCGAACTTGTCATATATTTAAAAGTTCATTATATTATGACTTTTGAAAGGAATCATGTGTATGTTTCTGAATCACTTACACCCATTCATTTAACTCGCGAAGAACTACAGCACAGTACATTTTATATTATTCTTAGAACCCGTCTTGTGCAATCTTTCATTCATTTGAGATTTTTGAATTGGTTTAGCTTGTATGGTCGATCAATAACTGCAACACATTTAAGTAATTCTTTCATTGCTTTTATATATATTTGGTCTCGAAGAAAATCCATCAAATTGTTTTTCCGTTCAAAGCACTGTGTAGCTTTGACAGACAAGTACTTATTAAAGATTTTGTGAGATGCATTCCTTAAAGCACAAACTAGGTTTCCAAGAATGAAACTGCAAAGAAATCGTTTACTTGTAACAAAAAGGCAAAGTAAACAATTGAATATAACACGATATGTAATTACAATATATATATATATATATTTATATATATAATGTATATATATATACATATATATATATATATATATATATATATATATATATATATATATATGTATCCATAATATATATAAACACATACTCACACGCACACACACACACACACACAGACACACACACACACACAAACACACATACATACACACACACACACACGCACACACGCACACACATACTTATATATATATATATATATATATATATATATATATATATATATATATATATATATATACACAGTATATCATAAGTTGGTAAACATACGGGCGTGAGTGCCATGTCACATGCATGAAACATTTAGCATAATGAACAATATGTATTACGTATGGAGTGTCAGCTATCTTTTTTTTTTTTTTTTTTTTTTTTTTGTCTATAACCTTACAGGAAAGTTGAGTAAAACTTGGAAAGTAGCCACTAATTTTTCCATTGCCTTAACAAAAATTACACCAAGAAAATCCTGAAGTTAAATTCATATTGAAATCAGATTATTATCATCGTTGCTTATCTCGCATTGTATAAACAATTTTTAAAATATATGCAGATTACCATTCTTTCCCATCGAGAAGAAACTGTATTCCATATTTCGCCTAAAACAACAAGCTTTGAATAAATGCCATTAGCCACATGTACTCCACCTGTAGATGTCGAAACTCTAATACTATGAGCTAAATGTTTATTAGACTTGAGCTTTAAACACTTTAGACTAATAATACTTTTAAGGAGACTAAGGAAAATGTCTACTTAGAACCATGGGAGTGATCTACCTGGACTTACAAACGAACTCGTGGCTAAGGATAGACTCATGTGTTTTATTTCTGTTACCATAAGCGAAGTAAAAGAGTGAAACTAATGATGATTGTAACCATGAAGATCTATTGAAGGTTCATTGAGATGGTGTTTCAACTTCACGAAACTAAAAAAAAAAAAAAAAAAGAAAAAAAAAGAAAGAAAAAACGGTCTTTTTTTTTTAGGTTAAACTACTACGAGTAAAGCATGGAGAGATATTCTCTGCGCATTTGAAACTTATAGACCAAAGGCTCAGCATGGACAATAATCTCCCAGTGACAGGTTAATTTTAAGGATTTTGAAGGATGCAATTTAACCGGAGTAAGTGAAACAAGACCGGAACTTGGCTCAGTCTGCACCACGTGCCTCTGGCGACAAGGCATGCATTTTCATTGCTATTATTATTATTAATATAATCAGAATTACAGTTATTAATAGTAATGACAACGATAATGTCATTATTGTTATCATTAATAATATTAATATTGTTGATATTATTTTTGTCATTATTATATTTTTATATTTATTATTTTAAAAATTATTATTATTATTATTATTATTATTATTATTATTATTATTATTATTATTATTATTATTATTATTATTATTATTATTATTATTATCATTATTATTATTATTATTATTATTATAATTATTATTATTATTATTATTATCATTATCATCATCATCATTATTGTTATCATTATTATCATCATTAGTATTTTTCATTATCATTATGATTATTATAATAATTATTGTTATTGTTATTATTATTATCATTATTATTATTAATTATTATTATTATTATTATTATTATTATTATTATTATTATTATTATTATTATTATTATTATTATTATTATTATCATTATTATTATTATTATTATTATTATTATTATTATTATTATTATTATTATTATTATTATTATTATTATTATTATTATCATTATCATCATCACTATTGTTATTATTCCATCATTGTTATTATTGTTATTATTTCTCTTGTTATTATTATTAATATTAGTAGTGTCATGATTAATGATATTGTTATCATTACTATTTTTATTAGTTGTAGTAGTAATAGTATTGTTATTATTATTATTATTATCATTATTATCATTATCATTATTATTATTATTATTATTATTATTATTATTATTATTATTATTATTATTATTATTATTATCCTTATTCATATTTTATTATCATTACTATTATCATTATTATCATTATTATTATTATTATTAGTATTGTCATTATTATTATTATTATTATTATTATCATTATTATTATTATTATTATTATTATTATTATTATTATTATTATTACTATCATCATCATCATCATCATCATCATCATCATCATCATAATAATAATTATTATTACTATTATTATTATTATTGTTATTATCATCATAATTATTTATATAATTATCAATATTATTATTCCTATAACAACTGCTACTACTACTACTACTACTATTACTACTCCTGGTACGAACATTACTACTACTGCTACTACTACGACTACTACTACTACTATTACTACTATTATTACTACTACAGCTACTACTACTACTATTACTACTACTACTGATAATAATATTACTACTACTACTACTACTGCTACTACTAATATTGCTACTAGTACTACTACTACTACTACTACTACTACTACTACTACTACTACTACTACTATTACTACTACTACTACTACTACTGGTCATTATCATTATCATTATCAATGTTATTATAATCATCATTATCATTATCATTATTATCTTTTATTATTATTATTTATCATTATTCATAACCATCACCAAGGCCATGGCATGTTGTATTGCTATAACAATTATTAAAACAATCATCACTCTATACAGCCTATACGCAACTATTTAAAAGTCAGTTTACTCATATCAGAATATCTTCCTGTTAGTGACAGTAACCACCCAAAAAGCTAAATATACTTTTTCTCGTGAGTAATGTATGCTCCAAAACAGAGAGTAAAAATATCTACCGCTTTTTCCTCCCGCTAAAGCATCACCCAGGGCGCTTATGTAAAAATACTTAAACACAGAGTCGCTGATAATCAATTACAAGAGCTCACTGTATTTTGAGTAACACAATAAATCAACAATGGTTTATATCTTCTCCATAACCCAGCAGGGCTTCATCATCATCGTTAGCGCATGACGCAATCCCGCGCTCAGCTGTTCCAGATGATCAGCTGTTGGGCATGCGCAGTGCTTTTGTTGACAAACACCTCGGCGAGAACATACACACACCTGTTCGAGCTCGTGTTTTTCATCGTGTTTCGTGAATGACAGGCCCAATTCAGGGCAGGACAGAGGATTTTAGTTGTTTTTAGAGTACTAATGGACGTCTGCGTGAGGTATTTTTTAAAGTAGTGGTAAAGCGAGTGGAGAATTGGTGAAAAAAGGATATTCTAGGAGAAGAAGGTGGTGTATTTGGGGTCTCCTCCCGACCACCGCCCACTGCCCGGGACTGTCAGCTGTCAACTGTCAAAGGTAATGGTGTTTAGGATTATATTGATGGTTGTTTTGTAGCGATGTGTAAATGATGTGTAATTTATTTTACTAATACCTGAGCTATTACATTTCTAGAATTGGAGATTGGGTCACTTTACCAATTTGAAGTTAGGAAGCAATTTTCAAAAATAATTTCTTAGTTTATTTATATTTTGATTTTATTAAATCAATATTTGTCTTTAATTATGGAAGTGATACGGTTATGTAATTCCATTAGCATGATTAGTGCTTTAGTACAATAGTTGCTGGACACTTGTTTTGAACTTGATGATTTGTTAAATTTGGACTTTGTTAATGAAAAAATAATGTAACATACTGACAATTACTGTTTTTTACTGTGCAAGTAGCAATAGAAAATGTTTTTAGAAGACTTGATGGTACTTAGGATGGTAATTATTATTCCATTTATTATTTCACTTAATTTAAAAAACTATATTCAAAGGACATTCACAAACCTAGCAAAGTAAAAGATGTTTACAAGAGCAAAGATTCCTGAACTAATGGAATGATTTGTCTCAAAAATATGAATTCGTCTGATATACATATGTGATCTTATAGTTACTAGATTTTTTATGCAAATGAGAATTACTGAGAGGATGAATACACATTTCTTAATCACCGCACTTCTTCCGTCCGGTGGATCACTTGTTCTTATTACAGATATACAAAATTGTGAATTATAAGTAGTTCATGATATTTTCATGATTATTGACTTAATATTCTCTTTAGTATTTTCATAATTTGGTTGACTTATTATTGTCTTTACACTTGACACTACAACAGAGGAATATGAATTATAGATGATTTCTGCTGTTGCTCTCAAAACAAAGTGATATCTTTTTTGTTAGCATTCCGTTATAATTTACAATATATGATAATTAACGTGATGATAGATGCACTGTGAAATTGCAGTATGCTTTCACTTTACACAACTTTATTCTTTGAAATTATTATTAACGTAAATTTAAGTGCTTCAGAAATGATACTCTCAGGACAGCTGTGCATTTGGCAATAAAATCAACATTATTTTACTAAGAAAAATTGTATCATTTTTTGTTAGTGAAGAACACTGGTTCACGGTATGTTATGAAATGGATTTTTATTTATTTATTCATTTTTACTATTGTTTTGCTGAAGCAACTGTGAAATCAGGTGCTACTGCATGTTTCACAATCTTTTATTTTGAGATTGTAATATGAATAATTTGTTTGTACTAGGACTTTTTGTTTTTACGTATTTATCTTATTTTATCTTATTTTCAATCTTTCATTTATTTTAGTTTTATATTGTCTATATTTGTTCTTATTTTGTCTTGTTTCTATTTCATCTGATGTGCTTATCTGAAGAAATCTCTATATTTGCTGTGATTTTATCATTATTGGTAGTCATAGTATTAGCAGTTGTAAAAGGATAATAGTAGTTGTAGTTCTAGTAGGTTTATTAAATGATACAGTAATTTAATGTTTCAACTATTATATTCTACATAAATGAAAGCGATTACTCACATATATATTGAACTTAGAAGAAAACCAAGTTTATTGATTGAAGATAAATGTTTTTATAGACGACATGTTATGTGAGTATGTCTGATTGTGGCAAATGTAGAGAAAGATATAAATGAGGAAAAAAAAAAAATCTGATTTATTGTTATTCATTCTCTTTTATGTTTTTTTTCTACATTTGACTTGTAAAATTTTGAATCCATTTTGTGTGTGTGGGTGTTTGTTTGTGCTGTGTTTGCACGTATGTATGTGTGCATGTATGTTTGTGAGAATGTGTGTATGTGTGCATGTGTTTATGTGTGCGTGTGAATGTGGGTGTGGACTCTGCCTCGGTGTGGCATTTGTTGCGACCTTTTTTTTTTTTCATTTTTGATGTTATTCTTTGTCTCTGCAAATAATTTCATTTATCAGTGAGTATATTTTTTACATATCTTTGTGACGGTGCCCTTAGATTTTCCCTATCTTAGCGCGGTTATTATATTAAGAATAACCATATATATATATATATATATATATATATATATATATATATATATATATATATATATATATATATATATATAAATATATATATATATAAGTGTATATATATAAGTGTATATATATAAGTGTATATATATAAGTGTATATATATATGTATATATATATGTATATATATGTATCTATATATGTATCTATATATGTATCTATATATGTATTTATATATGTATTTATATATGTATATATACATGTATATATACACGTATATATATGTTATATATATATATATATATATATATATATATATATATATATATATATATATATATATATATATATATATATATATATATATATATATATATAAAGTGTATATATAAAATATATATATACATATATATAATATATATATATAATATATATATATATATATATATATACATATATATATATATATAAATATATATATATATATACATATGAAAGTGTATATATGCATATATATATATATATATATATATATATATATATATATATATATATATATATAAAAGTGTATATATATTATTAAGTATACATACAAATGTATATATATATATATATATATTTATATATATAAGAAGTATATATATATATATATATATATATATATATATATATATATATATATAAGTGTATATATATATATATACACATTATATATATATATATATATATATATATATATATATATATATATATATATATATATACATATACACATTATATATATATATATATATATATATATATATATATATATATATATATATATACATTATATATATATATATATATATATATATATATATATATATATATATATATATATATATATATATATATATATATATATATGTATATATATATATAAATGCATTATATATTTAGTATATATATATATGTATGTATATATATATATATATATATATATATTTATATATACGTATATATATATATATATATATATATATATTATATATATATACATATATATATATATTTATATATATATATATATATATATATATATATATATATATAAATGCATTATATATTTAGTATATATATATATATGTATGTATATATATATATATATATATATATATATATATATACATATATATATATATATATATATATATATATATATATATATATATATATATATATATACATTATATATATATACATATATATATATATATATATATATATATATATATATATGTACATATATGTATATATGTATATATATGTGTGTGAATGTTTGTGTACCGTGGGAATTATTTGACTTCGAATGGCGGATCTTAGATGTATTATAATTAGATTTTATGTGAATTTCGTCAGATCATAACTGCTTTTTTTCGCTTTCATCCGCCCCCATTTCCTACCGGCGAGGCATCACGTGATTATTTTGATGAAACACCAGCATTAGAATACCAAATGACACGGGTATAGGACAAGGTTACCCCCGAGAGGAGGAATGTGCTTACGAAATATAAAATAATAAAATAAAACAATGAAATATAAATTTGATAATAGAGTAATATTGACACGGCAGGGATTAATCCGGCGAACGCGAACACATATCTTCATTATTACCAAAAACAGGTTGCGCTTTTGCGGTATTTTGGCGAGCAACTCGGGTTTGATCCTGGGCCGGGGTTGGACCGGTCAGCTGGTCGGCTCGTATGATGACGCAACTGTTCGTTCGTTTGTTTATTTGTTTTTTGTTTTTAGGTGTTTGTTTCTTTGTCTTTTTTTGATTATTTATTTTATTGGTATTTTTTATTGTTTTTATTTTATTTTATTGGTATTTTTTGTTTTTTTTATTTATTGCATTGGTATATTCATTTGTTTATTTATTTTATTGGTATTTTTCATGTTTATTTATTTTATTGGTATTTTTTTGTTTATTTATTTCATTGGTATTTTTTTTGTTGGTATTTTTTATTTGTTTAATTTTTCATTGGTATCTTTTATTTGTTTCTTTATTCTATTTTTGTTCTTTCTTTCTTTGTATATTTATTTTATTGTTAATTCTTATTTATTTTGTTTAATTTTATTAAAAAAAAAGTTTAATCCCTGACGCAGATACTGTGGCGAAATTCGTTGATTTTTTTTATACATATAGGCAATCCAGAAAGAGATATTCGTGATTTGTGGTGTTTGTGGCGTTCCTTATTGAGTGAGACGAAGGCCACGTGGAGACCCGGATGTTGTTCGCGCGATTGTAAACGCTCGTGTGTGCATACATTAGAAATTGAACGCCGAGGAAATAACGGTTATTTTTATCGCTAATGGGATCATTGGGAAGTATTGGCACCTTACTTCCTCATATGAACGCACTTGCGAACACACAGGTACAGGCATACGTATACGCACCGCACGCATACACACGCAAGCAAGCACGCACACACGCACGCACGCACGCACGCACGCGCGCGCGCGCGCACGCACACACACACACACACACACACACACACACACACACACACACACACACACACACACACACACACACACACACACACACACACACACACACACACACAAACACATTTTTTTTTCTTTTTTTTTATCCAAGCAAAGTTGTACTTGCTAAGTTCGGTGACATTCGATGACAAGTCCATAATGATATCACGAGTGACAGATTGGTAGCGATAGATAATTGGTAAGATGATCGCGACTATTTGATTACAGACAAGTTGGTGAATATAAATTTTTTAATGACTTTTTTTTTGTAAATAGTTGTCCGTTTGGTGAGGTTAATTATCCGAAAATTGACAGGTTAATGATGTGGAATATTTGGTGATTGGCAGTTTAGTGGTGATCGTTACGTAATAATTGTCCGGTTGGTGATGATCAACTTTTAATGAATATTCGATGATGATTATTATTTTGGATGAGTTATGATGACTATTAAGTGATGGTTGTTAATTGGCAGTTGATGGGCGGTTCGTAGTGGTTATTCGATGATTGATAGGCCTATGATGATTGCTATATGATTAAGGTCATGACAAATTGGTTCGTGATAATTGTTGTATATTCAAGGTCATGATGATTATTGGATTATCAGGTTCGTGATAATTGCTAGATAATTAAGGCCATGGTCATTACTGGATAATTGGGTTGATGATGATTGGTGAATAATTAGGTTCGTGATAATTGCTAGATGATCAAGTTCATAATAATTTGTGGATAATCAGGGGCATGATAATTGCTAGATTAATCTAATCATGGTGATTAGTGGATGATAAGGTTCCTAATAATTAATGGGTTATTAAGTTCATGATGATTGCCGGATAATTAATTAGATGGAAATATCTGGATGATTAAGTATATGGTAATTACTGGACTATTAAAATGATAATTATTGGGTAATTTATTTGAAAATAATTACCGGTTAATGAAGATGATCATGGCTGGATAGTTCAGTCGATAATTTTTGGATAAAGGATATAGGTCTATACTGGTGATTAATTATTATAAATTGGTCTGTTGGATAATTAACGGATCGGTAATGATAATAATTTGAAATGCGTTTAGGTCGCGGGAGGTTAACAAGGTGTTAATGATGAAATATAATGATATTGGTGATGGTTAAGATAATGAT
>NC_091554.1:3159417-3163457 GCF_042767895.1 Penaeus vannamei
TTATATTCCGTTCCCTTGATTGCCATTTTGTTATCTTTTTCTTTCTCGGTCTTTCTGAAATTCTTCTTTTGTCTTTCAGCTTTGACGTTTCCGTTTTCTTTCCGTGACCTTATTTTTATTTCTTTCTTTTCTCTCCCTCTCCCTCCTTCCTTCCTTCCTTCCTTCCTTCTTTCTTTCCCTCCTTCCTTCTTTCTTTCCCTCCTTCCTTCCTTCCCTCCTTCCCTCTCTCCCTCCCTCCTTCTTTCCCTCCTTCCCTCCCTCCCTTCCTCCCTCCATCCCTCCCTCTCTCTCTCTCTCTCTCTCTCTCTCTCTCTCTCTCTCTCTCTCTCTCTCTCTCTCTCTCTCTCTCTCTCTCTCTCTCTCTCTCTCTCTCTCCCTCTTTCTCTCTCTCTCTCTCTCTCTCTCTCCTTGCCTCCCTCCCTCCCTCCCTCCCTCCCTCCCTCCCTCCCTCCCTCCCTCCCTCCCTCCCTCCCTCTCTCTCTCTCTCTCTCTCTCTCTCTCTCTCTCTCTCTCTCTCTCTCTCTCTCTCTTTCTCTCTCTCTTTCTCTCTCTCTCTCTCTCTCTCTCTCTCTCTCTCTCTCTCTCTCTCTCTCTCTCTCTCTCTCTCTCTCTCTCTCTCTCTCTCTCTCTCTCTCTTTCTCTCTCTCTCTCTCTCTCTCTCTCTCTCTCTCTCTCTCTCTCTCTCTCTCTCTCTCTCTCTCTCTCCCTCCCTCCCTCCCTCCCTCCCTCCCTCCCTCCCTCTCTCTCTCTCTCTCTCTCTCTCTCTCTCTCTCTCTCTCTCTCTCTCTCTCTCTGTTTCTCACTTTCTCTCTCTCTCTCTCTCTCTCTCTCTCTCTTGTATTTTTTTTCATTTTTGTCGAGTTTTTACTTTTGGTTAATAGAGTATCACGTGCTTGATGTATAATTTTGAATAAATTTTTACTATTACTGTAGCCATTGGTAATGCAGATTTAAGGATGATAGTTATTACGGTAATAATGGTAATAATAATGATATTAATAATAAATGATAAATTAGAATGTTTATTGTTGTTTTGTTATTATTATTATTGTTATTGTTATCATTATTGTTATTATTCTTATTGTTATTATTTGTTGTCATATTTATCATCATTCATTGCTATTATTATTATTGATCATGTTATTAGAATTTTAAAAACCGGGGCCCATCTATCAGGGACTTCTATTCCGTCGCTGAATTCGTCTTGCAATAGGCTGCTGCTGTTGTTGTTGTTGTTGTTGTTGTTGTTGCGGTGGGGGGGGGGGGGACGTCGGTCGGATCACGTGGTTGGCAACAGACTTCTTCGGGGAAATCGATCGATGGGCGGAAGGGGGCTGAGAGAAAAAGGGTTAAAATCCCGAAAATATTTCATGGTGTGTATGTGTATTTATTTATTTTTTCTTAATGATCCCCCTCCCCCCCCCTGGGCTGAAGGGGGCTGAGAGAAAAAGGGTTAAGATCCCAAAAATATTTCATGATGTGTATGTGTATTTATTTATTTTTTCTTAATGCTCTCTCCCCCCCCCCCCCCCCCCTGGGCAGAAGGGGATAGAGAAAAAGGGTTAAAATCACAAAAATAATTCATGATGTTTATATGTATTTATTTATTTTTTCTTAATGATCCCTTCCCCCTGGGCTGAAGGGGGTAGAGAGAAGGGGTTAAGATCGCAAAAATATTTCATGATGTGTATGTGTATGTATTTATTTATTTTTAATGATCCCCCCCGGTCTCGTTTTTTTTTTTGTTTCGTCGATGTTGTTGATTTTCTTATTGATGGTGTTGACGGTTCAGTTGTTGTTGATGTTGTTGTTCTTGTTTTTGTTGTTGATGATTTTGTTCTTGTTTTTGTTGTTGATGTTGTTATACTTCTTTCTGTTGCTCTTGTTTTTGTTGCTGATGTTGTTGTTTTAGTTCCTCTTGTTTTTGTTGTTCTTGTTTATGTTGCTCTTGCTTTTATTGATATTGTTTCTATTGCTATTGTTTTTGTTGTTATTGCTCTAGAGGTGTTGGTGGCGAAGCTGTAAACGGCTGGATTGAACGCGCGTGCAACTGATCATGCAGGAATACAGTGATACGAACCTCTCTCGCCAACGTTTCAAGGGCCGAATGCACGCGCGCGCACGCTCATACACGCACTCGGGCTCCCACTCTCGGGGTATATTGTGTTCACTGATGCGTCGGGATTTACGTTCGAGTGGGAGTTCTTGCATCGATCGATTCTCTTCATTTCAATAACCACGTTGAAGTTGAAGATTTTGTACACACGCACACGCACGCACGCACACGCACGCACGCACGCACACGCGCACGCGCACGCACACGCACACGCACACGCACACGCACACGCACACGCACACGCACTTATTCAGTTTATTTTGTTTTCGTTTTGCTTTTATTTTATTACTTTTTATTAGTCTTATCTTATTTGATTTAGTCAAATTACCTTATTTGAGCAACATTAAGGGAACGGAGCGAAGGCAAGTGAACCGGGGCCAGTAAGGGAAGCCGGGCAGTTGTCGTGTCAGGAGGACCCTCGTCCCAAGGAACTCGCCGTCGGGAACCTCTTTTGTGTACGTAATCACGGACGCCTCCGCGGCCACGGCTCGTTCTTGGTGTCTCTCTCGCTCTCGTTCTCTCTCTCGTTCTCTGGGTGAGTTAACTGGTTCGCTGATTTGGTTCACTCTTGGGCGTTTAAGGAGGGGGATGGGGTGGGGTGGGGGGGGTTCGCTGACTCACGTTCTTAGTCACTCGTTCATTCGTTTGCGCTCAGTTGCTTATTTGTTTATATACTCTCTGTCTGTCTGTCTGTCTGTCTGTCTCTGTCTTTCTCCCTCACCCTCTCTCTCTCTCTCTCTCTCTCTCTCTCTCTCTCTCTCTCTCTCTCTCTCTCTCCCTGTCCCCCTCTCTCTCTCTCTCTCTCTCTCTCTCTCTCTCTCTCTCTCTCTCTCTCTCTCTCTCTCTCTCTCTCTCTCTCTCTCTCTCTCTCTCTCTCTCTCTCCCTCCCTCTCTCTCTCCCTCCCTCTCTCCCTCCCCCCTCTCTCTCTCTCTCTCTCTCTCTCTCTCTCTCTCTCTCTCTTCTCTCTCTCTCTCTCTCTCTCTCTCTCTCTCTCTCTCTCTCTCTCTCTCTCTCTCGCTCTCTCTCTCCCTCCCTCCCTCCCCCCCTCTCTCTCTCTTTATCAATCATTACTGTATGGCTAAAGTGCAATTCAAACAATCTAGCTGAATAACACGCATTTCATAATCAATTTAAACACCACTTGGTATAATCCACTTAAGCGAACCATAGGGGCGGCGGCCAAGGAGACTGGATACTACAGGCAGAGACAGGCGTGGAATGACACGTCTCTGAACGGTATGAATGTTGTCCGATGAATAACCCCGGGAGTGTAATAGGAAAGGTGTTGTTCGATGAATAACCACGGGGGTGTACTAGGAAAGGCGATGTCCGATGAATAACCCCGGGAGTGTACTAGGAAAGGTGTTGTCTGATGAATAACCTCGGGAGTGTACTAGGAAAGGCGATGTTGTTGGATGAATAACCCCCGGAGTGTGCTAGGAAAGGTGTTGTTGTCTGATGAATAACCCCGGGAGTGTGCTAGGAAAGTTGTTGTTGTTGGATGAATAACACCGGGGGTGTACTAGGAAAGGTGTCCGATGAATAACCCCGGGGGTGTACTAGGCAAGGTGTTGTCCGATGAATAACCCCGTTAGTGTAATAGGAAAGGCGATGTTGTCCGATGAATAACCCCGGGAGTGTACTAGGAAAGGCGATGTTGTTGTAGAGTGGAGTGGTAGCTTTTGTGCTTTTGTGTTATTGCTAAAACAAGGGTTGGACGATAGCGCTAAGGATCGTGTCAGTGTGTCTCTTGTCTGTGTTCTTTTTTTGTCTTTGTTTTTTGTTATGATTGGAAGATTTTTTTTGTCTTTGTTGTTTTTTCTTTTGTCTTTGTCTTTTTTGTCATGGTTGGAAGACTTTTTTTGTCTTTGTTGTTTTTTCTTTGTCATGGTAGGAAGACTTTTTTTTGTCTTTGTCTTTTTT
>NC_091554.1:3163957-3178957 GCF_042767895.1 Penaeus vannamei
AGTAATTTATCTACTCATCTGTCAAGCCGGCATACGGCTTGGGCGTGGAAAGGCAATGTAACATTTGATATGTGGTCATGTGATACTACATTCCAAATTTAGGATATAACATAATTATATCAGTTTGAAGTGAAATGTGGGTGGCGAGGTCCGCAGGGTTATACAACGCTTTAATAAACTCATTTTTTGTATCTGGTAAGACAGATTCGAAGCTTCAATTCATTAAAAGACTTTAGTCCGTCGCTGTATGTTTCGAAACAGTCGTAGGAAGTGAAACGTGGGTGGCGAGGACCGTAGAGTTATGCAGCGCCTTATGGTTGTAACTTATGGGTCGAGGAAACGGCAGTAAATTGTTTCCAGAAAGGACTGTGGCTGCGTTTCATTTTATAGGAAAAGGAATAACGAAATGGTCGGCGGAATGGGGTGAAGAGTGTAATGACAATCGGTAAGCGGAAATAAAGGAGAATGAAGACCGTATTCGGGTAGCAAGTGAAGAAGGTGAGGAAGGGAAGAAGAAAGAGAAGGCATGGTAAGAGTGGAGCAAGTGGAAGGAACGAGGAAGAGACAGGAAAAAAAAAAGGAGGAAGCGGAAAAGGAAGGAAGGGTTCATGGAGGGTGGAGGAGGGTGGTGGCGCTGGGTGGAGGAGGGCGGGAGGGACACTTGCATTATTAAACACCCCTGGGAAGGCGGCCCGGTAGCGCAGGTCACCCGGCTAGTAGCGGCGTTTACCCGTGCTCCTTCCTGCTAGTGCACCGCGCGCCCTCTCCGCTGCGTGACGTTCAGCCTCGCCCCGCCCGCGCCGCTCGGCCCGCTCAGCCGCCCTGACCGCAAGCCGCGCCCGCACGCACCGTCGCGTCGGCCCGCCCTGACCGCACGCCCGTTGCTGCGTTACAGGTCCTCTGTTTTTTTTACCATATATTTTTTTCATTTTTTTCCGTATTCGATCTCGCCCATTGCCCCGCCACACCACGCCACGGCACCCCGCCTCGCCGCCAGGGCTGCTGCTCCTCCTCGACCTCGCCCTCGGCTGTCGGTGCAGGGGAGGGACACGCACACACGCCCTCGCCGCTTCCTCCAAAGACCAAGCTGGTTGTTCTCGTGTCTGTAGGTGCTGTCGGCCTTTGTGCTAGTGCCGCCAAGTCTGCTATTTTTTTCTTTCTTTTTTTCTTTTTTTTTTAGCCTAGAGCCTGGTTGTCGATAGCTTGCATATGGTGGCCTTGCTGCTCGACTGTTTACTTGGGCCTCGGAAACAAAACGGCAGTTCATGAATGTCGAATGGAGGATAATCGGTATTTTTATTACTTGTTATCAAGGGAATAAGGATAGTGCTTCCGGTATGGATTAATTGATGAAGTGCAAAAACGAGGCCAACGGGTACACTTCTTTTTCTGGTGTAATAGCCTAAGCAGTTACAGTGATGGAAGTGTAGATTGTGTATCTTTCTTCCTTTTTTTCATTTAACACCAGAAACGAACATTTAACATTTAACATTTGACATTTAACTTCCTTGGTCAATCACCCTAGTGCATTTTTTTTCTCCTGTGCGCATGTGTTCGTTGGTGTGCGTGTGTTCCTGCCTGTTCTCGTAGATTCCTTTGGATGCAAATGATATACAGTTTTTTTTCAGCGATGTGTAGATGTATTTTATCTTTTTTTTTATCTTTTATTTAGTGCTTTATGTTGGTAGCGGGTTTGTTTTGATGACGAGTGCACGGATTGTTGGCAGTGGAGAAGGATATGACATCGGGTTGTAGAACTTTCCCGAAGTGAATTGTTTTCTTGAAGTGTTGCCATTTAGCTTCTCGGTGGATGTACTCGTGGATTGGTGTAATTGGATACCGTCTGCTTCACTCTTCAGCATTGTACACACATACACGTACAGCCTACATACGTAAACACACACACACACACACACACACACACACACACACACACACACACACACACACACACACACACACACACACACACACACACACACACACACACACACACACACACACACACACACACACCCTTGTATGTTTTTTTTTCACGCCATTAAACAAAGCTATCGGATTCGGACGCCCCACGCAGACAGGACAGGACTTTCGTTACGCAAATGGACTGTTGCCTCAAGCTATAGGAAGGGCGTTGGATCCCATGCATCCCCAGCAGTCCTCAGGCCCCCCTTGAAAAAAAAAAAAAAATTGTGTTACCCGATTTTGCGATGACCCGATTACCCGACGGTGTATGGTGGCCGTGCGTGTGGTGGTTGGTGGTGGGAGTTACCGTGATCTATTTTGAGTGTTTGTGCTAAAAAAAAAAATATATATATGTGTCTTGTGCTCGATCCAGTCAGTGTTCCTTTTTGATGGTGAACCCACGGGGAGTGTACGGGAGGAAAGGAGCCCAGTGTTTGTGAACCTTGAACCAACCTCGGAGTTCGATCCTGAAGTGTTCGGATTCCACTTTCCCCTCCCGGGCGTGGATTCCTTCGCCCCTTCTCCTGCTGCAAAGGTAAGAGAAGTCTCACGTCCTCAAGGGTGTGGATATAGGTCTAAATATGTAAGTCTTCAAGGGTGTGGATGTAGGTCTATGTATGTATAAGTTCTCAAGGGAGTGGATGTAGGTCTGTGTATGTGTAAGACCTCAAGGTGTGTGGATGTAGGTCAGTATATGTGTAACACCTCAAGGGGTGTGGATGTAGGTCTATAGGAATAAGTCCTCAAAATGGAGGATGTAGGTCTATATATTTTTTTCTATGTTGATACTACTGCTTCGTTTGCCGTTGATTCGAATCGCGTGTTGAGGAAAGGATAATCTGGTGAACTTTGGATAATGATAATGATCCTGCGATGATAGGATTGTGAAATGAAGCCTAGAGTATTTGGCGAGAGTGTTTTGCGCTGTAGCAGATTAGGTTGTGTTACCGTGGCGAGTTTGCATCTGTGAATGTACGTTGTAATGGTTTTTCGTGCATTTTGTTCCGTTGCTTGAAAGATATAACAATATTCCATAGGTTTTCGAAACAATGGTATTCAGCTCTAACAAAGAAAAGAAAAAAAAGGAAATAAGAAAAAAAAAAAAAAAAACAAAGAGAAAAAATGGTATGTACACGTAGGCCTGGGAAACAAATATCGGTCTGTGTATGTGTGTATCTATATGCCGGTTATAGTTTACAAAGCTTGAAACAACAGCAATTTGGTGTGCAGGTCACAGGAACAAATTACGGTGTCTGGGTCTGGAGAACAGAGGGTTATGTTCTAGTCTGTGCAGAACGGTTATTGAACGGCGTTCCTTATAAGCGCCCGGGGACACTTTTAGGCTGTGCATTCTGGAATGTGCTTTTGATTCGTAGGCCGTGGGTTTTCTTTGTGATTTATGCGCACACGCACACGCACACGCACACGCACACGCACACGCACACGCAGGCACGCACACGCACACGCACACGCACACGCACACGCACACGCACACGCACACGCACACGCACACGCACACGCACACGCACACGCACACGCACACGCACACACACACACACACACACACACACACACACACACACACACACACACACACACACACACACACACACACACACACACACACACACACACACAGATAGAGATAGAGATAGAGATAGAGATAGAGATAGAGATAGAGATAGAGAGAGAGAGGAATGTTAAGCTTAAGGTACGCGCAGTAGGTCAGAGGTTCCAGCACAAAGCATCGAGATGTTAAGGTTGTTTAAATGTAGGGTATTACTAAACCTACTCCGCTAACCTAGCTTTTTCCCCATCTCTTTGTTTTCCATCTCCCTCCCTTCTCTTGCGGCGTTTCTCCATTTCCTTTTTCCCTTTTTCTTCTCTCTTTGTTTTCTTGCGATGTTTCTCCCTTTCCCTTTTCCCTTATCTTCTCTCTTTCCCCATTCTTTTTCTCTTCTTTTCCCCTTCTCTCTCTTTCCCTTTTCCTTCTCTCTCTTTCCTTTCTCCTTCTCTCTTTCCCCCTTCTCCTTCTCTCTTTTTCCCCCTTCTCCTTCTCTCTTTCACCTTTCTCCTTCTCTCTCTTTCCCTTCTTCTTCTTCTCTCTCTCCTTTCTCCTTCTCTCTCTTTCCCCCTTCTCCTTCTCTCTTTCTCCCTTCTCCTTCTCTCTTTCCCCCTTCTTCTCTCTGTTCCCCCTTCTCCTTCTCTCTCTTTCCTTTCTCCTTCTCTCTCTCTCTCCTTTCTCCTTCTTTCTGTTCCCCCCTTCTCCTTATCTCTTTTTCCTTCTCTCTCTTCCTCCCTTCTCCTTATCTCTCTTTCCCCTTTCTCCTTCTCTCCTTTTCCTTTCTCCTTCTTTCTCTTTCATTTCTTCTTCTTTCTCTTTCCTTTCTCCTTCTCTCGTTCCCCCTACTTCTTAACTCTCTTTCCCGTTTCTCCTCTCTTTCACCCATTCTCCTTCTCTCTTTCACCCTTCTCCTCTCTCTCTTTCCTTTCCCCCTAATCCTTATCTCTCTTTCCCCTTTCTCCTTCTCCTTCTCTTTTCCCCCCTTCTCCTTCTCTCTCTTTCCCCTTTCTCCTTCTCTCTTTCCCCCTTCTCCTTCTCTGTCTTTCCCCTTTCTCCTCTCTTCCCCCCTAATCCTTATTTCTCTTTCCCCTTTCTCCTTCTCTCCTTTCCCCTTTTCTCCTTCTCTCCCTTTCCTTTCCCCGCCGAGTCTCATTCACCCCTTCTCCTTCTCTTTCCCCCTAATATTTATCTCTTCCCCCCTTCTCCTCCCCTCTCTTTACTTTCTCCTTCTCTCTCTTTCCCCTTTCTCCTTCTCTCCCTTTCCTTTCCCCGCCGAGTCTCATTCAAATCCTCCAGTCCTGATGACTCTTGGTAGACTCGTGGGCGTCTCAGCAGGCCATACAGGCGGCCTTTGAGCAAGTCGTGGCCCTCTCGTTAGACCTCGCTCGCACCTCCTTCTCCTCTTGGTCTCCTTCTCCCACTCTCATTTGTGTTTGTGGGTGTGTGGGTGTTTCTGTCTCGGTTTTAAGCTCTTTTTTTATTTTGTAGTTTTCTCTCTTTTTTTTTCGTTCGTTTTTTTTTCTCTCTCTCTTTCCCCTTTCTCCTTCTCTCTTTCCCTTCTCCTTCTCTTTCCCCCTTCTCCTTCTCTCTCTTCCCCCCTTCTCCTTCCCTCTCTTTTCCCCCTTTCTCCTTCCCTCTCTTTCCCCTTTCTCCTTCTCTCCCTTTCCTTTCCCCGCCGAGGCTCATTCAAATCCTCCAGTCCTTATGACTCTTGGTAGACTCGTGGGCGTCTCAGCAGGCCATACAGGCGGCCTTTGAGCAAGTCGTGGCCCTCTCGCTAGACCTCGCTCGCACCTCCTTCTCCTCTTGGTCTCCTTCCCCCACTCTCATTTGTGTTTGTGGGTGTGTGTCTGTGTTTTTCTTGCTCGGTTTTAAGCTCTTTTTTTTATTTTGTAGTTTTTTCTTTTTCTCGCGTTTTTTTTTCGTTCGTTTTTTTTTCTCTCTCTTTCCCCTTTCTCCTTCTCTCTCTCTTCCCCCCTTCTCCTTACCTCTTTTTCCTTTCTCAATCTCTCTTTCCCTTCTCCTTCTCTTTCCCCCTGATCCTTATCTCTTTCCCCCCCTTCTCCTCCCCTCTCTTTTCTTTCTCCTTCTCTCCTCTCCCTTTTCTCCTTCTCTCCCTTTCCTTTCCCCGCCGAGGCTCATTCAAATCCTCCAGTCCTGATGACTCTTGGTAGACTCGTGGGCGTCTCAGCAGGCCATACAGGCGGCCTTTGAGCAAGTCGTGACCCTCTCGTTAGACCTCGCTCGCACCTCCTTCTCCTCTTGGTCTCCTTCTCCCACTCTCATTTGTGTTTGTGTGTGTGGGTGTGGGTGTGTTTTTCTGTCTCGGTTTTAAGCTCTTTTTTTATTTTGTAGTTTTTTCTTTTCTCTCGTTTTTTTGTTTTGTTTTTCGTTCGTTTTTTTTTCTCTCTCTCACCTTTCTCCTTCTCTCCCTTTCCTTTCTCCTTCTCTCTCTCACTCCTTCTCCTTCTCTCTCTTTTCCCCTTCTCCTTCTCTCTCTTACCTTTCTCCTTCTCTCTCTTTCACCCCTTCTCTTTCTCTCTTTCCCCCTTCTCCTTCTCTCTCTTTCCCCCATCTCCTTCTCTCTCTTTCCCCTTTCTCATTCTCTCCTTTTCTTTCTCCTTATCTCTCTTTCCCCTTTCTCCTTCTCTCCCTTTCCTTTCCCCGCCGAGTCTCATTCAAATCCTCCAGTCCTGATGACTCTTGGTAGACTCGTGGGCGTCTCAGCAGGCCATACAGGCGGCCTCTTAGCAAGTCGTGACCCTCTCGTTAGACCTCGCTCGCACCTCCTTCTCCTCTTGGTCTCCTTCTCCCACTCTCATTTGTGTTTGTGTGTGTGTGGGTGGGTGTGTTTTTCTTTTTTCGGTTTTAAGCTCTTTTTTTATTTTGTAGTTTTTTTCTTTCTCTCTCGTTTTTGTTGTCTTTTGTTCGTTTTCTCTCTTTTTCTTTCGTTTTCTCTTTTTCTTTCTCTCTTCCCCCCTTCTCCTTACCTCTTTTTCCTTTCTCAATCTCTCTTTCCCTTCTCCTTCTCTTCCCCCCCTTCTCCTTCTCTCTCTTACCTTTCTCCTTCTCTCTCTGTCACCCCTTCTCTTTCTCTCCTTTCCCCTTTCTCCTTCTCTCCCTTTCCTTTCCCCGCCGAGGCTCATTCAAATCCTCCAGTCCTTATGACTCTTGGTAGACTCGTGGGCGTCTCAGCAGGCCGTACAGGCGGCCTTTGAGCAAGTCGTGGCCCTCTCGCTAGACCTCGCTCGCACCTCCTTCTCCTCTTGGTCTCCTTCTCCCACTCTCATTTGTGTTTGTGGGTGTGTGTCTGTGTTTTTCTTGCTCGGTTTTAAGCTCTTTTTTATTCTGTAGTTTTTTTTTTCTTTCGTTTGTTTTTTTCTCTTTTTCTCTTATTTAACACCAGAAACGAACATTTAACATTTAACATTTGACATATAACTTCCTTGGTCAATCACCCTAGTGCATTTTTTTTCCCTGTGCGCATGTGTTCGTAGGTGTGCGTGTGTTCCTGCCTGTTCTCGTAGATTCCTTTGGATGCAAATGATATCCAGGTTTTGTTCAGCGATGTGTAGATGTATTTTATCTTTTTTTTATTTTTTATTTAGTGCTTTATGTTGATAGCGGGTTTGTTTTGGTGATGAGTGCACGGATTGTTAGCAGTGGAGGAGGATATGACATCGGGTTGTAGAACTTTCCCGAAGTGAATGTATTTCTTGAAGTGTTGCCATTTAGCTTCTCGGTGGATGTACTCGTGGATTGGTGTAATTGGATACCGTCTGCTTCATTCGTCAGCATTATACATACATACACGTACAGCCTACATACGTAAACACACACACACACACACACACACACACACACACACACACACACACACACACACACACACACACACACACACACACACACACACACACACACACACACACACACACACACACACACACGCCCTTGTATATGTTTTTTTCACGCCATTAAACAAAGCTATCGGATTCGGACGCCCCACGCAGACAGGACAGGACTTTCGTTAAGCAAATGGACTGTTGCCTCAAGCTATAGGAAGGGCGTTGAATCCTATACATCCCCATCAGTCCTCAGGCCCCCCTTGAAAAAAAAAAAATTGTGTTACCCGATTTTGCGATGACCCGGTGACCCGATTATCCGATTACCCGATTACTCGATTACCCGATTACCCGACGGTGTGTGGTGGCCGTGCGTGTGGTGGTTGGTGGTGGGAGTTACCGTGATCTATTTTGAGTGTTTGTGCTAAAAAAATATATATATATATATGTGTCTTGTGCTCGATCCAGTCAGTGTTCCTTTTTGATGGTGAACCCACGGGGAGTGTACGGGAGGAAAGGAGCCCAGTGTTTGTGAACCTTGAACCCTCGGAGTTCGATCCTGAAGTGTTCGGATTCCACTTTCCCCTCCCGGGCGTGGATTCCTTCGCCCCTTCTCCTGCTGCAAAGGTAAGAGAAGTCTCACGTCCTCAAGGGGTGTGGGTGTAGGTCTATTAATGTATAAGTCCTCAAGGGTGTGGATGTAGGTCTGTGTATGTGTAAGTCTTCAAGGGTGTGGATGTAGGTCAGTATATGTGTAAGTCTTCAAGGGTGTGGATGTAGGTCTATATATGTATAAGTCCTCAAGGGTGTGGATGTAGGTCTATATATGTATGTCTACAAGGGTGTGGATGTAGGTCTTAATATGTATAAGTCCTCAAGGGCGTGGATATAGGTCTATATATGAATTAGTCCTCAAGATGGTGGATGTAGGTCTATATATAATTTTTTTTTCTATGTTGATACTACTGCTTCGTTTGCCGTTGATTCGAATCGCGTGTTGAGGGAAGGATAATTTGGTGAACTTTGGATAATGATAATGATACTGCGATGATAGGATTGTGAAATGAAGCCTAGAGTATTTGTCGAGTGTTTTGCACTGTAGCAGATTAGGATGTGTTACCGTGGCGAGTTTGCATTTGTGAATGTACGTTGTAATTGTTTTTTTCGTGTATTTTGTTCCGTTGCTAGGCCTATGTGTTTGAAAGATGTAACAGTGTTCCATAGGTTTTCGAAAAAGTATTCAGCTCTAACAAAGAAAAAAAAGAAATAAGAAAAAAAAGAAATAACAAAGAGAAAAAATGGTATATACACATAGGCCTGGGAAACAAATATCGGTCTGTGTATGTGTGTATCTATATGCCGGTTATAGTTTACAAAGCTTGAAACAACAGCAATTTGGTGTGCAGGTCACAGGAACAAATTACGGTGTCTGGGTCTGGAGAACAGAGGGTTATGTTCTAGTCTGTGCAGAACGGTTATTGAACGGCGTTCCTTATAAGCGCCCGGGGACACTTTTAGGCTGTGCATTCTGGAATGTGCTTTTGGTTTGTAGGCCGTGGGTGTTTGCTTTGTGATTTATGCGCACACGCACACACGCACGCACACGCATACACGCACACGCACACGCACACGCACACGCACACGCACACGCACACGCACACGCACACGCAAACGCACACGCAAACGCACACACGCACACACACACACACACACACACACACACACACACACACACACACACACACACACACACACACACACACACACACACACACACACACACACGCACGCACACACACACACACACACACACACACACACACACACACACACACACACACACACACAGAGAGAGAGAGAGAGAGAGAGAGAGAGAGAGAGAGAGAGAGAGAGAGAGAGAGAGAAAGAGAAAGAGAAAGAGAAAGAGAAAGAGAAAGAGAAAGAGAAAGAGAAAGAGAGAGAGAAAGAGAAAGAGAAAGAGAAAGAGAAAGAGAGAGAGAGAGAGAGAGAGAGAGAGAGAGAGAGAGAGAGAGAGAGAGAGAGAGAGAGAGAGAGAGAGAGAGAGAAAGAGAAAGAGAAAGAGAAAGAGAAAGAGAGAGAGAAATGTTAAGCTTAAGGTACGCGCAGTAGGTCAGAGGTTCCAGTACAAAGCATCGAGATGTTAAGGTTGTTTAAATGTAGGGTATTGTCAGACCTACTTCGCTAACCTTGCTTTTTCCCCATCTCTTTGTTTTCCATCTGCCTCCCTTCTCTTGTGGCGTTTCTCCATTTCCTTTTCCCCTTTTTCTTCTCTCTTCATTTTCTTGGGATGTTTCTCCATTTCCCTTTTCCCTTATCTTCTCTCTTTCCCCATTCTTTTTCTCTTCTTTCCCCCTTCTCCTTCTCTCTCTTTCCCTTCTCCTTCTCTCTCTTTCCTTTCTCCTTCTCTCTCTTTCCTTTCTCCTTCTCTCTCTTTCCTTTCTCCTCTCTTCCCCCTTCTCCATATCTCTCTTTCCTTTCTCCTTCTCTCTATTCCCCCCTTCTCCTTCTCTCTTTTTCCCTTCTCCTTCTCTCTTCCCCCCTTCTCCTTACCTCTTTTTCCTTTCTCCTTCTCTCTTTCCCTTCTCCTTCTCTCTCTTTCTTTCTCCTTCTCTCTCTCTCATTTCTCCTTCTCTCTGTTCCCCCCTTCTCCTTATCTCTCTTTCCTTTCTCCTTCTCTCTCTTTCCTTTCTCCTTCTCTCTTTCCTTTCTCCTTCTCTCTCTTTCCTTTCTCCTTCTCTCTTCCCCCTTCTCCATATCTCTCTTTCCCTTCTGCTTCTCTCTCTTTCCTTACTCCTTCTCTCTCTTTCCTTTCTCCTCTCTTCCCCTTTCTCCATACCTCTCTTCTCCTTCTGCTTCTCTCTCTTTCCTTTCTCCTTCTCTCTCTCTCCTTCCTCCTGTCTCTTCCCCCCTTCTCCTTTCTCCTTCTCTCTCTTTCCTTTCTCCTTCTCTCTCTCTCCTTCTCCTTCTCTCTCTTTCCCTTCTCCTTCTCTCTCTTTCCATTCTCCTTCTCTCGTTCTCTCCTTCTCTTTCTCTCTCTTTACCTTCTCCTTCTCTCTCTTTCCTTTCTCCTTCTCTCTTTCTCTCCTTCTCCTTCTCTCTTTCCCCCTTCTCCTTCTCCTTATCTCTCTTTCCTTTCTACTTCTCTCTTTCCCCCTTCTCCTTATCTCTCTTTCCTTTCTCCTACTCTCCATTCCCCCCTTCTCCTTATCTCTTTTTCCTTCTCTCTCTTTCTCCTTCTATCTCTTTCCCCTTTCTCCTTCTCTCCCTTTCCTTTCTCCTTCTCTCTCTTTCCCCCTTCTCCATCTCTTTTCCCCCTTTCTCCTTCCCTCTCTTTTCTTTCTCCTTCTCCTTCCCTCTCTTTACTTTCTCCTTCTCTCCTTTCCCTTTTCTCCTTCTCTCCCTTTCCTTTCTCCTTCTCTCTCTTTTCCCCTTCTCCATCTCTTTTCCCCCTTTCTCCTTCCCTTCTTTTCTTTCTCCTTCTTCTCTCTCTTACCTTTCTCCTTCTCTCTCTTTTCCTTTCTCCTTCTCTCTCTTTCCCCCATCTCCTTATCTCTATTTCCCCTTTCTCCTTCTCTCCTTTTCCTTTCCCCGCCGAGGCTCATTCAAATCCTCCAGTCCTTATGACTCTTGGTAGACTCGTGGGCGTCTCAGCAGGCCATACAGGCGGCCTCTTAGCAAGTCGTGACCCTCTCGTTAGACCTCGCTCGCACCTCCTTCTCCTCTTGGTCTCCTTCTCCCACTCTCATTTGTGTTTGTGTGTGTGTGGGTGGGTAGGTGTCTGTGTTTTTCTGTCTCGGTTTTAAGCTCTTTTTTTATTTTGTAGTTTTTTTCTTTTTCTCTCGTTTTTGTTGTTTTTCGTTCGTTTTTTTTTTTCTCTCTCTCTTTCCCCTTTCTCCTTCTCTCTCTCTTCCCCCCTTCTCCTTACCTCTTTTTCCTTTCTCAATCTCTCTTTCCCTTCTCCTTCTCTTTCCCCCTGATCCTTATCTCTTTTCCCCCCTTCTCCTCCCCTCTCTTTTCTTTCTCCTTCTCTCTCTTTCCCCTTTCTCCTTCTCTCCCTTTCCTTTCCCCGCCGAGTCTCATTCACCCCTTCTCCTTCTCTTTCCCCTTAATCTTTATCTCTCTTTCCCCTTTCTCCTTCTCTCTCTTTTCTTTCTCCTTCTCTCTCTTTCCCTTTTCTCCTTCTCCCCCTTTCCTTTCCCCGCCGAGGCTCATTCAAATCCTCCAGTCCTTATGACTCTCGGTAGACTCGTGGGCGTCTCAGCAGGCCGTACAGGCGGCCTTTGAGCAAGTCGTGACCCTCTCGTTAGACCTCGCTCGCACCTCCTTCTCCTCTTGGTCTCCTTCTCCCACTCTCATTTGTGTTTGTGTGGGTGTGGGGTGGGTGTGGGTTTTTCTGTCTCGGTTTTAAGCTCTTTTTTTATTTTGTAGTTTTTTTCTTTCTCTCTCGTTTTTGTTGTCTTTTGTTCGTTTTCTCTCTTTTTCTTTCGTTTTCTCTTTTTCTTTCTCTCTTCCCCCCTTCTCCTTACCTCTTTTTCCTTTCTCCTTCCCTCTCTCCCCCTTCTCCTTATCTCTCTTCCCCCCTTCTCCTTCTCTCTCTTTCCTCCATCTCCTTCTCTCTCTTTCCCTTTTCTCCTTCTCTCCCTTTCCTTTCCCCGCCGAGGCTCATTCAAATCCTCCAGTCCTTATGACTCTTGGTAGACTCGTGGGCGTCTCAGCAGGCCATACAGGCGGCCTTTGAGCAAGTCGTGGCCCTCTCGTTAGACCTCGCTCGCACCTCCTTCTCCTCTTGGTCTCCTTCTCCCACTCTCATTTGTGTTTGTGGGTGTGTGGGTGTTTCTGTCTCGGTTTTAAGCTCTTTTTTTATTTTGTAGTTTTCTCTCTTTTTTTTTCGTTCTTTTTTTTTTCTCTCTCTCTTTCCCCTTTCTCCTTCTCTCTTTCCCTTCTCCTTCTCTTTCCCCCTTCTCCTTCTCTCTCTTCCCCCCTTCTCCTTCCCTCTCTTTTCCCCCTTTCTCCTTCCCTCTCTTTCCCCTTTCTCCTTCTCTCCCTTTCCTTTCCCCTCCGAGGCTCATTCAAATCCTCCGGTCCTTATGACTCTCGGTAGACTCGTGGGCGTCTCAGCAGGCCATACAGGCGGCCTTTGAGCAAGTCGTGACCCTCTCGTTAGACCTCGCTCGCACCTCCTTCTCCTCTTGGTCTCCTTCTCCCACTCTCATTTGTGTTTGTGGGTGTGTGGGTGGGTGTGTTTCTGTGTTTTTCTTGCTCGGTTTTAAGCTCTTTTTTTATTTTGTAGTTTTTTCTTTTTCTCTCGTTTTTTTGTTTTGTTTTTCGTTCGTTTTTTTTCTCTCTCTCTTTCCCCTTTCTCCTTACCTCTTTTTGCTTTCTTCTTCTCTCTCTTTCACCCCTTCTCTTTCTCTCTTTCCCCCTTCTCCTTATCTCTCTTTCCCCTTTCTCCTTCTCTCCCTTTCCTTTTCTCCTTCTCTCCCTTTCCTTTCTCCGCCGAGTCTCATTCAAATCCTCCAGTCCTTATGACTCTTGGTAGACTCGTGGGCGTCTCAGCAGGCCATACAGGCGGCCTTTGAGCAAGTCGTGACCCTCTCGTTAGACCTCGCTCGCACCTCCTTCTCCTCTTGGTCTCCTTCTCCCACTCTCATTTGTGTTTGTGTGGGTGTGGGTGTGTTTTTCTGTCTCGGTTTTAAGCTCTTTTTTTATTTCGTAGTTTTTTTCTTTTTCTCTCTTTTTTTTTTTTGTTGTTCGTTCGTTTTTTTTTTCTCTCTCTCTCTTTCCCCTTTCTCATTCTCTCTCTCTTCCTCCCTTCTCCTTACCTCTTTTTCCTTTCTCAATCTCTCTTTCCCTTCTCCTTCTCTTTCCCCCTTGTCCTTATCTCTTTTCCCCCCTTCTCCTCCCCTCTCTTTTCTTTCTCCTTCTCTCTTTCCCCCTTCTCCTTCTCTCTCTTTCCCCCTTCTCCTTCTCTCCCTTTCCCGTTTCTCCTTCTCTCCCTTTCCTTTCCCCGCCGAGGCTCATTCAAATCCTCCAGTCCTGATGACTCTTGGTAGACTCGTGGGCGTCTCAGCAGGCCATACAGGCGGCCTTTGAGCAAGTCGTGACCCTCTCGTTAGACCTCGCTCGCACCTCCTTCTCCTCTTGGTCTCCTTCTCCCACTCTCATTTGTGTTTGTGTGGGTGTGGGTGTGTTTTTCTGTCTCGGTTTTAAGCTCTTTTTTTATTTTGTTGTTTTTTCTTTTTCTCGTTTTTTTTTTTTTGTTTTGTTTTTCGTTCGTTTTATTTCTCTCTCTCTCTTTCCCCTTTCTCCTCTCTCTCTTCCCCCCTTCTCCTTACCTCTTTTTCCTTTCTCCTTCTCTCTTTCCCTTCTCCTTCTCTTCCCCCCTTCTCCTTATCTCTTTTTCATTTCTCCTTCTCTCTTTCCCCCTTTCACCCCTTCTCCTTCTCTCTTTCCCCCTAATCCTTCTCTCTCTTCCCCCTTTCTCCTTACCTCTTTTTGCTTTCTCCTTCTCTCTCTTTCACCCCTTCTCTTTCTCTCTTTCACCCTTCTCCTTCTCTCCCTTTCCTTTCCCCGCCGAGTCTCATTCAAATCCTCCAGTCCTTATGACTCTTGGTAGACTCGTGGGCGTCTCAGCAGGCCGTACAGGCGGCCTTTGAGCAAGTCGTGGCCCTCTCGTTAGACCTCGCTCGCACCTCCTTCTCCTCTTGGTCTCCTTCTCCCACTCTCATTTGTGTTTGTGGGTGTGTGGGTGGGTGTTTTTCTGTGTCGGTTTTAAGCTCTTTTTTTATTTCGTAGTTTTTTTTTCTCTCGTTTTTTTGTTTTGTTTTTCGTTCGTTTTTTTTCTCTCTCTCTTTCCCCTTTCTCCTTCTCTCTCTCTTCCCCCCTTCTCCTTACCTCTTTTTCCTTTCTCATTCTCTCTTTCACTTCTCCTTCTCTTTCTCCCTGATCCTTATCTCTTTCCCCCCTTCTCCTCCCCTCTCTTTACTTTCTCCTTCTCTCCTTTCCCTTTTCTCCTTCTCTCCCTTTCCTTTTCCCCGCCGAGGCTCATTCAAATCCTCCAGTCCCGATGACTCTTGGTAGACTCGTGGGCGTCTCAGCAGGCCATACAGGCGGCCTCTTAGCAAGTCGTGGCCCTCTCGTTAGACCTCGCTCGCACCTCCTTCTCCTCTTGGTCTCCTTCCCCCACTCTCATTTGTGTTTGTGTGGGTGTGGGTGGGTGTGTGGGTGTTTCTTTTTTCGGTTTTAAGCTCTTTTTTTATTTTGTAGTTTTCTCTTTTTTTTTGTTCGTTTTTTTTTTCTCTCTCTCTTTCCCCTTTCTCCTTCTCTCTCTCTTCCCCCCTTCTCCTTACCTCTTTTTCCTTTCTCCTTCTCTCTTTCCCTTCTCCTTCTCTCTTTCCCCCTAATCCTTATCTCTCTTTCCTTTCTTATGTCTCTTCCCCCTTTCTCCTTCTCTCTCTTACCTTTCTCCTTCTCTCTCTGTCACCCCTTCTCTTTCTCTCTTTCCCCCATCTCCTTCTCTCTCTTTCCCCCATCTCCTTCTCTCTCTTTCCCCTTTCTCATTCTCTCCTTTTCCTTATCTCTCTTTCCCCTTTCCCTTTTCTCCTT
>NC_091554.1:3181457-3188957 GCF_042767895.1 Penaeus vannamei
GAGAGAGAGGGAGAGAAAGAGAGAGAGAGAGATGCAGAGAAAGAGAGAGAGAAAGAGAAAGAGTGAGAGATGAAGAGAAAGAGAGGCGATGGGTAGAGAGAGAGAGAGAGAGAGAGAGAGAGAGAGAGAGAGAGAGTGAGAGTTAGAGAGAGAGAGAGAGAGAGAGAGAGAGAGAGAGAGAGAGAGAGAGAGAGAAAGAGAAAGAGGGGGGGGGGAGTATGTATGCCTCTAAAGTTTCCAGCATTTCTGTGTTGTCATGGAGTTGTTGCCATGTTACTGTCGTACAAATTAATGGCAATTATTTTATCGTTCAGTTCGTATTTGCCTTCAGTTCCGTTCCACTGGCCTGGAACATGATTTGTGCTTTTGTTAAATTTATTTCTCTCTCTCGCTCTCTCCTTCCCTTTCTCCCCCTCTCGCTCTCTTTCTCCCTTTCTCCCCCCCCCCCCTCTCTCTCTCTCTCTCTCTCTCTCTCTCTCTCTCTCTCTCTCTCTCTCTCTTCTCTCTCTCTCCCTCTCTCTCTCTCTCTCTCTCTCCCTTTCTCTCCCCCTCTCTCTCTCTCTCTCTCTCTCTCTCTCTCTCTCTCTCTCTCTCTCTCTCTCTCTCTCTCTCTCTCTCTCTCTCTCTCTCTCTCTCTCCCTCTCTCCCTCTCTCCCTCTCTCTCCCTCTCTCCCTCCTTTCTCTCCCTCTCTCCCTCTCTCCCTCTCTCCCTCCCCCCCACTCCATGATGATGATAAACAATAAAATGCGAGAATGAAGTAAGGTAAAATACGCGAATAAAATGAGAGAATACGAGAAAAATGAATAACGAAATAATAGATAATAAACAACGAATTCCTCAGAAACTTCAAACTTCCGCCTCGTGTGCTCTCCGCCCTCTCTCTCACCCCCCCCCCCCCCCCCGTCCCCCGCCCACGCCCCGCCCGCAGCATGGGAAGGGCGGCCAGAACACGGTCATCGGCTGTATCCCGAAATCCTTTTTGCGGTTGCAGTCCCTGTTGAGCCCTCGACGCCCGCGCCCGCACCGCCCTTGTCTTTAGTCGCTTCGCTTCTTCGTGTCCTTGTCTCCTTTTTTCCCTCTGGCTTGTTCCTTTTATCCCTTTCTCCTTTTCTTCTTGGTTGTTGTCTTGTTTTTTTTTTTTTTTTTTCCTTCGGTGGTTTCTTCTCTTTCGACTCTGCCTTTCCCTTTGTTCCCTTTTTGTTCTTCTTCTTCTTCTTCTGTATAACGAGTGAATTTGTAGATTTCTTAGTTATGTTTGTTTCATGGTATATTTATTGGTTGAAGCGGGTATAGGAAGGAAGGAAGGGAGGGAAGAAAGGAAGGAAGAAAGGAAGGAAGAAAGGAAGGAAGAAAGAAAGAAAGAAAGGAAGAAAGAAAGAAAGAAGGAAAGAAAGAGAGAAAGAAAGAAAGAAAGAAAGAAAAAGAAAGAAAGGAAGAAAGAAAGAAAGAAAGAAAGAAAGAAAGAACGAAGGAAGGAAGGGGAGGGAGAAAGAGGGAGAAAGAAAAAGAGAAAGGGAGAGGGAGGGAGATATCGTACTTATTTTTTGAAGCATGCGATGTTGCGTCTTGCGTCCGCCTTCTGAGTAAGATGTAGGCCTATGTCGTGACGTAATTACCACACATAAAACACCCACAGACATGATCCTTTCACAGACATCTGCTGTTGAACACCACGGACCGGGATTCTTTCCACGGGCGAGCGTCCGTTTTCGAAGGAGGAAAAGTAGTAAAATTAAGAGAAAAGATAAACAAATAAAAGAAAATGAAAAAAAAGGAAGTGAAGAGATAAATAAATAAAAAGGAAATCATATTAAAATAGTGACGCATGGTTAACAGCGCCACGTAAACCGTATACGAAGAAGGAAAAGTAGTAGAATTAAGAGGGAGAGAAACAGATAAAAAGAAAATCATATTAAAAGAGTGACGCATGGTTAACAGCGCCACATAAACCGTATTCGAACGTAGAAAAAAAAACATCGAGTAAAAAAAAAGGAACAAAAACAATAACAAAAACAAACAGACAAATAAAAAGAAAGTTACACAAAAGAAGTGACACACGGTTAACAGCGAGACATAAAACCCGGAGGCGGTTGTTTGGCCAGCTTAACTACGCCGTCCCGAGGTCGTCGTCTTAGTCGTCTTCGTCGTCGTCTTAGTCGTCGTTATCGTCGTCGTCATCGTCTTAGTCGTCGTCGTCGTCGCAGTCGTCGTCTTAGTCGTCGTCGTCGTCATTGTCGTCGTCGTCGTCGTCTTCATCGTCGTCGTCTTCATCGTCGTCGTCATTGTCGTCGCCGTCGTCGTCGTCGCCACCGCGTTCCCCGCGTGTAGAGGGTTTGGTTCATCTCTTAGGGCGGGTATTGATCAGTACTTCAGTGGGCCAGTGGGTTACGGAGGGGTCCCGGTGGGGGTGGGTAGGGAGGTGGCTGGGCTGGGAGGGTAGGGCCGGGGAGGCGGAAGGGGAGGAAGGAGGTTAGGGTGGGAGGGTGGGGTAGTACGGGGTGGGTTGGGTGGATGGGGGAAGGAGATGGGTGGGATGGGAAGGGAGGATGGGAGAGTGGGATAGTACTGGGTGGGAGGGCGGGGAGGCGGAAGGATGGGGAGGAGGTTAGGGGGTGGAGATTAGGTGGGGTAATTTTGTACGGGGTGGGTTGGGTGGATGGGGAAGGAGAACGGAGTGCCGGGATGGTGAGGGAGGATGGGAGGGTGGGGATAGGTACTGGGTGGGAGGGCGGGGAGGCGGAAGGATATGGAGAAGGAGGCTTAGGGTGGGAGGGTGGGATAGTACAGGGTGGGTTGGGTGGATGGGGGAAGGAGATGGGTGCAGGGATGGGAGGGGAGGATGGGAGGGTGGGATAGGTACTGGGTGGGAGGGCAGGGAGAGGCGGAAAGGGGTGGAGAGGAGGATGGGTGGGATATGGGAGGGGTGGGAGTAGTACCCATGGGGTGGGTTGGGTGGATGGCAGGGAAGGAGATGGGTGGGATGGGAGGAGGTGAGGATTGTGCAGGGTGAGATTTTACACTGGGATGGATGGAGAAAGGAGGGTGGGAATTGGGGAGGGTGAGGGAGGTGGATGGGATAGTAGCAAGTGAGGGAGGTGGGGGGAAGAAGGTAGGGTGGGAGGGAGGGGGAGGTGGGTTGGGAGAAGGGTAGATGTTGACGTGTGTAGCTGGGGTGACGGGGGGAGGAAGGGGTGATTGGGTTACTCTCTTTTTCTTCGTTTTTATCATTATTATTATTATTATTATTATTATTATTATTATTATTATTATTATTATTATTATTATTATTATTATTATTGATCTTCTTCTTCTTCTTCTTCTTATTATTATTATTATTATTATTATTATTATTATTATTATTATTATTATTATTATTATTATTATTATTATTATTATTCTAATGTTACTTTTTATATTCTGTTGTAGACGGGAAGTAGGTTGGGACACGGTAGTTAGGGAGAATGCGGGTGAGAAAAGGGAAATAAAAGAGAGAGAGAGAGGAAGAAAGAAAGAAAGAAAGGGGAAGAGAGAGAGAGGAAGAAAGAAAGAAAGAAAAAGGAAGAGAGAGAGAGAGAGAAAGAAGAAAGAAGAGACAAAGGGAAGAGAGAGAGAGGAAGAGAAGAGAGAAAGAAAAGGAAAGAGAGAGAGAGAGAAGGAAAGAAAGAAAGAAAGAAAGGAAGAGTAGGGAGAGGAAGAAGGAAAGAAAGAAAGAAAGAGGAAGAGAGAGGAAGAAAGAAAGAAAGGAGGAAGAGAGAAGAAAGAAGAAGAAAGAAAGAAAGAAAGAAAAGAAAAAAAGCAGTCGAGGGGAGAGTGGGGATAAAAGGCGGAAGGAAGGGAGGGTGAAGGAGAGGGTGTGTGTGGATAGAGGCTGGGGAGGAAAGGGTGAGGAAGAGAAAAAGGAACAGGGAAAAGAGAGAGAGAGAGAGAGAGGAGAAGGAGAGGGAGAGGGAGAGGGAGAGGGAGAGGGAGAAGGAGTGAGGGAGAGGGAAAGGGAGAGGGAGGAGATGAGAGAGGAAGAGAGAGGGACAGAAACAGAGACAGAAAAACACACAAACAAGATTTGTGCAGGGGAAGAATCAGGGTTGGGGAAAAGAAGACGAGAAAAAAAGAAACATTAAAAAAAAGACGAGAAAAGAGGAAAACAAATGCTTAAAAGACGAGAAAAGAGGAAAACAAATGCTAATAGACCCAGAAAGTCCCGAGCCATCATCAACCGAGGCCGGAGCGGATGCTGCCCTCGCCTCCCGCAGCTTGCATTCCGCGTCTCCCCTTCGCTTCCCCTCCCCTCCCCTCCCCTCTCCTCTCTTCCCCTCCCTTCCCTCCTCTCCCTTCCACTACCCTTCCCTCGCTTCCCCTCCTCTCCTCTCCCCTCCATCCTCTCCTCTCTTCCCCTCCCCCTCCCACCCTCACCCCTCCTCCCTTCCACTACCCTCTCTCTATTCCCCTCCCTCTCCCTTCCCTTCCCCTCCCCTCGCCCTCTCCTCCCCCTTCTTCCCTTCTTCCCCTCGGCCGCAATTCCGGACTCGTCTGGCTCTCTCGCCTTCTCTCCCCGCTCTCATCCCCTGGTTTCTCTCGTTCCGTCTGTTTGTCTGTCTGTCTGACTCTGTCTGTCTGTCTGTCTGTCTGTCTCTCTCTCTCTCTTTCTCTTTCTCTTTCTCTCTTTCTCTCTTTCTCTCTTTCTCTCTTTCTCTATTTCTCTCTCTCTCTCTATTTCTCTCTCTCTTTCTTTCTCTCTCTCTCTCTCTCTCTCTCTCTCTCTCTCTCTCTCTCTCTCTCTCTCTCCCTCTCCTTCTCTCCCTCTCTCCCTCTCTCCCTCTCTCCCTCTCTCCTCCTCCCTCCCTCACTTCCCTCCCTCCCTCTACTCCCCTCCCTCCCTCCCTCCCTCCCATCCCCCTCCCCTTCCTCCCTCCCCCTCCCCTTCCACCCCTCCCTCCCTCTCCCTTCCTCCCTTCCTCCCTCCCTCCCTCCCTCCCTCTCTTTCTTCCTCCCTCTCCTTCCTCTTTCACAATTCTCCCCTCAGTCTTTTTCGCTCCCTCCTTTTTTTCCACTCTTTTCCTACTTTTTCTCTATTCCCTCGCTCGTTTCTTTCTCTTCGCATTCATCCCAATCTTTTAAATTTATTCCCCTCGCATTTCATAATTCATCTTTCTCTCTGACCTGCATTCCTCGCCTCATAGTTTAGTGGTGGTGTTATTTTTACTGTTATTGTTATTGTTGTTGTTGTTGTTATTGTTGTTGTTGGTATTATGATTGATATCATGATCACGATCATGATCATTATTATCATTATTATCGTTATTAATATCATATTATTATTATTAATAGTGTTGTTATCATCATCACTATCACTATCACCATCATCATCATCACTATCACTATCACCATCATCATCATCACTATCACCATCATCATCATCACTATCACCATCATCATCATCGTCACCATCACCACCATCATCATCATCATCATATGATCACCATCATCATCATCACCATCATCGTTATCATTGTTATTATCATTAATTCCCGTCTTTCGACCTCTTCTTCCTCCTCCTCCTCCTCCTACCCCTCTTTCTCTTCCTCCTCCTCCTCCTCCGCCTTCCTTCCCCTCCTCTTTCTCTTCCTCCTCCTCTCCCTCTTCCTCTTCCTCCTTCTCCCCCTCTTTCTTCTCCTCCTCCTCCTCCTTCTTCCTTCCTTCCTTCCTTCCCCTTCCCGTCCTTCCAACCCGGTGTAATTCCCAATCTGCCCCCGGGGGAAAATGGACCCCTGTTAAGAACAGTCATCTGTAACTTGAATTCCAGCCACGTTACAGCTGGTGTTTCCTAGATTATTTATGGTGCTCCCGCTGGTGCCGGTGTTGCAGTTGTTTGTGTTGTTGTTGGTGGTGGTAGTGGTGGTGATAGGGTTGTAGTTATTGTGCTGGTGTTTTGGTTGTTGTTGGTGGTGATGTTTTTGCTGATGTTCTTGTTGTTGTTAGTGCTGGTGTTGTAGTTATTGTTGGTGTTGGTCGTGCCGGTGTTGCAGTTATCTGTGGTGGTGTTATTGTTGTTGTTGGTGGTGATGGTGGTTGTGGTGTTTTGGTTGTTCTTGGTGGTAGTGTTGTTGTTAGTTGTGTTGGTGCTGGTGTTGCAGTTATTGTTGTTGGTGGTTGTGCTGGTGTGTTGGTTGTTGTCTTTTTTGAAGGGGGAGGGTAGTTTTGTTGACGTTTTTCTATCATTTGTTTGTTGGTGTTGGTGCTGAGCTCAGTGATAATATGAATATTGTCGATTATGGTGTTTATCAGTGTGTAGGTATTTTGTTAAACAATATTTAAATCTTTGATGGTATTTTTTTCTGCTTTTCTTGTGTTCGTGCGTGTCTTTGTCATCCTTCCCCCTCTTTGTTCCCTCTCTGCTGTCTAATATTATTTTCCTTCTCTTCTCTTCCTTCTCCTTCTCCCTCCCCGTCTTAACTTCGTTTATATCTTCCCTTTCCTCCTCGCCTTCCCTTTCCCTTCTCCCGTCTTTCTCCTTCCCTCCTTCCTCCTTCCACTTTCTTCTTTTCTTCGCCTCTCCGTCCTATTTCTTTCTTCCCTCCTCACCCTTCTTCCACTTTCCTTCCACATTAAATTTGTTTCCTCCTCACTCGATTTACTAACCTCCCTCCTCATACTATTTCCTACTTTCATTTTCTCTTTCTTCCTCTTTTTTTAGCATCCCCTCTCTTCCTCTTCTTTTTTATATTTTCACTCTCTTTCCGTTTTTTTTTTTTTTATCTTTCTCTCTCTTCCTGTTTTTCATCTACCCATCTCTTTGCCCTTTTTATCTCTATCTCTCTTCCTCTTTTTTTCTTATCTCTCTCTCTCTTCCTATTTTTCATCGTCCCTCTCTTCCTTTTTTATCTTCCCTTCTCTTTTTTTCATCCCCGATCAATCTCTCTCTTTTAATTTTACCTTCCCCTTTCTACCCTTTTTTTATCTTCGCCTCTCTACCTCTTTTTATAATCATCTTCTATATATTTTTTTATATTCCCGAGTCTACCTCTTTTTATATTCCCGTCTCTACCTCTTTTTTTACCTTCCTCTTTCTATCTCTTTTTTTACCTTCCTTTCCACCTCTTTTAGCTCCCCCCTTCTACCTCTTTTTATCTTCCCTTCTCTACCTCTTCTTATCTCCCCCTCTACCTCTTTTTTATTTTTCCCCCCTCTCTACCTCTTTTTTTACCTTCCCTTTTCTTACCTCTTTTTATCTCCCTTTTCTACCTCTTTTTATCTTCCCCCTCCTCTACCTCTTTTTTTTACCTTCCCCTTTCTACCTCTCTTTATCTTCTCTTTATCTCTTATTTACCTTCCCCTTTCTACCTCTTTTTATTTCCCCCTCTCTACCTCTTTTTATCTTCCCTTTCCACTTCTTTTTATCTTTTTTTTTAGTCTTCTCTGTCTCCATCCCTCTCCTCCAACATCTCTTCGACTCCTAATCCTCTTAAGCATACATGCCCAGCGCCGAACACGTCTCGACAAGT
>NC_091554.1:3191457-3193957 GCF_042767895.1 Penaeus vannamei
GAAAGAGCGAGAGCAAGAGAAAGAGAAAGAGCGAGAGCAAGAGGAAGAGGAAGAGCGAGAGCAAGAGAAAGAGAAAGAGCGAGAGAAAGAGGAATAGAAAGAGCGAGAGAAAGAGGAAGAGAAAGAGCGAGAGAAAGAGGAATAGAAAGAGCGAGAGAAAGAGGAAGAGAAAGAGCGAGAGAAAGAGGAAGAGAAAGAACGAGAGAAAGAGGAAGAGAAAGAGCGAGAGCAAGAGGAATAGAAAGAGCGAGAGAAATAGAAAGAGAAAGAGAAAGAGGAAGAGCGAGAGGAAGAGGAAGAGGAAGAGCGAGAGAGTGAGAAAGAGAGAAAAGAAATAATGGAAGCGATAATAAAGTGCAAAGTAGGAAAAAAACAAAGGTAGAAAAAGTCAGAAATGAAGGGAGAGAGAGAGAGAGAGAGAGAGAGAGAGAGAGAGAGAGAGAGAGAGAGAGAGAGAGAGAGAGAGACAGACAGACAGACAGACAGACAGACAGACAGACAGACAGACAGACAGACAGACAGACAGACAGACAGACAGACAGACAGACAGACAGACAGACAGAGTGAGGGAGGCAGACTTAGAGAGCATGAAGGAGAAAACGAAAGGACACGAAGAGACGGGCAAGGGACCCAAGAGGAGAGAGAGGAGAAAATCCTGGAGGGGAGAGAGCTTGTAAAGATATCAACTCAAGAAGGTTTTGAGGGAGCAGTGGCCGGGGGTTATATCGCCGTGGGAAGGGGGATCAAGGGAGGAATTGTCTCGTCATGCCAAGGAGGCTTAGGGAGATTATCCCGGCTCGAAGGGGAAAGAAAGGGGGGGGAAGTAGCTCATCACGGGAGGAGCTCAAGGAGTTAAAAGAAACAGCTCAACGAGGAATTTGCTTTAAGGAAGAGAGGGAGGGAGGAAGGAAGGAAGGGAGGAAGGGAGGAAGGGAGGAAGGGAGGAAGGGAGGAAGGGAGGAAGGAAGGGAGGGAGGGAGAAAGGGAGAAAGGGAGAAAGCGAGGAAGGGAGGAAGGGAGGAAGGAGAGGAAGGGAGGAAGGGAGGGAGGGAGGGAGGGGAGAGAGAGGAATAATGAGGGGAGGGAATGAGGGAGGGAGGGAGGGAGGGAGGGAGGGAGGGAGGGAGGGAGGGAGGGGAGGGAGGGGAGGGAGGGAGGGAGGGAGGGAGGAGGGAGGGAGGGAGGGAGGGAGGGAGGGAGGGGGAAGGAAGGAAGGAGAGGAAGGAAGGAAGGAAGGAAGGAAGGAAGGAAGGAAGGAAGGAAGGAAGGAAGGAAGGAAGGAAGGAAGGAAGGAAGGGGAGGAAGGAAGGGGAGGAAGGAAGGAAGGAAGGAAGGAAGGAAGGATGGAAGAGAGGAAGGGAGGAAGGAGAAAGAGTAGGAGTGGTGAATTGGTGCAGATGGAGGAGGGAAATTGAGAGGGAAACGAAGCAGGGGCGGAAAAAAGGAAAAGAAAGGGAGGGAAGAAATGAGAAGGAGGGGCAAGGGAATTGTTCAAGCAAGCCGTGGAAAGACTAGGGGAAGGAGAAGGAGAAAATCCCAAGGAATAGGGGGAAGGGAAGGAAGAAGAAGAAGAAGCAGGAATAGGTAGATTGTGCAAGGAAGGAAATGAAAGGAGAGAGAGGAAAGAGACAATACAGGAAGTTAAGGAAGTGGACAAACTCCCAAGGAAGCGGGAAAGGAGAAAGAGAAGACCCGTGGAGAAGTAAATTGTGGAAAGAAGGGAATTGGTGGGGAGGGGGGAGGGGGGGAGGGGGCGGCCTGGGGAAAGGAGGGGTCGAGTTTCACGAAAAAGAAGGGCGTGGGGGGATGTGTGGGGTGGGGGTGAGGGGTCAAAGTTTTATAAAAGAAAAAGAGCGTGAGAGGGAGAAGCAGAGTGATAAACGGATAAAGTGGGGGTGAGGGGTCAAGTTTCATGGAAAGGAGGTGGGGGGTGGTTGGGGGTGGTTGGGGTTGGGGTGAGTGGGGGTTTCGAGGGTCGAGGAGGTACATGAGAGGCGAAAAGACCGGGCGAGGGCGTCTTCCCCCGTGTTCTTTGCGGGCGAGTTTGGGGAAGTGATTCGGGGGAAAAACAGATGGTAAGTGAAACGACCGGGAGAGGGAGAGGGAAAGGAGGAAGATGCGATGAGAGGGGAGGGAGGGAGAGGAGAGGAGGAAGGTACAATGAGATGGGGGAAGGAGGGAGACGAATAGAGAGAAGGAGATGGAGAAAAAGTGGGAGAGGAGAGAGGGAGGTACAGGGAGAGGAGGAAGATACGATGAGAGGGGAGGGAGGGAGACGATTAGAGAGGAGGAGATGGAGAAAAAGTGGGAGAGGGAGAGAGGGAGAGAGGAGAGGGAGAGGAGGAAGGTGCGATGAGAGGGAGAGGGAGGGAGACGAATAGAGAGAAGGAGAAGGAGAAAAGTGGGACCGGGAGAGAGGGAGGTACAGGGAGAGGAGGAAGGTGCGATGAGAGGGGGAGGGAGGGAGACGAATAGAGATAAGGAGGAGGAGAAAAAGTGG
>NC_091554.1:3198957-3213382 GCF_042767895.1 Penaeus vannamei
GAAAGAAGGAGGAGGTGGGGGAAAAGTGTTGAAAGGTTCTATGGACGAGGAGATGGAGCGAAACAAAAGGCGGAATGAGAGAGAGAGAGAGAGAGAGAGAGAGACAGAGACAGAGACAGAGACAGAGACAGAGACAGAGACAGAGACAGAGACAGAGACAGAGACAGAGACAGAGACAGAAAGGGGGACAGAGACAGAGACAGAGAGAGAAAGGGGGACAGAGACAGAGACAGAGACAGAAAGGGGGACAGAGACAGAGACAGAGACAGAGACAGAGAGAGAGCAGAGAGAGAGAGAGAGAGAGAGAGAGGAGAGAGAGAGAGAGAGAGACGAGAGAGAGAGGAGAGATGAGAAGAAGAGAGAGAGAGAGAGAGAGAGAGAAAGAGGGAGAGGGAGAGGGAGAGGGAGAGGGAGAGGGAGGATGCAGCCGGACGGGCAAGCGTAGGAATTGCCTGTCGAAGGATGACTCTGCCTGGATGTATCTCTGCAGGCTGACGGACTGACTGACAGATAGACAGGCAGGCAGGCAGGCAGGCAGGCAGGCAGGCAGGCAGGCAGGCAGGCAGGCAGGCAGGCAGGCAGGCAGGCAGGCAGGCAGGCAGGCAGGCAGGGAGGCAGGCAGGCAGGCAGGCAGGCAGGCAGGCAGGCAGGCAGGCAGGCAGGCAGGCAGGCAGGCAGGCAGGCAGGCAGGCAGGCAGGCAGGCAGGCAGGCAGGCAGGCAGGCAGGCAGGCAGGCAGGCAGGCAGGCAGGCAGACAGACTGAAGCAGAGACAGATAGGCAAGCGCTCAGTAAGACAGGCAGACAGACAGACTGAAATAGACACAGGCAGACACATCCCAAAGACAGATCGACTGGACAAAGACAGACAGACAGTCAGACACACAGACATTGGTATGGGATTATTTCCACGGTTATTGCAATATGTTTTCAATTTCCTGCTGCTGAAGAGAGGGAGAGAGAGGGAGGGGAGTAGGGAAGGGAGAGGTAGAGAGGGAGGGGTGTGGGTGAGGGAGAGAGGGAGGGGAGTAGGGGAGGGGGAAGGAGAAGGAGAATAAGAATGAGAAGGAGAAGCAGAGTGAGAGGGAGAGGGAGAAGGAGAAGGAGAAAGAGAGAAAAGAAAGAAAAGAAGAAAGAGAAGGAGAAGAAGATGGAGAGAAAGAGAAAGAGAGAATCGAAAGACAGAGAAAGAGAAAGAGAGCCCGGGAGATAGTCCTCTATGCTCGCACTTTATCTTGAAGGTGGTGTTGCTGGCGCTGGAATGGGAGGAGGAGACGGCGAACGGGAATCTGAGGAAGATGGAAAAATAATTAAAGAGCCGAGGAAAGAGGAATGAGGATAGGAGAAAGGAAGGAAGAAGGATTGAAAGATAAAGAGCCGAGGGAAGAGGAGTGAGGATGGGAGAAAGGAAGGAAGGAAGGGAAGGAGGAGGAGAGAGATATACAAATATGTATAGATAGGCTGATAGATATGTAAAGTGTATTTCTGTCAGAGTACATTAATTTCGTATGTATATAGATAGATAGATGCAGATATGCAGATATATTATGTGCATGCGTTTTCGTTTGCGTGTGTGCGTGTGTATGTGTGCGTGCGTGCGTGTGCGTGTGTGTGTATGTGCGTACGTGCGTGTGTGTATGTGTGTATTTGTCTGTGTGTGTGTGTGTGTGTGTGAGTGTGTGTGTGTGTGTGTGTGTGTGTGTGTGTGAGTGTGTGTGTGTGTGTGTGTGTGTGTGTGTGTGTGTGTGTGTGCGTGTGTGTGCGTGTGCGTGTGCGTTTGTGTATGTGCATGTGTATGTATATGTATATGTATGTGTTATCTATGTCTGTCTGTGTGCGTGCGTGTGCCCCTCTGGACCTCCCCCCCCTCCCCCCTCCCCCCCAGTTTCTTCCGCGCCGGCCATGTTGATTCCCGCATCCGAAAAGCCGAGAGTAACTTCCATTTTAATTTGCTGCTTTTTTTCCCCCCCCAGCCTGCAATTGCCCATTATTTTTTCCGGATGTTCGGATGGGTTGATTAAGCGGGTTGATTACCGGTTGATTGGCCGGGTTTAGGGAGCTGCGTTTTGTGATTATATGTATATATGTATATATATATTTTTTTCTCTCTCTCTTTTTTTTCATGGCGTTTAAAAAAATGAAACGGGGGTGGGGTGGGGGTGGGGTGGGGGGTAGGAGAGAAGATGAGGAAAGAGAAAGAGAGAAGAAAACCGAAAAAAGAAAGAGAAAGGATGAAAAGAAGGAAAGTGAAAAAAAGAAAATGTGTAAAGAGAAAAAGGATAAAACAGAAAGAAGAAAGAGAAAAGAGAAAAAAAAAAAACGAAAAAAAGGAAAATGAGTAAAGAGAAAAAGAAGAAAACTGAAAAAAAGAAAATGAGTAAAGAGAATAAAGAGAAAACAGAAAAAAGAAAATGAGTAAAGAGAAAAAGAAGAAAATTGAGAAAAGAAAATGAGTAAAGAGAAAAAGAAGAAAACTGAAAAAAAAGAAAATGAGATAAGAGAAAAAGAAGAAATGAAAAAAAAAAGAAAATGAGTAAAGAGAAAAAAGAAGAAAACTGAAAAAAAAGAAAATCAGATAAGAGAAAAAGAAGAAAACAAAAAAAGAAAATGAGTAAAGAGAAAAAGAAGAAAACTAAAGAAAAAAAAAAGAAAATGAGTAAAGAGAATAAGGAGAAAACAGAAAGAGAAAAGAAAAGAAAAAAATTCTCCTCCGGACTCATCTCGAGGGAAATGAGTCCGGGTTTTCCATTGTCTCTCTCGGCCGGCGGGGATGGATTCGATTCCCGGCGCGGGCGAAGGATGGAGGAGGATGGGGTGGGGTGGGGGGAGGATGGGTGGGGTGGGGGGGGTTGGTGGGGGAGGTAATAGGGGTGGTGGTAATAGGGGGTGGTAATAGGGGGGTAGGATGGATGGAAGGATGGGAGGAGGATGGGTGGGGGGGGTGATAGGGGTGGGTCGGTGGGTTGGTGGGGAGGTAATAGGGGGTGATAGGGGGGTAGAATGGGTGGGGGTGGTGGTTAATAGGGGGGAAAGGGGAGGTGGGGTGGTAATAGGGGGGATGGGTGGTGGGGGGTAATAGGGCGGTAGGATGGGTGGGGGATGGTTAATAGGGGGGGAGGTGGGGGGGGATGGTGATAGGAGGGAAGGATGGAAGGGATTGTGGTAATAGGGGGGAAGGATGATGGGTGGGGGTGATAATAGGGGGGGTAGGATGGGTGAGGGAGGGTAATAAGGAGGGAAGGATGATTGAGAGATGGGGGGTGGTGGTAACAGGGGAGAGGATGTAATAGGGAGAAGGATGGGGGGACGGTAACAGGGAGGAGGGAGGATAGGGTGGGGAGATAGGGGGGACGATAACAGAGGGAGGTAGGATGGGTGGGGGTGGTAATAGGGGGGAGATTGGGGTAAGGTGGTAACCGGGGGGGGGGGATGAGGAGCGGTAACAGGGGAAGGATGGGGGAGGGGGAGGTAACGGGGGAGAGGCAAAAGAACAGGCATGTGGGTTAGGGGGTTGTGGAAGGAAGGAACCAGAGGGAAGAAGAGAGAATTAGTGAGGTGGATCAGAGGCGGATAATAGAAGGATGATGAACAGTATAAAACCGATGAGTGTAGCTTGATTCTGAATGCATGGGAATCCCCCCCCGTCTTGATACTGTACGTGAGTAGATATATGTATCATGTCATGCGAATTTTATTGCTCAATCGTTTCGCATTTTGGGCTGCAACTCATCGATGTTATCTATGTTTTATGAGAGTGGTTATTATTTTTTTCGACAAACCCCTCTCGAAATGCATTTTAATTGTCATGTTTTAGGAGTGTTTATTTTATGCATATATTTTTTTTTTCGCCAAACCATTCTCGAAATGCATTTTACCGTTGTTATGTTTTATGAGTATATGTTTTATCCATAAGCGCAATATATATATATATATATATATATATATATATATATATATATATATATATATATATATTATATATATATATATTTTATTTTTTTTTTTTTCTTCTTTTTTTTTTTATTTTTTTTTTTTTCTTCTTCTTCTTCTTCTTCTTCTTCTTCTTCTTCTTCTTCGTCTCCTTCTTCTTCTTCTCTTCTTTTCTTCTTCTTCTTCTTCTTCTTCTTCTTCTTCTTCTTTCTTTTCTTTTCTTTTTTTCTTTTTTTTTCAATGGCTAAATGTCAAGGACCTTATGATCGGTTCACAACAGTCGGTGTCAGTGTTAGACGAATATTCCTTTTTGTTGACACGGAGTAAAATGTCCGTGAATTTATACTCGAAAAAATTCCTGTTGTGAATGAAAAAAATATTTACGTCGGTTTCCGTGAATTTATACTCGAAATAAATTCCTGTTGTGAATGAAAAATATTTACGTCGGTTTCCGTGAATTTAAGAATTTATACTCGAAAAAAATCCTGTTGTGAATGAAAAAAAAAAACGGTTTCCGTGAATTTATGAATTTATACTCGAAAAAAATCCTGTTGTGAATGAAAAAAAAAAACGGTTTCCGTGAATTTATGAATTTATACTCGAAAAAAATCCTGTTGTGAATGAAAAAATATTTACGTCGGTTTCCGTGAATTTAAGAATTTATACTCGAAAAAAATCCTGTTGTGAATGAAAAAATATTTACGTCGATTTCCGTGAATTTAAGAATTTATACTCGAAAAAAATTATGTTGTGAATGAAAAAATATTTACGTCGATTTCCGTGAATTTATACTCGAAAAAAAAATCCTTTTGTGAATGAAAAAAAAATAGTTACGTCGGTTTCCGTGAATTTATACTCGAAAAAAATGCTTTTGTGAATGAAAAAAATATATTTACGTCGGTTTCCGTGAATTTATTCTCGAAAAAAAATCCTGTTGTGAATGAAAAAAAATATTTACGTCGGTTTCCGTGAATTTATGAATTTATACTCGAAAAAAAAATCCTGTTGTGAATGAAAAATATTTACGTCGGTTTCCGTGAATTTACACTCGAAAAAAAAATCCTGTTGTGAATGAAAAAAAAAAATATTTACGTCGGTTTCCGTGAATTTATACTCGAAAAAAAATCCTGTTGTGAATTAAAAAAAAAAAAAAAAAAAAAAACGGTTTCCGTGAATTTATGAATTTATTCTCGAAACAAAATCCTGTTGTGAATGAAAAAAATATTTACGTCGGTTTCCGTGAATTTATACTCGAAAAAAAAAAAATCCTTGTTGTGAATGAAAAAAATATATTTACGTCGGTTTCCGCGAATTCATACTCGAAAAAAATTCCTGTTGTGAATGAAAAAAAAATTTACGTCGGTTTCCTTGAATTTATACTCGAAAAAAATCGTTATGAAATATATTTACGTCGGTTTCCGTGAATTTATACTCGAAAAAAAATCCTGTTGTGAATTAAAAAAATATTTACGTCGGTTTCCGTGAATTTACACGAAAAAATATCCTTGTTGTGAATGAAAAAAAAATATTTACGTCGGTTTCCGTGAATTTATACTCGAAAAAAATTCCTGTTGTGAATGAAAAAAATATTTGCGTCGGTTTCCGTGAATTTATACTCGAAAAAAATCCTGTTGTGAATGAAAAAAATATTTATGTCGGTTTCCGTGAATTTATACTCGAAAAAAAAATCCTTGTTGTGAATGAAAAAAAGAAAAAAAATTTACGTCGGTTTCCGTGAATTTATACTCGAAAAAAAATCCTGTTGTGAATGGAAAAAATATTTGTTGGTTTCCGTGAATTTATGAATTTATACTCGAAAAAAATCCTGTTATGAAAAATATTTACGTCGGTTTCCGTGAATTTATACTCGAAAAAAATTCCTGTTGTGAATGAAAAATATTTACGTCGGTTTCCGTGAATTTATGAATTTATACTCGAAAAAAATTCCTGTTATGAATGAAAAAAATATTTACGTCGGTTTCCGTGAATTTATGAATTTATACTCGAAAAAAATTCCTGTTATGAATGAAAAAAATATTTACGTCGGTTTCCGTGAATTTATACTCGAAAAAAATTCCTGTTGTGAATGAGAAAAATATTTACGTCGGTTTCCGTGAATTTATGAATTTATACTCGAAAAAATTCCTTGTTGTGAATGAAAAAAAAAATATTTACGTCTGTTTCCGCGAATTTATACTCGAAAAAAATTCCTGTTGTGAATGAAAAATATTTACGTCGGTTTCCGTGATTTTAAGAATTTATACTCGAAAAAAATTCCTTTTGTGAATGAAAAAAAAAATATTTACGTCGGTTTCCGTGAATTTATACTCGAAAAAAATCTGTTGTGAATGAGAAAAATATTTACGTCGGTTTCCGTGAATTTATGAATTTATACTCGAAAAAAATTCCTGTTGTGAATGAAAAAAAAAAAATTTACGTCGGTTTCCGTGAATTTATACTCGAAAAAAAATCCTTGTTGTGAATGAAAAAAATATTTACGTCGGTTTCCGTGATTTTAAGAATTTATACTCGAAAAATATCCTTGTTGTGAATGAAAAAAAAAAAATAGTTACGTCGGTTTCCATGAATTTATACTCGAAAAAAAATCCTGTTGTGAATGAAAAAAATATTTACTTTGGTTTCCGTGAATTTATACTCGAAAAAAAAATCCTGTTGTGAATGAAAAAAATGGTTACGTCGGTTTCCATGAATTTATACTCGAAAAAAAAAGCTTTTGTGAATGAAAAAAATATATTTACGTCGGTTTCCGTGAATTTATGAATTTATACTCGAAAAAAAAAATCCTTGTTGTGAATGAAAAAAAATATTTACGTCGGTTCGCCTCCCGCGTCGGTTTAAACTAAAAAATAATGCATTCGTGTTGAACGTCGAGATTGCGGGGTTTGCACTTCATTTTCACTCGCATGATATTTCGTAATGGAATTAGTGATGAATCCGTGTCGAGTTCACAGGGAGCGAGTGCCTGGCCAACAGCGCCAGTGCAGGATAAGCGTCTTGTTGAGGATTTGGGGATAGGTTTTGGTGTAGGATTGTAGGATTTAAGCTTCTGTTGAGGATTTGGGGATAGGTTTTGGTGTGGGGTTTTAGGATTTAGCGTCTGTTGAGGATTTGTGGGTAGGTTTTGGTGTAGGATTTTAGGATTAAGCTTCTGTTGAGGATTTGTGGGTAGGTTTTGGTGTAGGATTTTAGGATTTGTGGGTAAGTTTTGGTCTAGGATTTTAGGATTAAGCTTCTGTTGAGGATTTGTGGGTAGGTTTTGGTGTAGGATTTTAGGATTTGTGGGTAAGTTTTGGTCTAGGATTTTAGGATTAAGCTTCTGTTGAGGATTTCTGGATAGGTTTTGGTCTGGGATTTTAGGATTAAGCTTCTGTTGAGGATTTGTGGGTAAGTTTTGGTCTAGGATTTTAGGATTAAGCTTCTGTTGAGGATTTGCGGGTAAGTTTTGGTCTAGGATTTTAGGATTAAGCTTCTGTTGAGGATTTGTGGATAGGTTTTGGTCTTTTTATATAAGATTTTAGGATTAAGCTTCTGTTGAGGATTTGTGGATAAGTTTTGGTCTAGGATTGTAGGATTAAGCTTCATTTAAGGATTTGTGGGTAAGTTTTGGTCTGGGATTAGGATTTGTGGGTAAGTTTTGGTCTAGGATTTTAGGATTAAGCTTCTGTTGAGGATTTGTGGATAGGTTTTGGTCTTTTTATATAAGATTTTAGGATTAAGCTTCTGTTGAGGATTTGTGGATAAGTTTTGGTCTAGGATTGTAGGATTAAGCTTCATTTAAGGATTTGTGGGTAAGTTTTGGTCTGGGATTAGGATTTGTGGGTAAGTTTTGGTCTAGGATTTTAGGATTAAGCTTCTGTTGAGGATTTGTGGATAGGTTTTGGTCTGGGATTTTGGGATTAAGCTTCAGTTAAGGATTTCAGGATTAAAGTATAGGGAAAGGTTTCGTTTTGAATGTTAGATAAAGATTTCAGGATAAGCTTCAGCCAGGGAGTTAGGGATAAGCTTCAGTTAATTATTTCAGGAATAAGAGTTTAAAAAAAGATTTCTGGTTGAGCTTCAATCAAGGAGTTAAGGATTAATTAAGCTTCTTTACGTCAATTTATTCTTTTATTTTTATTTATTCTTTTTTATTTTATTCAGTTTATTCTTTTCAGGATAAGCCTCATTTAAGGATTTTTTAGATTTAAGCTTTAGTTAAAGGTTTCAGGTTAAATTTAGTGAAGTATTTCTGCTGACGCTTCAGTCAAGGAGTTATGGAGGATTTTCTGCTAAGGATAAGCTTCATTAAGATAAGGATAAGCGGGATAAGCTTCAGTGAAGAGTTTCAGAATAAGCTTCTGGCAAGAATCTCACGATGAAGCTTCTATTTAGGATTCCTTCAGGTTCATAGAAATAAGGTTAGCGAGTCGCTCTATTTACCGGATATTAAAAGTGATGTGATGTAGATAAGATAGATAAGATAGTAACCGATTGATGTGCGTAATGTAAAGCTGGATGAACGGAGATGAGATAGAAGGTAAGAATTGAGATTGCAGTGATAAACGAAGGGATGAAATTATTAAAGATAATTATTAAATATTAAATGTTAAATATTAAATATTAAATATTAAATATTAAATAATAAAAATATTAAAGATAAGATAAAGAATAAGAATTGAGATTGCAGTGATAAACGAAGGGGTGGTAATTAAGCACGTGGTGTGATTGGAACACGCGTGGATTAGCGCACAATCCAAATAAGGTAACACGGTGAAGGATAATTTCCATTTTGATACGATGTGTATGTTCAGTCAAGATAAAAAAAAAGATAAAGAATAAGAATATTTTGATGATGGAATATATATTGATAGAGATGAAATTACTTGGATTAGCGCATATTTTAAATGATGTGACAGTGAAAGATAATTTCTATTTTGATAGGATATGTTATCGTCCAGTTAAGATAAAAAATAGATAATAAGAATATATTGATAATGAAATATATATTGATAGAGATGGAATTGATTAAAATCAATAAAAAATACGTTAAGATCTGCTGATAAGAATATAATAATGATGAAATATAGATTGATAAGAGATGAAATAGATGAAAATCAATAAAAGAAACGTTGATCTGCTGATAAGATTATAGTAATATTAAAATATAGATTGATAAAAATAAATAAATGAAAATCAATATGAGACACGGTAAGATCTGCTGATAAAAATATAGTAATGATAAAATATAGATTGATAAGAGATGAAATAGATGAAAATCAATAAGAGAAACGTTAAGATCTGCTTATAAGAATATAGTAATAATGAAATATATATTGATAAGAGATGAAATAAATGAAAATGAATAAAAGATACGTTAAGACTTGCTGATAAGTATATAGTGATAATGAAATAAATATTGATAAAAGTAGATAAATGAAAATCAATAAAAGATACGTTAAGATCTGCTGATTAGAATATAGTAATAATGAAATAAATATTGATAAAAATAAGTAAATGAAAATCAATATGAGACACGTTAAGATCCGCTGTCACAAACTCCCAAGGAATCTCGGGAGCCTGTCAACCCCCACCCCCCCCACCCCCCACCCCCGCCCCCCCCCCCGCCCCCCCGCCCCCCCGCCCCTCCGCCCCTGAGGCAATCGATGCCGGAATCTAATAATAATTCTCTCCCTTGAAAACTTTCCGTCGTTCCGGCCGCCGTAAACATGGTTTCGATGGCCGGTTGGGAGGGCCCGAGCAGGGGGCTATGGTGGGGGGTTGGGGGTTGGGGGTTGGGAGGGGGGGGCAAAGGTGGGGGGGAGGGGGGTTGGGGTTGGGAGGGGGGGTAAGCGGGGGTTAAGGTGGGGGTTGGGGGGAGGGGGCAAAGGTGGGGGGTTGGGGGTTGGGAGGCATGAGCAGGGGGCTATGGTGGGGGAGGGGGCAAAGGTGGTGGGGTTGGGGGTTGGGAGGCATGAGCAGGGGGCTATGGTGGGGGAGGGGGCAAAGGTGGGGGGGTTGGGGGTTGGGAGGGCCTGAGCAGGGGGCTATGGTGGGGTTGGGGGGGGAGGGGCAAAGGTGGGGGGTTGGGGGTTGGGAGGGGGGGTAAGCGGGGGCTAAGGTGGGGGTTGGGGGTTGGGAGAGGGGGAGAAAGGTGGGGAAGGGGTTGGGGGTTGGGGGTATGTTTGTGGGTGGATGTGTAGGGGGGGGAAGGGTGTATGTGTGGGTGGGGGGGAGGGTGTGTGTGTGTGTAATTTTGGGTAATTTTGCGTGTGTGTGGATGTATGTATGTGTGTGTGTGTGGGCGTGTAATTTTTAGTAATTTTTCATGTATGTGTGTGTGCGTGTGGGGGTGCGGGTGTGTGTGTATGTGTGTGTGTGTTAGTGTGTGTCTGCGTAATTTTGGGTAATTTTGCGGGAGGATGTGGATGCGTGTGTGTATTTGTGTGTGTATGTTGATGCGCGCGTGTGTGTGTGTGCATGTATGCGTGAGATTATGTTTATGTTTGTGTTCGCAAATGCATGTCCATCTAGAGTGTTCTAGACGCCGATGGTTCATCTAGAGAGTTCTAGTTCATCAACTAATCCGTGGCCAGATGGTCGTGTCTGGCCTTGGCATAACACATCCCGAATTTTGCATCCCGGGACCTGACGAGCGCCTAAGGCCACGCGAGGGAGAGTTAATCCCGCACTCTATATGTTAATCATCTTTTATCGTCACGTGAATGAGGTTTCCACGAGCGCCCCCCCCCCCCCCAAAAAAAAAAAAAAAAAAAAAAAAAAAAAAAAAAAAAAAAAGGAGCGGCCGGGAGGGAGTCGAGGGCGAGTGTCGGGATTCCTTCCGCGGCGATGGAGAGAAAGCGGGGCGTCGTTTTGTCATGAGAGGCCGTGTCACTTACCACCCTTACTCCCTTCCCTCCCTTTCCTCTTTTTCCCTTCCTCCCTTCCTTTCCCCCTTCTCCCTCCCTTCCCTCTCCCTCTCCCCTTTCCCCTTTTCCCCTTTTCCCCTCCTTCCCTCCCTTTCCCCGTTCTCCCTCTCCCTTTCCCCTTTTCCCCTCCTTCCTTCCCTTTCCCCTCCTTCCCTCCCTTTCCCCCTTCTCCCTCTCCCTCTCCACCTTCCCCCTCCTCCCCCCCCTCTCCCTCCTCCCTCTCCCTCTCCCCCTTCTCCCTCATTCCCCCCCTTTCCCTCCTCCCTTCCTCCAGGCCAAGCCCCCTCAGGATATCTTTATTTTTTTTATTTTAGATTTTTTTTTTCTCGAGGTGGGGGGGCAGGGGTCCTGAGGATCGACAGGAGGCGTTTTGCGCTGATTGGGGCTGGTGTACCTGATGGGGATCGTGGGTCTGAGGGGACTAGTTGGGCTGATGGGGGGGAACTGCTGATGCGATGATGGGCGGGGGGAGGGGTGGAGGGTTGGGGGTGTTGGGGGTGTTGGAGGGGGCTGCTGGTTTAGGGGATGGCTCGAGCAGGGGCCTGGGTGGTCAGTGGGGGGGAGGGGGGGTAGGCACGGTGCTCTTGAATGCCTCCGGTCTCGATTTGACGTAGATCGTAATGTTTTTTTTATATTTTTAAAATTATTATTGTTATTATCATCAGCGTTTATATCAGCATCGATGTGAAGCTCATCATGGATTCTCTTTTTAAATTATCATCGCCTGTGATTTTACGTAGATCGTAATATTCTTATTTTTTTATTTTCTATTGGTAGTGTTTTTATTATTATCGGCGTTGTTATCAGCATCGATGTGAACCTCTTTATGAGTCGTCGTCTTTATCATCGTCACTGATCGTCAACCTACATAATTATCATCACATCGTAGATCGTAATATTTTATTTTTTCTATTGGTATTTTTTTTTAAATTGTCATCAGCATTTTCATCAGCATCGATTTGAAGCTCATCATGGATCGTCTTTATTAATTATCATCGTCACTGGTCTTCAGCCGACATAATTATCATCACATCAGTCGTTACCTTCAAATTCAAATTCAAAAATTCAAATTCAAATCCAAACACTTTATTCCATTAATTTCAATGGGTATTCTCTTTACTACCATCGTCGTGTCATCACCAACCCAAGCATCATCATCAGTCATCACCAACATGGGTATCTGTATCAGCATAATGCTCGTGCTATCTTTATCTTTGTTTTTGTCTTCTCACCTTTCCTTATTCTCCATCTTCCATCCACCTCCAGTCCTCTCCTGAAGTCCGTCGCTCTCTTTCCTCTCTCTCAGTCCTCGTGCCTCCTTCGCCTGTCCGTCTTATTTCTTGGGCTTCCTTGCTCCGTTCTTCCTTTCTTCTTCTTTTTCTTTTTCTTCTTCTTCTACTTTTTTTTCTTCTTCTTCTTCATATTCTTTTTCTATTTCTTCTTCCTCCTCCTCCTCCTCCTCCTCCTCCTATTCCCCCCTTCCATGTTCCGCTCTTCCTTTCCTTTTTCTTCTTCCATCTCCTCTCTCTTCCATGCTCCGCTCTTCCTTTCTTTTTTCTTCTTCCTCCACCTTCTCCTTTCCCCCCTTCCATGCTCCTTTTTCTTCCTCTCCTCCTCCTCCTTCTCTTCTTCCTCCCTTGCTCCGTTCTTCCTTTCCCCCTTCGTTCTCCTCCCCCTCCTCCTCTCCCCCCCCTTTCTTGCTCCGCTCTTCCTTTCCCCCCTTCCTCCTTCTCCTCCTCCTCCCCCCCCCCTTTGCACCATAACTCCTCGAGAGTACACACTTGAGTGGGAGTAAAACCAGAGGTAATGGTCGCAGCGAGAGGTGGCGCCTGTCGTGCCATGGTCCTCTATACCATAAACCTCCAGGACTCTTGCCTCTGTCCTCTTCCTCCTCATTTTCCTCTCTTCCTCTTGGCTTTCCTCTTCGTTTCTGCGGTCTTGTGTTGTTGTTTTTTCTTCTTCTAGTTCGTTTTTGTGGCTGTTTTTTTTCTTCGTTTTTGCGGCCTCGTGTTTTTTTTCCTTCTTCGTTTTGCTGTTTTTTTTTTTTTTTTTTTTTTTTTTTTTTGGTGTGTGTGTTTTGATGTTATTATTTATTATTTTTTCCTTTTTTTATGTGAGTCTCTTTTGGCTTTTCGGATCTTGGTGCTTGTCAGTGTGCCTCGTCTGGTCTTTCTTTATTATCTCCCCCTTTTCCCTTCTCTCTTTCTTCGCCCTCATGATTATTTATTCATTGTCTCCTTCCCTTATTCTTTGGCGTTTTTCTCCTTCGTCCTCTATCCTCCCTTTTCTCCTGTCCTCATTCTTTCTTCCATAATCCTTTCCTTGTCTCTTCCCAATCTATTTAATCTTCTCCCACCTCCTTTCCTTTTTCTGTTATCTCCTTCTGGGATCAGGGGTCAGAAGAGAGCCAGGGGTCAGGGGTGAGCCAGGGGTTAAGGTTTAGGAAGGGGTAGGGGTGAGCCAGGGTTCAGGAGAGCCAGGGGTCAGGGGCGAGCCAGGGGTCAGAGGAGAGCCAGGGGTCAAGGGATAGGTAGGGGTAGGGGTGAGCTAGGGGTCATGGGCGAATCAGGGGTCAGAAGAGAGCCAGGGGTCAGGGGTGAGCCAGGGGTCAGAAGAGAGCCAGGGGTCAGAGGAGAGCCAGGGGTCAGGGGTGAGCCAGGGGTCAGAGGAGAACAAGGGGCCAAGGGATAGGTAGGGGTAGGGGCGAGCCAGGACTTTTTTGTTTATATGTTTATTCTTGTCGTTATTAAAACTTGGTGTATTTATTTTAATTATTGTTTTGTTGTTTTGTTGTTGTGTTTGTTTTGTTTTAGAGGCAAGTGTTTATCCTTGTGTTTATAAATGTTTATAAATTATTCTATGGTAGAGAGTGTATTTATTTTAATTATTGTTTTTGTTGTTGTTGTTTTTGTTTTGTTTTGTTTTGGAGTGTTTATCCTCGTGTTTATAAATTATTCTCTACCATAGAAGTGGAGGGCGTTGTAAGTTCATCTCCGCTTTTTGCGAGCGTTGAACAGAATGGATTTATTATTTTTTCGGTGAAGAGGTCGTTGTTTTTTTAACTACTTAATTACGGGCATGAATTTTTGATTATGGATAAATTGGCCTCGTTGTTCGTTACGTGTGCGCAACATCGTGTCTGTGTCTGTTTGTTTGTATGTTTCTCTACCTATTTCTGTCTATTTCTTGTGTCTTTCTCTTTTTTTTTCTTTGCTTTCTTCCTTTCTTTCTACATTTTTTCTCTGTCCTTTATTATCTCTCTCTCTCTCTCTCTTCCTCTCTCTTCTTCGGCTTCTTTTTCTCTGTTTATCTCCTTCCCCTTCCCACCCCACACCCTCCTCCCATACCCCTTCCCCCCTTCCCCATCACCTTCCTCCCTCCCCCACCCTTTTACCCCCCCCACCCCCCCACCCCCGTGCATCTCCTCCGCATCATTACGTTCACGCTGCGCTAATTGGCTGTCTCATCTTCCTGGCTGCGCCTTTGTGCCTCCTTCCCGTTATTTGCTGCCCCGCCTTTCGCATAATTCTCGCCGTCTCTTCCTCTTGCTTGTTTCGTGTCGTGCCCCCCC
>NC_091554.1:3216382-3218882 GCF_042767895.1 Penaeus vannamei
TGCATGTGTGTGGTCATGCATGAGTTTCCATGACGGTGCATTTTTTCCATGCAGTCTTTCATGTTTTATTAATGCGTTGCCGAAAGCATATCTACGTTGTGTCAGATATGTTTTTGACAGAAGCTGCTATGTTTTTATGCATGAAATTTTCACATGCGGTGATCGTGCGGAAAATGTCGGATTTGTTGTTTTTTGTTTTTTTTTCTATTCATTATTATTTCATTTCTTTTTCCTTAGATTTATTTGCTGATTGTTTATGAATGCCATGTCGCATTTTTACTGCGTTTCTCTCATTTCAACATTTCAACAACGACAAAAATATATTCTCTTTCAATAATCTATCACATTTGTTCTTTTTAAACATGATTTTTGGTAAACGTTTTCCATGATGTCTATTGGTACATCAACATTGTCATTGCAATAGAGGTTGAAAGCATTTCACTGCGTTTCCCTCATTTCAACAACGACAAAAATATATTCTCTTTCATTAATCTATCACATTTTTTTACTGATTTTTTAACATGATTTTTGGTATACATTTTCCATGATGTCTATTGGTACATCAACATGGCCATTGCAATAGAGGTTGAAATGGCCTGCGCCCTGCCTCATTGGCCCCGGGTCGCGAAACCTGATTGCTAATTCCAGGTCGTATAGTTCACTCGGGAGGCTGAGGACATTTTACTGCGCGAGATGGGGCGTTTGGGCTCTCTCTCTCTGCGCCTCTCTCTTGCTTTCTCTCCTTTTTTCTCTGGTTTCTCTGTTTTCTCTTTCTTTCTATTTTTCTCGTATTTTTTGTTTCTTTGTTTCTTTTTTCTCGCGTTTTTCTCTTTCTTTCTTTTTTGGGTCTTTCTCTGGTTCTTTCTTTCTTTCTCTGTTTTTTCTTTCTTTCTATTTTTCTCGTATTTTTTGTTTCTTTGTTTCTTTTTTTCTCGCGTTTTTCTCTTTCTTTCTTTTTTTTTAGGTCTTTCTCTGGTTCTTTCTTTCTTTCTCTGTTTTACGTTGTTTCGTTTTCTGTGATGTCTCTCTCTCTCTCTCTCTCTCTCTCTCCCTCTCTCTCTCTCTCTCTCTCTCTCTCTCTCTCTCTCTCTCTCTCTCCCCCCCCGTCCTCCCTCCCTCTTTCTGCCTCTGCTTTAACTTCCCCCATCCCTTCCTCTCTCTCCTTCCTCCCCCCCTTCTCTTTAAGGGCCCTCCCTCTCCCCCCTTTTTTTCTCTCCCACTCCTCCTCCCTCCTTCCCCATCCCTTTTGTGTGTGTGTGTCTCTATCTATCTGCCTGTCTGCCTGCCTGCCTGCCTGTCCGTCTGCCTGCCTGTCTGTCTTCCTGTCTGCCTGCCTGCCTGTCTGTCTGCCTGTCTGTCTGAGTGAGTCCACCGATGCTGTTGCTTCGCCGAGAGCACCTCCTCCTCCTCGTCCTCGTCCTCGTCCTCCTCCTCATCAAGCCGTGAAGACAAAGATTGAGCACCTCCTCCTCCTCCTCCTCGTCCTCCTCCTCCTTATCATCATCATCCCGTGAAGACGAAGATTAAAGCGGAAGGGAAGAGGCGGGACGGGAAGTGGCGCGGATGCTGCTGGACGTCGACGAGCCGCCTTTGATGCTTGCTTAGAGGAGATGAATGCACTGCAGGGCCGTCGAGAGGATGCTGGGTTGCTGGGAGGAAGGGAAGGAGCGGCGGGAGAGAGAGGAAGGGGGATGGTGGGAGGGAGGGATGGGAGGGGGATGGGAGGGAGGGAGGGGAAGGAGGGGGTATAGGGTGGGAGGAAGGGAGGAGGAGGGGAGGGAGGAGGAGAGAGGGAGGAGGGAGAGAGGGAGGGAGGAGGAGAGAGGGAGGGAGGGAGGGAAGGGATGGGAGGGAGGGAGGGAGGGAGGGAGGGAGGGAGGGGGGTGGTGGGAGGGAGGGAGGGAGGGTGGTGGGAGGGAGGGAGGGAAGGAGGGGGATGGGAGGGGTATAGGGAGGGAGGGTGAGGAATGTGAGAGGTAAGGAGAGGGAAGGTTGGTTTTGGGAGGTATGAGAGGCAGGTTGGTGGGGGGGGGAGAGGGAGGGAGAGAATGAGAGAGAGCAAGGGAAGGGAGATGAGAGAGACGAAGAGGAGTTGGAGAGAGAGAGATGAGAAGGAGGGAGTGAGAGAAGGAGAAAGAGAGAAACGGAGAGAGACAGACAGACAGACACACAGACAGACAGACAGACAGACAGACAGACAGACAGAGGCAGAGACAGTGACGGTGAGAGAGAAAGAGACTAAGCGAACGACAAAAGAGAGCAAGAGGAGGACGTAGAGGCGGACTGAAGCACCCGAGAAGAGGCCAAGTGTCGCCGCCAGACCCCGAGGCCACAGCCCCTTTATACATTAGACCTCCTTCAGCCCCTCCGCCGCCGGGGTCCTCCAACACGCTCGGGAGCATCGGGTTCCTGGTCCTGCTTCCGGGGGCTGCAGGCTCTCTCTCGAGCCCTGGTGGTGGGGGTGGTGGTGGGGTGGGGTGGGGGATGGGGGTGGTGGTGG
>NC_091554.1:3236382-3241382 GCF_042767895.1 Penaeus vannamei
GACGATCTTGGCTGCACGTTTCGGAGTATTTTTTTTTTTGTGTGTGAATTTCCGTCTGGTTCATGGTTTATTATTTTTTATTTCTTATTTCTTAATTTATTTGTTTGTTTATTTATGTTTTTGCTTTGGTGATGATTTCGGTAATTTTGTTGATTTTTTTTCTTGTTTTGCAGGATCTTTGTTCCTTGGTTGGGATTTTTCTTTTTCAGGGTGTCTGCATTATAAAAAAAGGTGTGTGATCGTGTGATTGTGATTGTGATTGTGTGTGTGTGTGCGTGTGCGTGTGTGCGTGTGCGTGTGTGCGTGTGAGTGTAGATATATGGATAGATAGATGCGTGTGCGTGTGTATCTTTCCGCCATCTGTCTATGTGTGTCTTTATCTCCCTCTGTGTCTATGTATACATTTAATTTTCCCTCTTCACACCCATTCACACACGACGCATAATCACAGTACACGCCATTCAGCACCCCAATTCACCAGTGCATAATGCTTATTCTTCCCTGAGACGCGCGATAAGAGGCCTAAAGCAAGCAAAACCCGCGTCCGATGGTGCCTTCCCTTCCCTACAAGCACGGCCGTCGGTCGTAATTTATGCGTCTGCTTTCGAGACAGTCCGGCGGCGCGGTGTCTGCCAAGCTGTCTGGCGGTCGGGACGGGAAAGCAGAGGGGGGAATTAGGGGGGGAGGGGGGGGATTACCGGATTTATTTCGGTGGGGGAGGAAATGAGAGAGGAAAGAGGGGAGGAGAGGAAAGGAGGAAGAGAGGAGAAGGAGGAGGGAGGGAGGGAGGGAGGGAGGGGGGAGGGAGAAGGAGAGGGGAGGGAGGGAGGCAGGGAGGGAGGGAGAGAGGGAGGGAGGGAGAGGGAGGGAGGGAGGGGGAGATAGGGGGGAAGAGAGGAAGGGAGGGAGAGGGAGAGGGGGGGAGGGAGTGGGAGGGAGAGGCAGAGGGAGGGAGAGGAGAGACTAGAGGATATTTTCTTTTGCTGGATGATTGCATGTGTATGTGGTTGTCAGTATGTTTGTTTACTTCTCTCTTTTTTTTTCTCTCTCTCCATCTATTTGTCTATCTATCTGCCTATCTATCTATATCTGAGTGTGTGTGTGTGTGTGTGTGTGTGTGTGTGTGTGTATGTGTGTGTGTTTGAGAGAGAGAGCGAGAGAGAGAGCGAGAGGGAGAGAGAGAGAGAGCGAGTGAGAGAGAGCGGGAGAGAGAGCAGAGAGAGAGCAGAGGAGCGAGAGCGAGGCAGAAGCGAGAGAGCGGAGCAGGTTTAAAGAGGCAGGCGCAGGCAGGCGGGCAGGCAGGCGAGCAGAGGCGAGGCGGAGAGAGAGGGGGCAGGAAGCAGGCGGGCTGAGCGATGCGAGAACAGGCGAAGCGGTTATGGTTTGCGAGGCTGAGCAGGATATATATATACATATGTTTGCCTATGTTTGTTGTTTGTTTGTTTTGTTTATATTTATGGTTTATATATTTACTATTTTTACGGTTTATGGTTTGTTTGTTTATTTCCATGTTTGTTAGTTTAATATATATATATATATATATATTCTAGAGCGAGAGCAGGCGAGCAGGCGAAGGAGGCGAGAGCGGAAGCGGGCAGAGGAGAGAGAGAGAGAGAGAAGAGAAAATGTACATGCCTTCGAGTGTTTGTACACATTATTCGTTCTCTTATGTAAATATGTACAAATTGTGCTCAGATAAATATTCAAGGCACAAGAATATCGTTAGCATTAATGAAAGCACCACGAACCCACCGCATGCCAGTGGCAGTCATAACATAAGGTTTATTTTCTGATAGCACTTTATTGCCCTCGTGCATGAGTGGCTTAGTAGTTGGCTGGCTGTAGTCTTTTATTTGCCGTTTTGTCCTTTTTATCCGAACTCCGTAATCAAAGCTATTTCAGACGCCCCAGAACAGGCGGAAGTTGGGATTTTTTTTTTTTTTTTTTTTTTGGGGGGGGGTGAGGGGTGGGTAGGATGGGGTGAGGGAGGGGGAAGGATGATATATTTTTTTCTTTTACTTTTTTTCTTTTCTTTTGGTGAGAGGGGTGGGTGGGATGTGGGGGAGGGAGGGAGGGAGAAAGAGATTTTAATTTTTTTTCTTGTTTTTTTTTCTTGTTTTTGTGAAGGGGTTGGTGGGATTGGGGGGGAGGGGGAGTGGGGATGGGTGGATGGGAGGTTTGGGCTGCGCTGTTGTTAAGGGGGTAAAGGCGAGTGTGTTTGTTTTGTTTGGCTTGTTGTTTGCCATGTCGGAGCTTGCTTTGTCGTTGTCTTTATGGGATATTTTCTTTGTCGTTGTTTAATTTTCGTTTCGTGGTGTTGGTAAGAGAAACTTTTTTTTTTTGTAGGTGAAGGAAAAATGAAGAGAGGGAGAGGAAGAGGGAGAGGGAGAGGGAGAGGGAGAGGGAGAGGGAGAAGGAGGGAGGGAAGGGGAGAAGGAGGGAGGGAGAGGGAGAAGGAGTGGAGGGAGAGGGAGGGAGAGGGGGGAGGGAGAGGGGGAGGGAGAGGAGAGAGAGGGAGGGAGGAGAGAGGGAGAAGAGAGAGAGAGGGAGGGAGAGAGAGGAGGGAGAGAGAGGGAGAGAGAGAGGGAGAGAGGAGAGGGAGAGGGAGAGAGAGAGAAAGACAAAGTTTGACAAAGACAAAGACAAAGAGAAAGAGAAAGAAGAAAGAGGGAGAGGGAGAGGGAGAGGAGAGGAGAGAGGAGAGGGAGAGGGAGAGGGAGAGGGAGAAGGGAGAGGGAGAGGGAGAGGAGAGAGAGGGAGAGGGAGAGGAGAGGGAGAGGGAGAGGAGAGAGGGAGAGAGAGAAAGAGAGAGAGAGAGAGAGAGGGAGGGAGAGAGACAGGGAGAAGATAAGAGGATAAAGAGTTGAGTAAGAAGAGGGAAGAATACCGAGAACGATTTAAAATGCCACACAAGACATAGAAAAGAGAATTGCAAATGAGCAGAAAGAAAGAGAGACAACGAGAAGAAAAGGATAGAAAATAAAATAAAACGTAAAAAAAAGTACATATAAACTAAGGGGGAATGTCAGGAGAGTCGGAAAGAGAAAGAACAAGTCTGATAAAAAAGAAAAAAAAACATAAAGTGGAATTATAAACTAGAATAAAAAAGATATAAAATAAAAAGAGTAAAAAGAAAAAAAAAAAAAAAAAAAAATATATATATATATATATATATATATATAGAGAGAGAGAGAGAGAGAGTGAGAGAGTGAGAGTGAGAGTGAGAGTGAGAGTGAGAGTGTGAGTGTGAGTGTGAGTGTGAGTGTGTGTGTGTGTGAGTGAGTGAGTGAGTGAGAGTGTGTCACATTTTCCCTACCAATTATTTTTCAGTCTTCAGTATTTTCCTACATCTGTTCCCTCCCCCCCACCCCCCACCCCCCACCACCCCGACCCCCAAGCCTGTTTTACATCGTCACTCGATTATTGCCATAATCTGGTTGTTGCGCGAGCGTCGTTTGGTTAAAAGGGCCTTTATTGACGTTTAATCCCCGGCCATTGATGTGGGAGTGACTCATAGAGAGGGAGGGGGGAGGGGGAGAGGGCATGGAGTGGGAGGAGGGGAGGGAGTAGGAGGAGGGGGAGCAAAGGAGCGGGAGAGGCAGAGAGGAAGAGGGAAAAGGATAGATGGAGATGGAGGTGAGATGGGGAAGGGGGAGAAACGAGGGAGGGAGAGGCAGAGGAGAGGTAAGAGGGGAAAGGAGGGAGGGGAGATGGAGGTGAGAGGGAGAAGGGAGAGAAACGAGGGAGGGAGAGATGGAGAGGGAGAGAAGGATAGGGGGGTGAAAAGGAGAAGGGAGAGGGAGTGGGAGGAGGATGGGAGCAAAGGGGAGAGAGAAGAGAGAGGAAGAGAAGAAGAGGAAGGGAGGGAGAAAGAAAAGTAAAAGGGGAGATGGGAATACAGATGTAAAGAGAAAAGGAGAATGGATAGGGAGTAGGAGGAGGAAGAGGAGGAAGAGGAGGAGGGCAGGGAGAAGATCGAGGAAGGGAGAGAGGAGGCGGAAAAGAAAAGAGAGATAGGGATAAGGAGTAGGAGAAGAAAGGAAAAGACATATGTAGAAGTAAAGTAAGAGAAAAGGAGATGGGAGAGGGAGTCAGAAGAGAAAAGGAGGAAAGGAGCGAGGGATGGAGCGATAAAGAGGAAACGAAGAGAGAGGGAGGAGAAAGGGAGAGAGGGATGTAGAAGTAAGAGAAAGTGAGAATGGAGAGGGAGTAAGAAGAGGAGGACAGGAGGAGAAACGAAAGAGGAGAGATGAAGACAAAAAGGAGAAGAGAGAGAGAGACAGACAGACAGACAGACAGACAGACAGACAGACAGACAGACAGACAGACAGACAGACAGACAGACAGACAGACAGACAGATAGACAGACAGACAAAGAGAGGTATAAGGCTTAGGAGATGGAGGGAGAAAGGAAGTGAAAAAAAGTGGAAATGGAGAAGTGAAAGTAAAATAAGAGGATATAGAGAAGGGAGAAGAAGACCACTAAAGCTTTATCATCGCATTCGGATACGTTATAGTGACGGCGAATCACCATTCGTAGGAAAAGACTGTTTGGGTTGTTCCCTTCTCCGTCTTTGCCTTTTCTTGTTTTTCTCTTTTGGTTTGTATGTTCATTCGTTATATTATTTCCTTTTTATTTTCGTGTTTTTTTCTTTATTCTTGTATTTTCATTTTTTTCTGTTCTATGATCTTTTTTTTTTTTTTTTGACTATGCTTCTCTCTGTCTGTCTGTTTGTCTCTCTCTCTCTTTCTCTCTGTCTGTCTCTGTCTCTCTCTGTTTCTCTATCTCTTTCTCACTCTCTCTCTCTCTCTCTCTCTCTCTCTCTCTCTCTCTCTCTCTCTCTCCCTCCCTCCCTCCCTCCTCTCCCTCCCTCCTCCCTCCCTCCTCCTCCCTCTCTCTCTCTCCCTCCATCCCCCCCTCCCTCCCTCCTTCCTTCCTTCCTCTCCTCTTTTATCTAGCAGTGTCTTTTTGGCAGTTTGCGTTCATTCCTGTCCTTTTC
>NC_091554.1:3263882-3266382 GCF_042767895.1 Penaeus vannamei
TTCTCAGTCTCCTTCACCCCTTTATTGTTCAACACTCCGAATGCTCTTGTAGCGGAGGCGAGCGTGTTCGTCTGCCACTCGGGGACTCGTCGGCCTGATGGGGAAAACGTGTCACCTGAGGACTCTATGGGAGACACCTGGGGAGAGGGGAGAGAGAAAGAGGGGGGAAAGGTGGGATAAAGAGAGGGAAGAGAGAGGAGGGAAGGGAGAGGGGGATGTGTGGGATAAGTGAGGAGAGGAGGGGATGGATAGGGAATGGATAGGGGAGGGGAAGGGGAGAGAAAGAGGGGGAAAGGTGGGATAGATGAGGGGGGGAGAGGGGAGAGAAAGAGGGGGAAAGGTGGGATAAAAGAGGTGAAGGAGGGAATGGATGGGGGAGGGGAATGGGAGAGAATGAGGGTGGAAAGATGGGATAGATGAGGGGAGAGAGGGGAGAGAAAGAGAGGGAAAGGTGGGATAAAAGAGGTGAGGGAGGGGGTGGATAGGGAAGGGGAAGGGTGGGATAAATAAGGGGAGGAGGGGAGGGAAGGGAAGGTGAGAGAAAGGTAGGACAGAAATGGGGAGGAGCATTAAGGGGAAAAGTAGGACAGGGGGAGAAGGGAGATGGAAATGAAATTAAGAGGGGAAAACATGGGAAGAGGATAAGGGCGAGGGGAAAGAAAAAGGGGGAGAAGTAGGACAAAGAAGGGGAGGAGAGGGAATGGACAGAGGAGATAAAGAAGGGGAGAGAAAGAGGGGAAAGAACAAAGAATTGAGAGAGAAGAGGGGCAAAGAAGGAGAAGAGGAGGAGTGGGAAAGGAAAGGGTAGATAAAGAAGGAGAGGAGGATAAGAAAGGTAAAGGGGAGAGAAGTGCAAAGGTAGTTCAAGGAAGTAAGGAGAGCGAGAAGTGAAAAGGGAGAAAGGAAGGACGAGTGGAGGTGGGGAGGAAGGGAGAGCAAGAGGGCAAAGGTCGGAGAGAGAACGAATGGGGAAGAAGGACGTGAAAGAGGGGGAAAGAAAGCCAAAGAAGGAGGGGGAGGAGAGGGAAGGGAGAGGTGAGAGAAAGTGGACTACGATAAGACGAAGATGCGGACGAATAAGGAGAGAAAGAGAGGGAAGGGTTCGGCAATCAAGGATAGGAGTTGGAAAGGGAAAGGGAAGGAAAGGATGCATAGAAAGAGAGAGAAAGAGAAAGAGAAAGAGGAAGAGAAAGGGAGAGGGAAGGAAAGGATGGAGAGAGAGAGAGAGAAAGAAAGAGGAAGAGAAAGAGAAAGGGAGAGGGAAGGAAAGGATGGAGAGAGAGCGAGAGAGAGAAGAGAGAGAAAGAGAGCGAGAGCGAGAGAGAAAGAGAAAGAGAAAGAAAGGGAAAGAGAAAGTTGTCGGAGAGAGGATTGTGTGTGAGCAACAGCCTATTCAACAACACGGTAGAACCATTAGCTAAAGTTTCCTGATAGATCTACGGGAACGAATGAGTGTTTTTTTGTATGTACTTGTTTTTCTAAGTTTGTGTACACGCGCGTGTGCGTATACATGCGTGTACCCTTTTTACGAGGGTGTGAGGAAGAGGGAGATGGAAGAGGAAGGAAAGGGGAGGTGGAGGGAGATGGAAGAGGAAGAAAGGGGAGGGGAGGGGGGAAGAGGGAGATGAAAGAGGAAGGAAGGGGGAGGGGGGAGGGGGGAAGAGGGAGATGAAAGAGGAAGGAAGAGGGAGTGGGGGAGGGGAGGAAGAGGGAGATGGAAGAAGAAGGAAAGAGGAAGGGGGAGGAAGAGGGAGAAGGGGGAGGAAGGAAAGGGGGAGGGGGAGGGAGGAACAACGAGATGGGAGAGGAAGGAAAGGTGAGAGAGGGGAAAGAGGGAGATACGAGGAGGAGGAAAGGGGAGGGGGGAGAGGGAGATGGAAGAAGAAGGAAAAGGGAGTGGGGGAGAAAGAGAGAGATGGGAGGGGAAGGAAAGGGGGGAGGGGAGAGGAAGATGGAGATGGAAGAGGAAGGAAAGGAGAGAGGGGAGAGGCAGGAGAGGAGAGAGGGGGAGGAAGAGGGAGATGGAAATGGAAGGAAAGAAGAGAGGGGGAGGAAGAGGGAGATGGAAATGGAAGGAAAGGAGAGAGGGAGAGGAAGAAGGAGAGAGGGAGAGGAAGAAGGAGAGAGACTCAGCCCACACCCGAAGTCTGAAGGATGCAATTGCAAGGAGCGTGCATTGCGAGGCGTGTCAGCCACTTGGGTTCCTCGCCGCCTGAATGAGGAACCCGCCGGCTTTTTGCCGTCCAGGATCACGAAACTCCTTTTGTGCGAGAACGATGCCTGGGGTGGGGTTGGGGTGGGGCTGATAGGGGTCGGGAGGGGTGGGGATGGGGGGAGGATAGGGGTCGGGAGGGAGGGGGGGGGGTGATAGGGGGAGGAAGGGGTGAGGGGAGGATGTAGGTAAGGAAGGATGGGGGGAGGATGTAGGTAGGGAGGGTTGGGAGGAGGATAGGGGGAATAAGGGGTGGAGGAGGATGTAGGTAGCGAGGGGTGGGGGAGG
>NC_091554.1:3286382-3291382 GCF_042767895.1 Penaeus vannamei
CACCAATCTGTCAATCTTTATTCATCATCACTGTCACAATCATTATTCTAAACCGATTTGCCGATATTTGCGCTTCACCGATCTGCCAATCCCAATACTTCCCTAATCTGTCTGTGTCTATTCTTCACTCTTGTCTGTTTGCTTTCGGAGTTTATCTCTTTTTGTTTAATTCTCCATTCGTCGCTTTTCCTTCTTCTTTCATTCACGTTTTTTGCGTCCCTTTTCCGATTAAATTTCATTTTCTTTCACTATTCTCTGTTAATCTTTCCACGTATCTTTCCTTTCTCTTTTCTTTTATTTATTATTCTTAATGTATGTCTTGGCTTTTCGTGTCCGGTCTTCCATATCTTTCCCCCCTTTCTGATTTTAATTTCCATTTTTCTCTTTCTTTCTTTATTATTCCTATTATACGTCTTAGATTTATGGCTCTCTCTCTTTCTTTCTCTCTGTCTCTTTTTCTCTCTCTGTCTCTTTCTCTCTTTCTCTCTCTCTCTCTTTCTCTCTCTCTCTCTCTCTCTCTCTCTCTCTCTCTCTCTCTCTCTCTCTCTCTCTCTCTCTCTCTCTCTCTCTCTCTCTCTCTCTCTCTCTCTCTTTCTCTTTGTCTCTGTTTTTCTCTGTCTCTCTGTCTCTGCCTCTCTCATCTGTCTCTCTCTCTCTCTCTCTCTCTCTCTCTCTCTCTCTCTCTCTCTCTCTCTCTCTCTCTCTCTCTCTCTCTCACTCCCTCTCTCTCTCTCTCTCTCTCTCTCTCATCTCCCCCACTTTCTTCTTGTAATTTCCCCTTCTCTCTTCCTCTATTTATTATTTATACTTCACGTCTTAGATTTACGTTTCCTTCTTTTTTCTTTTTTTCTCCTTCCTCTCTTCTTTTCTCCACCCTCCCTCTCTCCTTTCTTCTGCGTAGCTCCTTCACCCCCCATTCCCCCATTCTCTCCCCCCCGCACAGCAAGGCCCCATCTGCCACTGCTTAATCTGCAATATAAAGCAAGTAATAAATGCGCCACTTGTTTAAGGGAAAGGAAGGTAAAATGGCAGGCTCCATCTATATTATAATTCAGACTCATCAGCAATATGTCGGTGGGAAAAAAGGAAGGGGAAAATGTGTTGGAATTTTTGGGGTGTGCGTTTTGGTGTGATTTTCGTTATTTTATATGTTTTGTGTGTGTGTGTGTTTTTTTTTAGGTTCTTTTTGGATGGTAAGTGGTGAGAATGGGAAAAATTGTTGGGATTTTTTGCGTGTGTGTTTTGGTGTAATGTTTTTTTGTTTGTTTTTTATGTTTTGTGCTTGTGTTTTAGTTTCTTTTTGTAGTAGGTGGTGACAAAGGGAAAAATTGTTGGAAATTTTGCGTGTGTTTTGGTGTAATGTATTTTTTTAATATTTTGTGCTTTTGTTTTAGTTTCTTTTTGTAGAAAGTGGTGAAAATGGAAAAAAAATGAAATTTTTGCGCGTGTTTGGTGTGCTGTATTTTTTTTAATGTTTTGTACTTTTAATTTAGTTTATTTTTGTAGAAAGTGGTGAAAATGGAAAAAAAAAATGGGTGTGTTTTGATGTAATGTTAGTTTTTTTATGTTTTGTGTTTTAGTTTCTTTTTATAGTTAGTGACAATGGGAAACAAATAGAATTTTAGCGTGTGCGTTTTTTTTTTTTTGGGGGGGGGGGAGGTATTTTATGTTCGTTATAGTTTCCTTTTTATTTTAAATTGCGAATCAAGTTTGGTTTTCGTCTTGGAATGCACGTTCGCGGAATTCCGTGTGCCATTTCCCCGCCCGTATTTGTAGCTTGTTTTATGACATGACGGAATGATTTATGCATATATATTCGCGCGATTAATTTCGTGGGTTGGGGCGAGGCGGGAGGGACGGCCAGTATGTTTTGTAAATAGTAATAAATAAAATAAATAAATAAGTAAATAAGTAAATAAGTAAAATAAGTAAATAGTAAGTATTGGTACTTGATGATGCAATGGGGTGGAGGTTTCATATAGGATTTTCTACGTACATCCATATCCAAAACGCACACGCACACGCACATGCACACGCACACGCACACGCACGCACGCACGCACGCACGCACGCACGCACGCACGCACGCACGCACGCACGCACGCACGCACGCACGCACGCACACACACACACACACACACACACACACACACACACACACACACACACACACACACACACACACACACACACACACACACACACACACACACACACACACACACAGACACACACACACACACACACACACACACGCTTGAATAAGTGCGTAAATACGTATACAAGTAAGTATACCCATATAAACAATAAAAAACCTATTTCTTCACCTTTTTTTTATGCGCGTTTTCGGCCCCTATCAATAATATAACAATAAATAACCTATTTCTTCACCTTTTTTAATGCTCGTTTTCGGCCCCGGGATATAGTGATATAGTGACAGATCCGCAGACGCACTGTAGACCGCCCTCGGTATGGCGATATTGGCAAAGAGACAAATTGTTGCGAATGCGGCTGGGATTACGGCCATTGCCATGCTGACGGATTGGAAAGGAGAGATTGGGTGAAAGATATACAAATGGTCGGATGGGATTGGAAAAAAAAAATGCGAAAAAAAGGTCAGATGGGGATGGGAAGAATACGAAAAGGTCAATTGTTCGGACAGAGAGAGAGAGAGACAGATAGACAAGCAGATAGGCAGGCAGGCAGGCAGGCAGGTAGGCAGGCAGGCAGGCAGGCAGACAGACAGACAGACAGACAGACAGACAGATAGACAGGCAGACAGACAGATAGACAGGCAGACAGACAGATATGCAGACAGACAGACAGACAGATAGACAGGCAGACAGACAGATATGCAGACAGACAGACAGACAGACAGATAGGCAGGCAGGCAGGCAGGCAGACAGACAGACAGACAGACAGACAGACAGACAGACAGATAGACAGGCAGACAGACAGACAGACAGACAGACAGATAGATAGACAGGCAGACAGACAGACAGATAGACAGGCAGACAGACAGATATGCAGACAGACAGACAGACAGACAAACAGGCAGACAGACAGTCAGTTAGGCAGACAGACAGTCAGTCAGGCAGACAGACAGTCAGTTAGGCAGACAGACAGTCAGTCAGGCAGACAGGCAGACAGACAGACAAACACAGATTAGAGATGAAGATAGCCACGTGAATCTCCTCTAAACCGGGATATTTGTAATCTGAACAGGGAAAAAGTTTATTATATGTTTTTTTTTTTTTTTTTTTTTTTTTTTTTTTTTTTTTTTTTATTCATGTTCATCCACGCTTTTTTCGGTCTTTTCGTTAATGGTTGGTTGGCCTCATTGGAAATAGGTATTTGTACTTAGAGAAATGGAGGAGGGAGAATAGGGTCGTATAGGTGCAATTGCAAAGATATGTTTGATTAGTAGAATGTGTGTTTTTGTGTATTTGTGTGTGTGTCTGTGTGTGTATTTATGTGTCTGTATGTGTGTCTGTGAGTGTATGTGTGTGTCTATGAGTGTGTGTGTGTGTGTCTATGTGTCTGTGTGTGTGTCCATGTGTATATATGTTTGTGTGTGTCTATGTGTATGTGTATGTCTATGTGTCTGTATGTGTCTATGTGCTGGTGTGTGTGTCTATGTGTTGGTGTGTGTGTCTATGTATCTGTGTAAGTGTCTAAGTGTGTCTGTGTCTGTGTGTGTCTATGTGTCTGTGCGTGTCAGTGTCTGCACGTGTGTCTTTGTATCTGTCGAATAAGAATAAGAATAGTTGTGGGCGTGGTGGTCGATGGAACTTCACAGACAAACAGACTGACAGAATTCATCCAGCATTTATCATCGGAGGAGAAATAATAATAAAAAAAATTAAAAACGGCGATACCTCAATGGAAGCGATAACGGAGATCAAGTTAATCATAATGACAAAACTAATTCATGATGGAACAGCACCAACGATAATAGATTAAATAGCAACGCTATCTACAGCAACTACAGCCTTTATATTTTATTAAAAAAAGAAAAAAGGAATGTGGATCCGCGAGGGGGGCGGGGCGTAGCAAGACAAACGAGAATGGAGATAGCACGGGCGGGGGTTCGGGCCGTTTCGTACATTCCGAATCGGCAGCGAATTTGGGCCATTATCCGGGCGGAGGAAGAACGTAGGGGGGAGGGGGAGGGGGAGGGGCGAGAGGGGAGGGAGGGAGAGGGGGCGAGAGGGGGAGGAGGGAAGGGAGAGGGAGGGGGCGAGAGGGGGAAGGGGAGAGGGGGAAGGAGAATATTTATGGGCGTAATCGAGGCGTCGGTTCTGGGTTTTCGGGCGTGAGATTGTGGGCGGGGGTGTTGTTGTCAGGCGGGGCTGGGAAGGGAGTGGGCGGGGGTGTGAATGGGAATAGATAAGAGGTGCTGATAGATAGATAGATAGAAGTGTTGATAGATAGATAGAGGTTCTGATAGATAGATGAAGGTGCTAATAGATAGAGGTGCTGGAAGATAGATAAAGATGCTGATAGATATATAGAAGTGCTGATAGATAGATAGAGGTGCTAATAGATAGATAGAAGGGTTGATAGATACAGGCGCGGGTGATGCAATTATGATGATGTGCATGTGGAAGTTTATGCATCGAGGGTACATACTGTGTGGGTATAGTGAGGGCGTAGGCGGTGCTTGATTAAATGGAAACAGATATATATATATATATATATATATATATATATATATATATATATATATATATATATATATATATATATATATATATATATATATATATATATATATATACGAGTCAGATGATGGATTGAGTGGGTGAAGTGACAATGTTCGGATGCGTGAAATAACAGGTGATAATAGATTATTGTACGGGTTTCGATGTACCCTGAATCGAATGTTTTATAAGGGACGTATCTAAAGTTAGGGAGATAAGAGGGAGGTGCTGATGTTGCTGCTGCCGTTGCATGGCTCGCCAAGTTCGCTTTGCATAACGGATAGATGAAGTGGATTT
>NC_091554.1:3296382-3303882 GCF_042767895.1 Penaeus vannamei
TTATGGTTACTCCTTGTATCCATATATCTATCTATACGTCGATCTAACTGCATTCCTCTATCCGTCTCCAGATAATCTGAATTATAGTCCATTTCCTCTCCTTCTCTGCCTCTTCTCTTTCTTTCTTCCTCTATCAATTCATTTACTTATATCGTATTCGTCTTCAGCTTTAATGGTAGATAAACAGGACACCAAAACAACAACATCAACAAAAACGAAACAGTCTGGGAAAAACAATTTGGAAATACAAATACAAACTTAACAATAGATCGAGGCTTTCCCTTTCATATCTCAAGTTGTTTCCAGCTTCACATAGACAGAGAAAAAAATATAAAAGAAATTAAAGAGAGTAGAAGAAATGATATGTCCCAGCTTGAGAAATTAAGAAAAAAATGAAATGAGGTAGATAGAAAAAGTAAAAGAAGTATAAAAAAAGAAATATGTCACAGCTGGACAGATGGGGAAAAAATATAAAAAGAAATTAGTAAAAGAAGAAGAAATCATGTCACAGCTTGACAGACAGAAAAAAATATAAAAAGAAATGAAAAACGGAAGAAGAAATGATATGTCCCAGTTTGACATTGATAGAAAAAAATATAAAACTTAGAAAAAGAAGAACAATAGGGCCAACGAGAAATAGAAAAAAAAAAAAAAAATATATAGGGGGAAATTAGAAAAGAAGAAATCATATGTGCAGAAACAAACAGATAGACAAAAAATATAAAAGAAAAAAAGAAGAAATGATATGTCCCAATTTGACATAGATAGAACAAATATAAAAGAAATTAAAAAAGGAAGAATTGATAGGTCCCAGCTTGAGAAATAGAAAAAAATGATAAAGGAAATTAAAAAGAGAAGAAGGAATGATATGTCCCAGCTTGGCATAGATAGAAAAAAATATAAAAGAAATAAAAAGATGAAGAAGAAATTATATATCCTAGCTTGATATAGATAGAAAAAATAAAAGAAATATAAAAAAGAAATATGTCCCAGCTGGACAGATAGAAAAAAATATATATAAAAAGAAATTAAAAAAGAAGAAATCATGTCACAGCTTGACAGATAGAAAAAAATATATATTAAGGAAATTAAAAAGAGAAGAAGAAATTATATGTCCTAGCTTGACAGATAAAAAAGATATAAAAGAAATAAAAATATGAAGGAAAATGATGTTGACTTGTGTGAATGAAAACAAAGAAACAAAGAAAATGAAGAGAAATGATATGCTCAGAATACAGTGAAAAAAAAATTTAAAAGACAAGAGAGAAATTAGGTTTCAAACTGAAATATATATATATATATATATATATATATATATATATATATATATATATATATATATATATATATATATAATTATTAAAAGTAAAAAGGAAAATGATATGTCCCAACAAACCTTTTTGATGAAGAGTATAAAAGAAATTATAAGAATGAAGAAGAAATTATATATCCCAGCTTGATATAGATAGAAAAAGATAAAAGAGATTAAAAAAGAAAGCAGAATCTCTGTGACAACTGCAAATTCTTGTTTTGTAAAATGGCAAATGCTTCAAGTGATAATCCCTTACAATGTAATATAATGGCAAGTGACTATATTATAATTAGGTTAGCATTTAGTGTTATTAAGATGCGTTGATATGTTATTAGATAATCTGTTGGTTTTTTTTTTTTCCTTTTTTTCCTTTTGTATTTTTTTTTTGCTTTCGTTTTTTGTTTCATTCTCTCTCTCTCTCTCTCTCTCTCTCTCTCTCTCTCTCTCTCTCTCTCTCTCTCTCTCTCTCTCTCTCTCTCTCTCTCTCTCTCTCTCTCTGCTCTCTTTCTTTCTTTCTCTCTCTCCTCTCCTTCGTTCCCTTCTTCTCCTTCTCCCTCTCCCGTCTGCCTTCCGTCCCTCTTTCTTTCCCTCTCTCTCTCTCCATCTCCGTCTTCCCCTCCCATCCTTCCCTCTCCCTCCAACCATCCTTCCCTCTTTCCCTCTCCCTCTCCCCTTCCCCAGTCTCTCTCCCTCCTCCTCACCCTCACCCCTCTCTGCCTCTCTCCTCTCTCTCCTCCCCCTCTCTCTCTCTCCTCCTGCCTCTATATATCTCTCCTTCTCCTGCTCTCCTCCTCCCCCTCCTGTCTCCCTCTCCCCCTCTCTCCTTCCCCTCTCCCCTCTCTCCCTCCTTCCTCCTCCTCCCCCCTCTCTTTCCTCTCCCTCCCTCCTTCCTCCTTCTCTCTCAACCCCCCATGCTTATATGGAATGCTGTGCATGGAGATGAGATGTTCTCATATAAGGTGATGTTTCATGATCCATTGTCCCTAGTCTTTTAACGAGCTGCTATCAATAATTTCAAAATGACAAGTATTCATCAGACTGGAGCATATCTGTTCAAATTTTCATTTTCGTTTTTTTTATTTTTTTTTATTTTTTTTGAGACAGTGGGTGGGTCAGAGGTGGTTGGTGGTTGGGGGTGTGCAGGCAGTGTGTGTGTGTGTGTGTGTGTGTATGTGTGTGTGTGTGTGTGTGTGCGCGTGTGTGTATGTGTGTCATAATGTGCTGTGTGGTATTATGTGTTGTGTGTGTGTGTGTGTGCCTTGTGCCATTATTGGGTATAGAGTTTTCAGTGATTGGGTAAGAATGACCATATTTGCCTGGATAATTGAAAACAGATGTGTGATTGAAAATCTGCCTTTCACCATAGGACTTTCCCTTTTACTTTTTGTCTGTCTGCCTCATTGCTTCCTGTAGTATCGTGTAGTAGAGAGACAGGCAGACAGACAGACAGAGACCTTCAGAGGAGCAGTGAGCTGAGACAGAAAGAGACAGAGAGAAAGGGAAAGTCCAAAATAGAGGAATCAGAATGAGGGATAAGAGTGACATCAGAAGAGCAGGAAAAAATGGAAGAGGTTCAGGAGATGGGGAGATGAGCTGAAGAAAGACCAGAGATAAATGAACTGATAAAGGAAGAAAGAAGAGGGAGCTGAAGGGAGAGGAAGGGACCATAAGCTCAGGGCGTGTATTCAAGTTCAGCTCTAGGGAGTGATACTAACGTTATCTGGGAAGGTGGCACTTTTATAACTGTATCATCTTAACTCTCTCTCTCTCTCGCTTTCTCTTTCTTTCTCTCCACCTCATCTATCCATCGCCATGTCATTCTCTCATACATAAAATTTTCTCTTTCTGTCTCTCTCTCCCTCTGTCATCTATCTACCCCTCTCTCCTATCTATCCATCTCATCTGTCTCTCTCTCTCTCTCTCTTTCTCTCTCTCTCTCTCTCTCTTTATATATAACATATATAACTTTTTCTCTATTTTTATCTCTCTTTTGTCTCGCTTCTCTCTCTTTCTCTCTCTCTCTCTCTCTCTCTCTCTCTCTCTCTCTCTCTCTCTCTCTCTCTCTCTCTCTCTCTCTCTCTCTCTCCCCTCTCTCTGCTCGCTCTCTCGCTCTCTTACTCTCTCTCTCTCTCTCCTCTTGCATCTATCTTTCTCTTCTTTATTTAATGTATTTGTTGTTTACCTTGCTGCCTTTCTTACTTGGGATGATGTTGGTCACAGAGTGGCCAGAAGAAACTTTTGTTTAGTTTTTCTCGTTTTGCGATCATTTAGAAGTAGTGCCAGGATTAGGAGACAGAAGGGATGGGAGAAGACAATCAAGAGGTTGCTTCTGTGGAAGAGAAGAAGAGAAAGAAGAGAGAGAAGAAGAAGAAGAAGAAAGAGAAAGAGGGGGTGAGTGAGTTAGGAGAATGGAAGAGAGGAGAGAGAGAGAGAGAATAAAGAAAGAAATGAGAAACAGAGACAGGAGATAAATTAGCAGAAGAAACAATGAGAAAATGACACGATTGATCTCAACGTTGCTGAAAGTTTTTTTTTTATAATGATAATAAAAATGATTTATTCTTTGAATTTATTCTTTCAGGATGGCGTTAATACTAGTTCGTAATCTATTTTTTTCATGTTTTTTTTCCTTTTGAGGATTACTTCGAAGTCTCAAATTTACTTAATCTTATAGAAAAAGACCGTTTATTTATTTATTTATTTATTATTATTTTTTTTAGGATAACAGAAGTCTCAAATTTATTCAATTTATTAAAAACTAAAGTGGATTAAGTTGCAATATAATGTATTATAAAGCTTATTTGGAAGGAAAATGAATGGGATTTTTTTTCTTTTTTAGTCAATATACTGAGGTAATCTTTGTTTTTCCCTTTGTTTGTTGTTTTGATTATTATTAATTGGGGTCGTAATTTATTCGTTTTTGTTTTGAATCATTTGGTGATTGTTTAAGAGTTGATGTTTTTTTTTATTTTGTCTCTTGGTTCTGGGGTTCGGGTCGTGTTGGTTTGAGGGAATTGGTTGACTTTATTCTAGAGACAAAGGCCTTGTGAGGTATCAACAGGAGAATTTGTACTAGTGGTGTGATGTTGGATGTTTATCTTTCTTTCTTATTACTCTCTCTAGCCTCTTGCCTGCCTACAAAACATATATATATAATAACAATATAAACCTTGTATATATATAACATAAACATATTATATATATATATATATATATAAATAATATATATATATATGTATATATATATAATATATATAAATATATATATATTATTTATATATATATTATATTATATTTTCTATATATATTTATATACTCTCTTTATATATATATTAAATTATATATTTATATATATATATATATAACATTTCTAATATGTGTATATGTATGTGTGTGTAATAACATTAATGTGTGTGTGTGTGTGTGTGTGTGTGTAATGTATGTGTGTGTGTGTGTGTGTGTGTATGTGTGTGTGTGTGTGTTGTGTGTGTGTGTGTATGTGTGTGTGTATTAATTAATGTGTGTATGTTATTATTTATTGTGTATTTGTATTATATATATAAATATATATATATATATATATATATATATATATATATATATATTTATAACTATTTATATACTATATATATATATATATATATATATATATATATATATATATTATTATATATATATATATATATATATATATATATATATATATATATATATATATATATATATATATATATATATATATATATATATATATATATATATTACTCCTTACACATGAATCAACAGGTATACAACTAGAACGAGTAATAAACTATATATAGACCCATCAGTGCAAATTGCCACGCGAAATGAGACGGTTTCAATAGATCGAGTTTGATTCCCGCTTATTTTTTTTTATTTTTATTTTTTCGTTCCGTGGAATTTCTACGGGTTCCGCTGGTAAGGATGATGGTGATGATAGTGGTGGTGGTGGTGATGATGGTGATGGTGATGATAGTGGTGGTAATGATGATAGTGGTGATGATGGTGATGATGACGATGATGGTGATAGTGATGGTGATGATGATGATAGTGGTGGTGATGGTGATGATGACGATGATGGTGATGGTGATGATGATAGTGGTGGTAATGATGATAGTGGTGGTGATGGTGATGATGAAGATATAACTATTGTGATTATTATTGTGGTGATAGTAATGATGGTGATGATGATATTATTATTGTGATCACTACGATTATCCTTGACATTATCATTATCGTCATTATAATAAGCTTCCTTTTTATCGTTATTATTATCACTTCTATAACGATAATAGAACATTGAGGATATAGTTATAATGTTATGATGCATAATAACTTTCATTTTTATCATTATTATTATCACTTCTATAACGATAATATAAATATCTAAGGATCTTTTGTTCTGTAGCAGATGTAGATTATTACCTTTCAATTAATTCAATTCTTTGATGACTTAATCGTTGATGAGATAAAAAGCATGTGAGATTGAAAATGTTTGGTCATTCAAATCAGCGTACCACGTGGGCGCGCTGAAGCTGCATATATCATCTCATTTAGCTACTATCAGCATTGAAGTACTGACATCTGTGTGGTAGTATTATGTGTATGTAGTGTTGAGTATAAGTAATGTATCATGTAATGTCGTATACGTGGTTGGTGTATTATATGTATTGTAGCGTGCGTGTAGTAAAGTGAAATGCGATATTGACATATAAATACATCTTGCATCATACTAATGCCATGTCAATATGTATGTGTGTGTGTGTATATGTCCATTGTCATTATATGACATATACTTATGTGTAGCGTGTAATATAACAGTACTTGCTTTCAACATAGCTGTATTAATAACGATGTCTGCGTATGTAAGAACCGTAACTAACATAGTATGAACTTTCAGAATACAAAGAACGTAGTAATTACCAGACTCTGACGTTTGATTTAATGTTTAGTTTCTGTAGTATATCTGTATCATAATATTATTATTATTGTAACATATATTACAACATATATATTATAATATGTTATGTATACTATTACCATCTTATATATATCGTAATATCTCTATCATCGCTTTACTTCATATGTACATAATCATTACATTGTTCTACGTTTCCTTGTTGTTATCGTTGTTGTTATTTATCGTATTTATTCTTTGATTAATTGGATATTATGGTTTATTATGTGTAAAACTCAATCGTCGACGTATCGAAGTAACATAACTTGCTGATGCCAAATACAAATGAGTCATCGATTTATAATAAATCATACTTACAGTAGATTAATAGCAACAAAGCGTATCTGTACTCAGAGGACATAACGATATCACGTTTCTTCAATATTCGTATGATTACATCGATCGTGGCGGAGTCATTCAAAGCAAAGTTTATCATCTCAAACGATCGCTCGTTGTTACCTGATTTTACTCATTGGTGCGCTCTTATTTGTTGCCAAGAAGTGATCAGTTTTCAGATGCAGACCAGCCACCAGGCTTTGAAAATCGGCAATTTAGCTTGGGGTGATTGTGCACTTGCTCGCTAATAAAGGAGCATTAAGTGTTTTTACTTGTTTTGGAGGACCTCATGAGGCTGAGAGCTCTAGTTGTTGCCTCTCACTCGTCTCTTCTTCTCTCTTTCTCTTTTTCTCTTTCTTCTTTCTCTCTTTCTCTCTCTTTCTTTCTCTCCTGTCTCGTCCTGTCAGTCACTGTCTCTGTTTCTCTGTCTCTTTCTCTCTTCTCTTTCTCTTCTTTCTCTTTCTCTTTCTCTTTCTCTCTTTCCCTCCGCTTTCTCTTTCTTCTTCTCTCTTTCTCTTTCTCTTTCTCTTTTTCTCTCTCTCTCTCTCCTTCTCTCTCTCTCTCTCTCTCTCTCTCTCTCTCTCTCTCTCTCTCTCTCTGCTCTCTCTCTCTCTCTCGTGTGTGTGTGTGTGCGTGAGAGAGAGAGAGAGAGAGAGAGAGAGAGAGAGAGAGAGAGAGAGAGAGAGAGAGAGAGAGAGAGAGAGAGAGAGAGAAGAGAAGAGAAAAGAGCGTTTGAGTGTGTGTTATGAAAAAAACAACTTTAAGCTTTTTATAGGGCAGCAGTGCATTGTATATGGGTATAACAATAGAATATTAAAAAATTCATATAACATATATTCCTTTTTAAGGCTCGGATATGACACAACAGTATCCG
>NC_091554.1:3308882-3313882 GCF_042767895.1 Penaeus vannamei
GATTTACGACACTCTCCGTTCCTTCTCAATTTAAAAAGATAGATAAATGAATAAAATAAATAGATAAATAAAAGAAATATATGACCAGATCTCCATTCCTTCTCTTAAAAAAAGTTGAAAATATAAGTAGATAAATAAGATAAATGAATAAAAGAAATATATAAGACCAGAATCCCGAAAGACACAGAGCATCGTGTTTGATAAAGCCCTTCATATGCGTTCCAGGCGCTGCCGCCGTCTGCCCCAATGATAGGGTGAAATTGTTGCGCCGAGCAGCAGAGGCAGCAGCAGTGGGAAGCAGCGGGAGTTTGCAATATCCGGAGCAGCAGCGGCAACAGCAGCAGCAGCAGCAGCAGCAACCACGGCGGGAACAGCAGAGATGGAGTGGGACCCGCGCGAGGAAGAGGACCTCCTGGCCAACACCACCGTCGATATCAGTGAGTACAGAGGGTGTTGCAGTGTTGCTTTTCCGTAGGGCGGGGGGGGGGGGGGGTTCTGTTCTTATCTGGGAGAAGGGGAGGATTCGGACGCGGTCGGGTAAGGATTCGGACGCTGTCTTAAAAAAAAAAAGGGATTCGAATTCTGTTAGGAAAAGGAATCGAATTCTGTCAAAAAAGGATTCGAAGTCAGTCAGAATAGGATTCGATCTCAGTCAAAAAATGTTTCGATCTCAGTCAAAGAATGTTTCGATCTCAGTCAAAAAAAAAGAAAGAAAAGAAAAAAAAAAGAAAAAAAAAAAAAAAAAAAAAAAAAAAAAAAAAAAAAAATATATATATATATATATATATATATATATATATATATATATATATATATATATATATATATATATATATATACCTCAGTCAAAGAGTGATTCGACCTCTAGGCAACGACACGGAGGAACGCAAGTAAATCGGTGGACTACTGCGACCCTTATATGGCGTTTCTCATTTAGATGCATACAGGCTTGCATAGATGTTATTGAATAATAATAATAATAATGATAATAATAATAATAATAATAATAATAATAATAATAATAATGTTATTGATCATTCCTCTGGAGAATCTAGTTGAACGCAAATACTAGTGGATGTTATTTATTTATTTTTTTATTATTGATATTTTTTTTATCGGGATTCTTATTTTTATTATTTATCTATTTATTTATTTATTTTATCGGGATTGTTACGTAGTGAGTTTGGATCCTTGTGAAGAAAGGTAGGCCTAGTTGCAACCTTTTTCGTGTTCACAAAGAGCAGGATCGTATAGGCTGTTATTGTTGTTGTTTTTGAAGACGATTCGTTGCCGGCAGGTCGGGTCAGGGAGGAAGGGAAGGGAGGAGAGAAAAACAACAACAACGAAATAGGGAAAAAATATAGGAGGGTGACGTCTTCTGCTTACCTTTAAAATGATTAGGTATTGTCGTTTTTGTAATTTTGTTTTACGGTCGTTGTTTTATTGTTTTTTTTTTGTTTGTTTGTTTTTTTAATCTTCGCTAACAGATATCTTGATTTCTTTGTTGGTAAATATTTCTCCTAGGATGGCCATTCTGTTTCGTAGGAATGAAACTCTTTAATGTATGTAAGAAAGCCTATTGCTCTTTTCTTTTTTCTTTCTTCATTTCTATTTCTTCTTCTTCTTCCTCTTCCTCTTCTTTTCTTCTTTCTCGTCATCTTCCTCTTTTTGTTCTTCTTTTTCTTCTTCTTCTTCTTCTTCTCCTAGTCCTGCTGTTCCTCCTCTCCCCCTCTTGTTCTTCCTCCTCCTCCTCCTTCCTCCTTCCCCCTCCTCCTCCTCCCTCTTCCCTTTTTTCTCCCCTCCTTCCTCCTTCCCCCTCCCTCCTCCTCCTTCCTTCTGTTCCTCCTCTCCTCCTTCTTCCTTCTTCTCCTTCCTCCTCCTCCCTCCTCCTCCTCCTCCCTCCTCCTCCTCCTCCTCCTCCTCCTCCCTTCCCTCCCCTCCTCTCTCACTCTTGACGTCCTGCCACATTCCCAACTCACCTCATTTGTAATTGCATAATGAGGTGTAGAAGGGCTTTCTAGAATGTTCTTGGGGGGGGGGGGAGGGGTAATTGGATAATCTTTTTCCACCTTTTTTTTTTGGTCTTTCTCCTCCTCCTCTTTCTTGTTTTTTTTGTTTTCTCTCCCTTTTCTCTCTCTTTATTTCGTTTACTTTATCCTTCTCTTTAGTTTTTTTTTTTAGTCTTCCTCCTTTTTCTTGTCCTCTGTTTTCTCTCTTTGTCCATTTCTTTATTCTGTATATTTTTTCCTTCTCTTTATTCTCTTTATTATAAAAAAAACAATCCTTATCCTCTCTTCCTACTACTTCCTTATTTTCCATATTCTCTCTTTTCCTTCCCTTTACTTATTCCGTCTACGACTTTTACCTCCCTCTCTTGATTATTCTCTCCGCTTATCCTTCTTCTTTTCCTCCTCTTCTCCCCCTTTCCCCTTCGTCTCCTAATGTAAAGCAGATTTGTCGCGCTCTTAAGAAACGTCTTTTAAGAATTCTTTCCCTCCTCTTCCCTCTTTTCCCCCTCCCACCCCTTTTCCATCCTCTCCCCTTTCCCCGATCGCTCTCCCTGGCCCTCTCTTCTCTCTCTTCCTCTGACTCCCCCTTTCCTCTCTCCTCTCTCTTCCCCCCATCTCCCTCTACTCTTTTCCCTATCCCTCCCTCTCCCATCTATCCCCCTCTCTCCCTTCTCTTTTCCCCCTCTCTTTCTCCCCTCCTTCCCCCTTTCCCTTCCCCTCTCCCTCGCGCTTCCTCCCCTCTCACCTGCCCCTCCCTCTTCTCTTCCTCCCCCACCCCCAGTCCCTTCTTCCCCTCTCCCCCTCTCTCCACTCCCTTCTTCTCCTTCCCCCTCCCACCCCTCTTTCCATCCCTCCCTCTCCCCTCTCTCCCTCTTTCACCCCCTCTCCTCTCGCTCCCCCTCCCCCTCTCCCCCTCTCACCCTGCCCCCCTCCTCCTCTCCTATCCCTATCCCCCTCTTCCACCCCCTCCCCCTCTGTTCTTCCCCTCTCCCTCCCCCTCCCTTCCTCCCCCTCCCTCTCCCTATCCCCTCCCTATCCCTGCTCTCTTCCACCCCCTCCCTCCCTTCTTCCCTTCTCTCCCCTCCCCCTCCCTCTCCCTTTTCCCCCCTTCTCCCGTCCTCCCTCCCCCCTCTCACCCCTCTCACCTCTTACTCCCTCCCCCTCTTCCACTTACCCCACCCTCTTTCCCTATCCCTCTTTTCTCCCCTCTCCCTCCTCACTCCCTCCTCCTCTCCCCTCCCCTCCCAGAGGTTTTATTCCTGGAGATAAGTCTCTTTGAGCCGATTGTCCTTCTCAAAGAAGATTTAGCAAAGGACGGCCGAGCGCCACAGTTTGCTGGACTTTGTTTTGTTTTACGGCTCGAGGTTTCCTGTTCTTTCTGCTATTGCTGCTACCCCCGCCCCCCCCCTCCTCCTCCTGCCAGTTTAGCTTTCTTCGTCTTTTTTCTAATTTTTCTTTTACCTCTTTCTCCTCTTCTTCTTCTTTTTTTTTCTTTTTTTTTCTAATTTTTCTTTTTTACCTCTCTTTCTCCTCTTCTTCTTCTTCTTCTTCTTTCTTTTTTCGTTTTCTTTTTTTTATAATTTTTCTTTTACCTCTTTCTTCTTCTTCTTCTTCTTCTTTTTCTATTTTTTCTTTTACACTCTTTTCTCCTCTTTCTTCTTATTGGTATTATTATTCTACCTCTCTCCTCCTCCTTTTGATTGTAATAATCTTCCTCCTGTTAATCATCCTTCTCCTCCCTCCTCCTGTCCACCACCACCACTTCCTTCTGTAGCTTTTCTCTTCTCCCTCCTCTTCCTCCTCCTCATCCCCTAACCTTCATTCGTTCTTTGTTACTTTTTCAAGCTTTTCTCATTTTTCCTTTCCCTTCTTCACATGCATCTTTCTTCTATAACTTTTTCTTGTCATCGCTCTCCCTCCTTCCTTTTTGGGTGCTTCTCATATCCTTCCCTTTCTTTTCTTTTTTCTTGTTTTTTTCATGTTACTAGTCATTATTATTTGTTCGATTTAGCTGTTATCTTCCCTTCTTTCATTATCTCTCTTCTTCTCTCCCCCTCTGTCTCCACTCTTTTACTTTCTTGTTTTCATTGTTTTTATATTAATGGCTAGTGTATGTGCGTGCAGGTTCAAATGATGCGTTGCGTCTTGTGTTCATTTTGTGTTTGCAAATTTACATCGTGATTTTTTTTGTGCAGAAAGTGTAATGAACAAAAGAAAAATGACAATTAAATCATTCGAAATAGTTAATATGGATAAATATACGTACATGGTATTATTATGCCCTTGATGACATATAAGGAAAGTCATTTAGGATCGATCCAAAAGGAAGAAACAAAGGGACACGCGTGAGCACGAAATATTTCTTAGTCCCCCCTGCAATTCGAGATAATGAGCCCCATTTTCTACCGGGGTTCTTATTATTTGATTCCCGTTTTCCGTTACGTTTTCCGTCACTTTAAGAACCGTTGAAGAAATCGGTTTGAATAAAGTGTAAGACACGTGGAAAGAATTGGTGGTGGTGGGGGGGGGGAGGTTAGGACTTGAACTAAGTGGGAAAATGATATTTTCCGTAACCGGTCCGTATTGATGGAGGAAGAGAGAGAGGGAGAGGAGGAAATGGGGATAGAGAGAGAAAGAAAGGATGTCTTGAGTTTTTTTAAGCTGTAAAGAAATATTATATCTTGCAGTAGGCAGAATCTGCGACAATGAAGAAGAAATTAAAGAAAGTGGATGAGAAATTGTGCCTGACAGTCATGTCATGAAGGAACGGTGCGTGTAGATTGGTTCCATGTATAATCTTTCTCATTACTATGTATTTATATACCCTTTTTATCTCTCTCTTTCTTTTTCTCTTTCTCTTTCTCTTTCTCTTTCTCTCCTTCCCTCCCTCCCTCCCTCTCTCCCCCCCTCTCTCTCCCCCTCCCCCTCCCCCTCTCCCTCTCCTTCACTCCCTCCCTCCCTCCCTCCCTCCCTCCCGCTCTCCCTCTCCCT
>NC_091554.1:3321382-3323882 GCF_042767895.1 Penaeus vannamei
TTCGGTGGGAGAGACATTGAAGGAGTCGCGGGTCCGTTTCCTTAATAGGATGTGTCTCGTGGGCGTGGGGTGTCCCCGGAGGACCTGGTGTGGCTCGGGACGTGATGAAATATGGAGGGATCTGGGCGGGATGTGTACCCTCAGGTGTTGTGTATTTATTTATTTTTTATTTTATTTTTCTTTCTTTCTTTGTGTTTGATTTGTCGTCGGGTCGTTTTGAAAAGTTGTCTTTGTCGTTCTTGTCTTCTGTTTTCTTTGGATTTTATTTTGTTTATTTATTTATTTTTCTTTTTTTTTTGCATTCCTGTTCTGAATTTTGTTTCTTTTTTTCTCATCCTTGTATCTTGTTTTTTGTGGATCTGGTCATTCTCTTTATTGTATTTGTTGCACTCTCTCTCTGTCTCTCTCTCTCTCTCTCCTCTCTCTCTCTCTCTCTCTCTCTCTCTCTCTCTCTCTCTCTCTCTCTCTCTCTCTCTCTCTCTCTCCTCTCTCTCTCTCTCTCTCATCCTCCCTCATGTCTCTCTCCTCCCTCCCTCATCTCTCTCTCCCTCCCTCCCTCATCTCTTTCTCTCCCTCTCTCCTCCCTCCCTCATTTTCCCTCTCTCTCCCTTCCCTCCCTCCCTCCATCATCTCTCTCCCTCTCCCTCCCTCATCTCTCCCTCTCCCTCTCCTCTCTCTCTCCTCCTCTCTCTCTCTCCCCCTCTCCCTCCCTCCCTCCACCACCCTCCCTTCCTCTTTCCACCCCCCCTCCCCCTTCCTCCCTCCACCCCCTCCCTTCCTCCCTCCACCCCCTCCCTTCCTCCCCCACCCCCTCCCTCCCTTCCTCCCTCCACCCCCTTCCTCCCTCCCTCCACCCCCTCCCTTCCTCCCTTCCTCCCTCCACCCCCTCCCTTCCTCCCTCCCTTCCTCCCTTCCTCCCTCCACCCCCTCCCTTCCTCCCTTCCTCCCTCCACCCCCCTCCCTTCCTCCCTTCCTCCCTCCACCAATCCCCTCTTTAGTGAGCAAAAAAAGGGAATGAGAAAGGCAGAATAAGCGGAAGGACAACCACGGGGCGGGCAGGGTCAGCCCCCCCCTCTCCCTCCCCCCCTCGCCGGACAGAAGGCGGGGTCGGGGCAGGAGCGTGGGCGTCATTATCATGTTAAATTGAGCGAAGATGAGGACGGAAGAAGAGTCCGAGAACGGGTTGGGGGGGGGGGGGTGAGGGTGAGGGGAAGGGGTGTAGGGTGTGTGCCTTGCGTGTCGAGGTTGTGGAGGGGGTCTGGCATGCGTGGCGAAACTGGTGTAACTTCCTTGTCGAGCTGGTGTAGGTGACCTGGCTTACGTGGCCGAGTGGTGAAGGTGACCTGGCTTGCTTTGCGACCTGGTTTCGATTTTTGTTTTTGTTTTTACTTTTTATATTTTGTATAGGTTCGATAAAACTTGTTTTTACCTTAAGTCTCCTTGTTATTTTGCCAAATGCTTCAAATAATAAAAAGGAGAACAATGATTGATCCAATCACCTAAACGTATCCTATTTTGAAATTAGATAATCCATTAAAAAGAAGAAATAAACTAAAAAAACAAGGCAATTGAAATGAGATAACCCATTAAAAAAAAACAAGAAAGACTAAAGAACAAGGAAAGAAAACAATAAACAGCGGCGCAGCAAAACAATTTCTCCTTCCGCCGGTGAAGTGATATTAATTTCTAACTCGAACTCGCCCGAGAAACGCTGCTCCTTTCTCTCGGGGGGTCAGAGGGCGGCGGGGAAGGCCGGAGCTGATTGATATATATGACGTGGGGTGTGTGTGTGGAGGGGGGGGGTGTTTGTGGGTGTGGGAGGGTGTGGGTTGGTGTTTGGGTGGGGGGGGATGGGTGTGTGGATTGGGGGGATGGGGTGTGGATTGTGTGTGTGTGTGTGGATTTGTGTGTGTGTGTGTGTGTGTGTGTGTGTGTGTGTGTGTGTGTGTGGTGTGTGTGTGTGTGTGTGTGTGTGTGTGGGTGTGTGTGTGTGTGTGTGAAATAGAGAGAGAGAGCCTGAGAAAGAGAGAGAGACAGAGAGAGAGAGGAGAGAGAGAGAGAGAGAGAGAGAGAGAGAGAGAGAGAGAGAGAGAGAGAGAGAGAGAGTAGTTAATAAATTTCTCTCTCTCTCTCTCTCTCTCTCTTCTCTCTCTCTCTCTCTCTCTCTCTCTCTCTCTCTCTCTCTCTCTCTCTCTCTCTCTCTCTCTCTCTCTTCCTTCCTTCCCCTTTCTCTTTCTCTCTCTTTCTCTCTCTTTTACAGTGTCTGTGTTTACTTTCCGTACGTATTGTTTCATGTTTATGTGCGTATGAGTTCACGTTTGAGTGTACGCGCGTGTATGGATGTCTACAGGTGTGCATGAGGATATTTGCGTGTCCTTCTGCGTGCGTGTCCCCGAGAGCGGCGTTCGAAGCGTCGGGGCGCCAGTTCCTCATAACCTCGTGGGGTTTATGTCGGGAGTTTTGTGCGCGTTAGCTGTGTAATGCGCGCGCGAGGGGGGGG
>NC_091554.1:3328882-3333882 GCF_042767895.1 Penaeus vannamei
TGTTAAATTTTGTTTGACGGAGAGATTTATTTATTTATTTATTTATTTATTTATTTTATTTATTTTATTTATATTATTTTATTTATTTTTATCTATTTATTATTATTATTATTATTATTATTATTATTATTATTATTATTATTATATATATATATATATATATATATATATATATTTATTTATTTATTTATATAATTTTTTTTATTTTTTATTTTTATTTTTTATTTTATTTTATTTTATTATTTTCTTTTATTATTATTATTTTTTTTTTTTGCTAAGGCATGCGATGGTTCTGGTGATTCGTGTGCAACAACTGCCCGGAATTTGAACAGCTTGTGGCCATGAAGATGTGTATGCTAATGAGCTTCTGTCATGCGAACCCATCTCTGTTCTCTCTTCCTTTCTTTGTTTTTCCTTTAGTTTTCTCTTTACTTCACTTTATTTCTCTTTTCTTTACTTCACTTCACCTCAATTCTCTCTCTCTCTCTGTTTCTCCCTCTTTTTTCTTTTTTCTCTTTGCTCTCCCCTCCTGCCTCCCCTCTCCTCCCCCGGCCCCACTTCCTCCTCCCCCCTACCCCTACCCTACGTTACTCTACCCCACCCTCCTCTCCCATCCCCCTACCCTACCCTACCCTATCCTCTTCCTCTCTTATTCTTGAACTGCTTCGTGCGTTTGTGCGTTTGTGCATGTATTAGTGTACTATGCCTGCTTGCGTCCAGGAGCACTTCGAGGCCGAGGCAAGCAAGGCGGTTTGCGGCAAAAAACTGCGGCAGACAACCCCCCCCCCCAACCCACCCTCCCCACTCCACCCCCCCACCCCCCCACCCCCCGCAAGTACCAAGGTCGCGGCGCTCTCTGGCATCCCCCCTGGCGCGCGCTGACCGTGATGTGCGTTGTGTACGTTTAATCCGGGTCTGTTTATCTCGGCAGCTTCCGGTTCATAGACACGGGGGGGGGGGGGGGCATTTGCATAAATGTTTCCCCCAGGTGCATGCGGCGGGCGGATTACGGCGGGGGTGGGGGGTGGGGGTGTGCGCATTCGTTGGGGGTGGGGGGGTGGGGGTGGGGGTGGGGAAGAGGGAGAGGGGGAAGGGGGGGAGGGGCTTATAACTCGTCCCGTTCGGTGGTTTTGGTCGGAATAGTTTGGTTGTGGTTGTGTTAAGTCTCTTTCTTTCTTTTTGTATTTTTTAATTCTCTGTTTGTGTTCTTTTTCTTTCTTTCTTTCGTTTTTTTCTGTCGTTCTTTCTTTCGTTCTCTATCTCTCTTTCTCTTTCAATCCCTCTCTCTCTTTCTTTCTCTCTTTCTCTCTCTCTCTCTCTCTCTCTCTCTCTCTCTCTCTCTCTCTCTCTCTCTCTCTCTCTCTCTCTCTCTCTCTCACTCGTCTCTCTCTCTCTCTCTCTCTCCTCTTCTTCTCTTAGTTCAATCGCTTTCTCTCTCTCCTCTCTCTTCTCTTCCAATCTCTCTCTCTCTCTCTCTCTCTCTCTCTCTCTCTCTCTCTCTCACTCTCTCTCTCTCTCTCTCTCTCTCTCTCTCTCTCTCTCTCTCTCTCTCTCTCTGTCTCTATCTATCTATCTATCTCTATCTATTTTTCTCTCTATATATATCTTTCTCTCTCTCTTTATCTTTCTCTCTTCCCCCTCTTCCCCTTCCTCTTCCTCTCTCTCTCTCCCTTCCCTCCTATTTCATTTTCGTTTTCCCGAAGAGTGGGGCTACCGGAAGTCTAAAAAAAGTGTCCTTTTGTGTACCTCTTTTGTTTCGAGGAACAGTTTCGCGTAAACATTTTGCCTAAACGCGAATATAACGGTTACGGAGAGAGGGAGAGAGCCGCGCGAAAAAAACAAGCGGATAACTCATTTCGCTTTTTAAAATGCAATAGGGCCGTGCGCGAATTCTGCTCGGGGGATGGGGGTGGGGGGTTGGGGGGTAGGCACTTTATCAGCGTTCGCTCCGTTGATTTTTTTTTTTTTTTTGTAGTTACCCTTTTTTTTTTTTACTTTTTTTTTTACTTTTTTTTACTTTTTTTTTTTTTTACTTTTTTGGGGGGACAGATTAAGTTGTTCGGTTGGTCGTTTTTTTGTTGTTGTTTTTTGCGTAATTTTTTTCACTTCGTTTTGGAAAGGGAAAGTTTGGAGTTAGGTTGTGTTGTCGTTTAGAGTGCGTGTGTGTATGGGGGTAAGGGAGAGGGAGAAGGAGAGGAAGAGCGATAGGGAAAGAGAGAAGGAGAAGAAGAATGAAAAAGAGAAGGATAGGGAGAAAGAATGAGAGGGAAAAGAAGGAGAAGGAGAGGAAGAAGAAGGAGAGGGAGAAGAAGGAGAAGGAGAGGGAAAGGGTGAGGGAGAGGGAAAGAGAGAGAGAGATAGAGATAGAGAGACCACGCGTGTGTGTGTTAATTTTTTTACAAGCATAGCAGCGACTACATGCATGTTTGCATGCGTGCATGTCCACATGCGTGTGGTTAGGACTGCACTGCAACATAGCGCAGCGGGTGAGGAGGGGGAGACTCACTCCCCCCCCCCACGCTCTTCCCTCCACTCCTCCCCTCCTTCTCCCTCCTCTCCCTTCCCCCCTCTTCCCTCCTCCCTCCTTTTCCCTCTCCCTCCTCCTCCTCCTCCTCTTCCCTCCTCTCCCCTCACCTTCTATCCTTTTCCCTCTCCCTACCCCCTCTCTCCCCTCCTTTTCCCTCTCCTTTCCCCTCCTCCCCTCTCCCCCCTCTCCCCTCCACTTCTCTCCCCTCCTCCCCCTTCCCCTCCTTCGCTCCTCATGAGGCGAGACCTCATGATCCTTCGCCCACATCATGTCTCAAGGATTTATGTCTCGGCCTCTCCAGACCCTCGCCGCAGACCTCTCGAGGCTGCGTCTTGCATACTGCCATTTTTCGCTTCGCTATTATGTATATATATTTATTTTTTCGGGTTTTATTCCCACGGTTTTTATGTTTTATTTTTTATTTTTTATTTATTTATTTATTTTATATATTTTTTTTTTTTTTTTGCTTTTTCTTCTTCCTTGATTCTGTACTTGTGATTTGGATTTTTTTTTTCTTTTTTTTTTTTAGTCTGTACTTATGATTTGGATTATTTTTTGGGTTTTTCATTAGCATTCCTTTAGCGGTGTCTCCCTCTTTGTAATGTTTCGTCTTTTTTTCTTCTAATTTCTATCATTTTCATTTTTTTTTTTGGGGGGGGGGATTATGGTGGATGAACTTCGCTATTTCTTTCTTTTCAAAATGGATAACTTGCTATTTTTTTGTTTGTTTCTTTTTTTTCTTGCCAAGGTGATTTGAGTCCGATTAGTATTTTTGTTAATTTTGTTATATTTCTTATCTCCCTTTCTCTACGTCCAATTTTCCGCATTTTCCCCTCCTCTCCTTTCCCTCCTCTTCTCCTCATATCAATAAATCGGCGGGGTCGTTTCCTGCATTGTCCCTGCCGTGGTGTTTTATTTTATTTTATTTTTTATTTTGGGTGTGTGGAAATTTTGAGCATTTACTTTTTTAAATCTGTCTGGTTCTCTCTTTCTCTGTGTGTCTGTCCCTCTGTGTCTCTGTTTCTGTTTCTGTTTCTGTTTCTCTCTGTCTCTGTCTCTCCCTCTCCCTCCCTCTCTTCCTCTCCCTCTCCGTCTCCCTCCTCCCTCCTCCCTCCTCCCGCCTCCCTCCTCCCTCCTCCCTCCCTCCCACCCTCTCTCCCTCTCTCTCCCTTTCGCTTCTGCCTGTGTGTCTCGGTATGTGTGTGTTTTCGTATCTGCTTACGCCCAGAATACGACCAACCAGGAAAGTACTTGTAAACAGCCGTTGACTCGCAAATTAGGCCATACCAACAGCCCCTGACATTACTCGGAATTGCCGTGGAAAGTTAAGCTTTAAACGACAACCTCAAAAAACGAGCCTCCCTTCCTGTGGCGAAGGACCGGATAATGACATAAAGAAGATCCCAGATGGGGCCCTTCCTTCCCCTCTTAACGGAAACGAACCGCTTATTATTATGTCTGGGGGGAGAGAGAGAGAGAGAGAGAGAGAGAGAGGAGAGAGAGAGAGAGAGAGGTAGAGAGAGAGAGAGAGAGAGAGAGTGAGAGAGAGAGAGAGAGAAAGAGAAAGAGAAAGAAAGAAAGAAAGAGAGAGAGACCGAGAGAGAGAGACCGAGAGAGAGAGAAAGAGAAAGAGAAAGAGAAAGAAAGAAAAATATTGAAACCGACGTGGGAAATGGTTCGTGTGTATTTTGTTTTTTTTAGATCGGGACTTAGGTTTGATATTTTCGTTTTTAAGTTTTATTGGTAAGTTAGTGAAATTAGTGTGGGTGGAAATACAGAAAAGCCAGATTCAAAATAATGTGGAAAATTATTAGGGGGATGAATATCGATTGGCATTTTTTTCGAGAATTTTAATGATGGAGGCCGTATGATTGGATTTGAAAGAGAGAGAGAGACAGACAGACAGACAGACAGACAGACAGACAGACAGACAGACAGACAGACAAACAGACAGACATAGACAGAGAGAGACAGAGACACTGAGGATAAAGAAAGAAAGGGAGAGGCAGACAGACGAACAGACAGAAAGGGAACTAGAGAAGGAAAGATACAGGGAAGGAAAGAGAGATAGGCCTACCCTTATAGAGACTTTGAGCTAAGGAAAGAGAGATAGGCCTACCCTTATAGAGACTTTGAGCTAAGGAAAGAGAGATAGGCCTACCCTTATAGAGACTTTGAGCTAAGGAAAGAGAGATAGGCCTACCCATATAGAGATTTTGAGCTAAGGAAAGAGAGATAGGCCTACCCTTATAGAGATTTTGAGCTAAGGAAAGAGATAGGCCTACCCTTATACAGATTTTGAGCTAAGGAAAGAGAGATAGGCCTACCCTTATAGAGACTTTGAGCTAAGGAAAGAGAGATAGGCCTACCCATATAGAGATTTTGAGCTAAGGAAAGAGAGATAGGCCTACCCTTATAGAGATTTTGAGCTAAGGAAAGAGAGATAGGCCTACCCTTATAGAGATTTTGAGCT
>NC_091554.1:3341382-3356382 GCF_042767895.1 Penaeus vannamei
TAAATAAATAATATAATAATAAAAATAATAAATAATAAAAATAAAAATAATAAAAACAATAAAGATATTAATAAAAACAATAAAAATTATAATAATAATAAATTAATAATAATAATAATAATAATATATTAATATTAATAATAATAATAATAATAAATATAATAAAAATAATATTTAAATAAATATAAATAATAATAAAATAATATCATTGTAAAATAATAATAAATAATAATAAAATATTAATAAATAATAATAACATCATTTTAATAAATAATCATTAAATAAATAATATTAAAAATAAAATAAATAAATAATAATAAAAATAATAATAAAAATAAAAATAAAAATAATAAATAATAATAATAATAATAAAAATAAAATAATAAAAATAATTCCCTCCCATCTTTAGTGTGTGTCTGTGTTCCAGTTTTATGTGCGTGTCAGTGTGTCTGTGTGTGTCTACGTCTGTCAGTCTGCACAATGCATTTACTCCAACCCCGTCACTCCCATACCTTAGGGCTCCATATTCCAGCGATGTTGACCTAACTCCATTCCCTGTAAACAGCTGGCCTCTCATCCCAGACAAAGGGTTAGAGACAGGTCTGTTAATAAAGTTAAACAAACCAACTTAACGACCCAATTCGATATGGCTATTCCGAGGGTTGTCAACACACGCCCACAACGACGGAGGGGGTTTTGCGTTGGACGTCGTGACGCCCTCGCTCTCTTTCTCTCTCTCTTTTCTTTTTTTCTCTCTCTTTTCTTTTTTTCTCTCTCTCTTTTCTTTTTTTTCTCTCTCTTTTCTTTCTCTCTCTCTTTCCATTCTCTTTCTTTCTTTTACGTTATATTTTTCTCTTTTGTTTCTTTTCTATCTTCCCTTTCTTTTCTCCTCCGCCCTCTCATGTTTCTCCTCTTATCCCTGCTCCTCTGTCTCCCTCCTCCCTCCCTCTCTTTTCCTTTTCTCTACCATCTTCACCCCCGCACCTCTCTCTCTCTCTCTCTCTCTCTCTCTCTCTCTCTCTCTCTCTCTCTCTCTCTCTCTCTCTCTCTCTCTCTCTCTCTCTCTCTCTCTCTCTCCTCCTCCCCCTTTCCACGCCCTCTCTTCCTCTCTCTCTCTCTCATACACGCCAATCATTCATTCACGTACGCACTTCCTCCATCCTTCTTTTTTCCCCTCACTCTCTCCCTCTTCTTCTTCCTCACCCCCTTCTCTCACTCTCTCTCCCTCTTCCTCACCCCTTCTCTCACTCTCTCCCCCATCCTCATCCCTCACTCCTCACCCCTTCCCTCAGCCTCTCTCCCTCTTCCTCACCCTTCTCTTCTTCCCTGGTCCTTGCCCTCCTGCACCGCACCCTCTCCCTCCTCCCCTCCCCTCCCCTCCTGTAATCCGAGACTTGTTCCCCTCACTCGCCCGAACCCTGATTCGTTCGGGATATTTGTCGGGTTCGTCGATACCCGATCCCGCTTCTCTTGTGGGCGGCCCGAGCAAACACCCACACGGAGACTGGCACCCCCCCCCCTCCCCCTCCCTTTCCCATTCTCTTTCGCGATACCCCTTCTCCCTTGCTCTTTATGTCTTACTCTCGTCGTGGCTCTTGCTTTTTCTCTTACTCTTGTTCGTACTCTTACTTTTTCTCTTATTCTTGTTCTTACTTTTACTCTTGTTCTTACTCTTACTCTTACTTTTCATCTTACTCTTACTCTTGCCTTTTACCCTTACCCACGCACCTCTCTTATCTTTTACTCTTTGTCCTAGCTCTTACTCTTATCCGTACTCGTGCATTATTTCCCTTTTTGCTCCTTCCCTACTTTCCTTTCTTCCTGTCATTTCCTCTCTCCCGTCCTCCTACCCCATACCCAACTGGGAATGTACCCTACACCCTTCCCCTTTCCCTCCCCCCCACATACCCCTTTCTCATGCACCTTTACGACCCTCCTTCCCCTCCCCCTGTCCCATATCCCTAGCATCTCTGTCTCCCCCTTACACCCTCCCCCTGCCACTCAACCCCCAGCACCCTGTCCCATATCCCCTAGCATCCTGTCTCCCCACCCCTCCCCCCTCCCCGCGCTGCCACCCAACCCCCAGCACCCTGTGTCCGCCACCCCCTCCTCCCTCCCCCTGTCACCCAACCCCCAGCACCTCTGTCCCCCATCCCCACCTCACCCCCAATCCCTGTCCCATACCCTCAGCGCCCTGTCTTCCCACCCCTCCTCCTCCTGCCACCCAACCCCCAGCACCCTGTGTCCGCCACCCCCTACCCCTGCTACCCAATTCCCAGACACACTGTCTCCCACCTCCCCCTCTCCCCAACCCCCAGCGCCCTGTCCTCCCCCCCCTGTATCGTGTCGGGATTTCGAGGCTGACTGCCCCCGAGGTCCGAGTGTTTGGCGAGCCTCCTCCTCTGTTAACAAGGGCTCGAGTGTGGGTTGCCGCTGCGGTGGGCGTGTTGCGGTGCGAATGTGTGTGTGTGTGGGGGGGCTGGGGGGAGGGTTGGATGGGTGTGTGTGTGTGCGTGTTTGTTTGTGTGTGGGGGGTGTGGCGGGGTACTTGCAATGTGCTGTGTGTGTGGGCGGGGGGGGGGGAATGGGTGTGTGTGTGTGTGTTGTGTGTGTGTGTGTCTGTGTGTGTGTGAGTGTGTGCGTTTTTTTTGTGTGTGTGTATGCGTGTGCGTGTGCGTGCGTGTATGCTTGTTTAGTATTATGCATTAAAGCAAAGATATTTGTTAGATATATGCAGTACATATTTATATCTTTATATATATATATATATATATATATATATATATATATATATATATATATATAGAGAGAGAGAGAGAGAGAGAGAGAGAGAGAGAGAGAGAGAGAGAGAGAGAGAGAGACAGACAGACAGACAGACAGACAGACAGACAGACAGAGAGAGAAATCCTCTACGTATTTCATCTTCGGCATACACCCTCTATCATTTAGAAATGTCATAATATGTGAGGAACGATACAGGACAAAACGCGTCCCTTGATGAATTGCTTGTGTCAGAACGATTTGGCGTGAATATGGATGGAAGGGGGGAGAAAGGGTGGGAGAGGAGAGAGGAGAGGAAAAGGGAGAAGAGAGAGGAAAAAGGGTGGGAAAGGAGGAGAGGAAAAGGGAGAGGAGAGGGTGGGAGGAGGAGGAGAGGAGAGGGGAGAAAGGGTGGGAGAGGAGGAGGAGAGGAGAGGGAGAGAAAGGGTGGGAGAGGAGGAGGAGAGGAGAGGGAGAGGAGAGGGGAGAAAGGGTGGGGGAGGAGGAGGAGGAGAGGGGGAGAGGCGAGGGGAGGAATAGGGGGGGAGGAGGAGGAGGGAGGAGAGGAGAGGGAGAGGAGAGGGGAAAGGGGGAGGAGGAGGAAGGAGAGGAGAGGGGAGAAAGGGGTGGGAGGAGGAAGGAGAGGAGGAAGGGAGAAAGGGGGGAGAGGAGGAGGGAGAGGAGAGGGGAGAAAGGGGGGAGGAGAGGGAGAGGAGGAGAGGAAAAGGGAGAGGAGAGAGGGAGAAAGGGTGGGAGGAAAGGAGGGAGAGGAGAAGGTGGGAGAAAAGGGTGGGAGGAAGGAAAATTGGGAGAGGAGGAGGAAGGAGGGAAAGGATGGGAGGAAGGAGGGAGGAGAGGAGGAGGGGAGAAAGGGTGGGAGGAGGAGGAGGAGAGTGAGAGGGGAGAAAGGGTGTGAGAGGAGAGGAAGAAAGGATGGGAGGAGGAGGAAGGAGAGGAGAAAAGGGTGGGAGGAGAGGGGAGGGGGAAGAGGAGGGAGAGAGGAGGGGAGAAAGGGGAGAGGAGGAGGAGAGGGAGAGGGAGAAAGGGTGGGGGAGAGGAGAGGAGGGAGAGAGAGGGGAGAAAGGGGTAGGGGAGAAAGGGGGGAGGAGGGAGTGAGAGGGAGAATACGGGGGAGGAGGGAGGAGGAGGAGGAAGGGGAGGGAGGAAAGGGGAGAAAGGGGGGAGGAGGAGGAGGAGAGGAGAGGGAGAGGAAAGGGGAGAAAGGGGGAGGAGGAAGGAGGAGGAGAGAGGGAGAAGTGAGGGGAGAAATGGGGGGAGGAAAGGAAGGGTGGGAGGAGGAGGAGAGGGGGGAAAGAGGTGGGAGGAGGAGGAGGGAGGAGAGGAGAAAAGGGGGAGGGAGAAAGGGAGGAGGAGAAGGGAGAAAGGGGAGGAGAGGGGAGAAAGGGGAGAAGAGAGGGAGAGGAGAGGGTGAAATCGACCGTTCTGTTATGCCATTGTCTTCGTCAACCCTTCAGAGAGGGAGGGGGAGGGGGGGGGGCGTTTGACCTCTCTTTAAAAGGGGGATTCAAGTGTCACTTTCTCGAATCGGTTATCCTCGCCGCCCTCGCTTCGCTGCCCATGGCCCGCGCCGCCCACGACCAGCTGTCTCTTCTCGCTCTTCTCGTTCGGTGGGATATTTTTTTCTTACTTTTTCAAAGGTCTTTATTCTTTGTTTTGTTTGTTTTCTGCTTCTGCTTGTCTTTTTTTCCGTTTGTTGTTCTTGTTCGTTTCCTTCTGCCTCTTCCTTCACGGTCGTTTTTGCTCCTCCTCCTCTGCTGGTTCTTCTTCTCGAAAACTTGTTTCTTCTATCTCCTCCTCGTCTTCCTCGTCCTCCTGATTCTCTTCTCCCTTTATCTTCTTATTATGCGTCTCTCCCCTCTACCTCCTCTGAGCATCATCAGCATCAGTCATTATCATCACCATCATGATCGTGATGATCATCACCATTATCATCATCACTATCATCATCATCTTCCATTATCATCATCACCGACATCATAGTCACCATTTCTCATCTTGTGCTGGTCCTCCCCACTTCACTGTATCTCCGCTTCCACCATGAAATCCCCCCCCTCCCTCCCCCCCACGACAGAGCATTCAGCGGTCACCCCCGCCTTGTACCCGCGTCCGTGCGTGGTCATCGCTACAGCGCTGTGGCGTACCCGAGGCGGTCACCCTTATAGATCACGGAATACGGCCAGAAAGTCGGAAGTTGAACAATAAATCAGAAAAGTTACTTTCGGGTACACGGTTAAGAGGGGGGGCGGGGGAGGGGGGGAGAGGGGTGGGGGGATGGGAGGAGGGCGGTTGCGTACCACGGGATGCAAGGCTCGTGTGACCAGCGGGGGTAAGTTGGCGAGGTTTTCTTGGTTTGTGTTTGGCGGAGGGAGGGAGGTTGGGGGTTGGGGGTGGGGGTGGTGGGGGGTGTTGAGGGTCGTTGGGTTGTGGGAGTGTTGGTGATGGGTGCGGGTTGAGGTTGAAAGGGTGAGTTGAAGAGGGGAGAGATTGGTGTGGAGGTGTTGAGGGTTGGATGAAAAATTGAAGTGGTATGAATTTTTGAAGAGTTGATTGAAAGGCAGTTGAGAGTGGTATGAATATTTTAAAGAGTTGAGTTATAGATTGTGGAGATTGACATGGCGAGGTCAAAGGTTGATTTCAAGATAGGAAAACTTTTTTTATTATAGATAATTTATAGAGATTATGGAAAAAAAATTGTAGAGGGTGGTATGAAGGTGTTAAGGGTTGGTATACAGATATGACAATACTAAAAGTTGATTTAAAGATAGTAAAGGTTTCAATGGCGAGGTTTAAGGTCATTTCAAAGATAGTAGAAGGTAGTATGAATATTTTTGATAGTTCATTTAAATATAGTAGAGGTTTTTAAGGCGAGAATAAAAGCTGGTTTAGAGAGAGAGAGAGAGAGTTTTGATCGGTAGGCGGGTGGTATGAATGTGTCTTATGTTGATTTAAAGATTAGTAGAGATTGGTCTATGGCGATGAAAGGTCGAATTAGAATTATGAAAGTTTGGTATGACGGTTTTAAGGCTTGATTTAAAGGTACTAAAGATTGGCGTAAAGATATCAGAGGTTGATATAACGATGGGAAGGGCTGATAGGACGGTATTAGGAGCTGATTTTAAGATAGGGAAGATTGAATATGTAGATAATAAAGACATTAACCTTATCAGTGTAGTAGAGGTAGTATTTATTATAAAGGGGGAGGGTGAGAGTAGAAAAAGTAAAGAAAAATTAAAGGAAGAATTCGGACAAGAAGAAACAGGGCAAGGAAGAAGTCAGAGGAATAGGATAATATTAGTAAAAGAAGGAGGGAGAGAGCAAGAAGACAAATGATGAGAAATAAGAACAGAAAAATAAGAATAAAATATAGTGGAAGAAGTATAAGTAAAATAAAAGTGTAAGTAAAAGAAAGAGGGGGAGAGGAAGAAGCGAAGAGATGAATGAGAAATAAGAAAATAAAAATAAAAATAAGATTAAAAAAGAAAAAAGAAGTAGAAACGTGAGAAGAGAGGGGGATAGGAGAAGAGGAGACGAAGAATGAAAGGAAATAAGAGGAAGCGATAAGACGAGGAAAGAAAGATGAATGATAGAAAAAGGAAAAGGAAGAAGAGGTGGGAATGAGAGTATTGACAAAGGAAGAAGAAAGCGTAGAATCTAATCATAAAAGGAAGACGATGAAATGGACACCGAGAGAGAAGAGAAGAGTAACGTAGTGGAGGTGTAGGTGGAAGGGGCAATGAGCCAGCGGAATTGCGGAATGTGAGAAAGCGGGGAATTTGAAGGTAATACGAAGGAGAAAGAAGTGAAGGGACACGACCATGTTGAAAGGAAAAACAAATTATGTATGTGTGAGTGTGTGTGCGTGTGTGTGTATATGTATTGAGAGAGAGTGCGAAAGAGAGAGAGATAAGCTAGATTGCGATTACAAGAGAAAGGAAAGAGAGAGAGAAACAAAAGGGAAGAGAGAGAGACAGACAGACAGAGAGACAGACAGACAGACAGACAGAGAGACAGACAGACAGACAGAGAGACAGACAGACAGACAGACAGACAGACAGACAGACAGACAGAGAGAGAGAGAGAGAGAGAGAGAGAGAGAGAGAGAGAGAGAGAGAGAGAGAGAGAGAGAGAGAGAGAGAGAGAGAAAGAGACAAAGAGACAAAGAGACAAAGAGAGAGAGAGAGAGAGAGAGAAAGAGAAAGAGAACGAGAGAGAGAGACAGAGACAGAGATGTGTGTTGGCGACGCGAGCCCCACGGAGGCGCCACACTGTCTGCCGCACAAGCCCATGAGCCATACTTCGATCTCTGGACGGCGCTGCCCGGGCTGTTGGCATTGCCTTTGTTGATTATGCTGCCGCCGCTGGGCCGATGCTGCCGTCATGGTCTTTGTTGGCGCTGCTGACGGTGGTTTTTGTTGTTGCTTGGCGTCGTTTTGTCTTTGTTGGGTGTTGTTGCTTTTGTTGCTTTTGCCGTCTTTGTTGTTTTGTCTGTCTGTTTTTTTTTTCCTTTCTGTTTTTTATTTCTTGTTGCCTTTGTTTTTTTTATTGTTTGCTTCCCTCGCTTTTGTTGTTGTTTTTAGCCTTTTTCCTTTCTTGTCGCCCCCGTTTTATTTTGTTTCTTTATTTGCCTTCGTTGTTTTGTTGGTGTGTTTTGCCTTATTTGTGGATATCCTTTCTCCTTCTTTTCCTCTATAATGATAGGGTATTGGATGAGGTTGGAGAAAGGGTGACGGTGCGAGACGGGTTGGATGAGTTGCAGGTGGAAATGTTTAGAGGAAATGGGGGGTGCTGGATTGGGGGGGGGGGAGAAAGAGAGGAGGAAGGAGAGAGAGAGAGGGAGAGAGGGAAGGAGGGAGGGAGAGAGAGAGAGGGAGAGGGAGGGGCAAAGAAATAGAGAGGGGAGGAGATAAGAGGGGTAAGGTATAAAACAGAGAAATATATATTTAATCGAGATAGAAATAAAAATGATAAGACGTATGACAGAGAGATAGAGAGAGGGAGGGAGGGAGGGAAGGAGGGAGGGAGGGAGCGAAAGAAAGAAAGAAAATTGAAAGTGAGAGAGAGAAAAAATATATGATATTGATAAAAGGAAATAGAGTACATATAAGTCCTTGACTTGTGGACGGGTGGGGAATAGGGGGAGGGGGGGTTGCAGAGGGAGACAGGGGGGGGGGGGAATGGGGGGGCATGCGACACTTCTGATACAGATATCTGGAGACTCTTCCTTCCTTGCTCGGCCGTTTCTCGTTTCTCCGATCCCTTCTTTGGCCTTTCTTTTGTCCTTCCCCTTTCGTCAATTTCATTATTTCCACTGCTTTCGTGATTTCCATTGGCCGGCTATATTGTCTCTGTGCGGTTGTTATTCCTGGAGTGTTTTTATTTTTGGTTTTGCTTTATATTAGCTGTTCCATCATTTCTTTTTTTTTATATCTCCTTTCTCTGTCTCTTATCACTTCTTTTCTCTCTCTCTCTGTCTCTCCCTCCCTTCCTTCCTTCCTTCCTCCCTCCTACCCTCCTCCCTCCCTCCCTCCCTCCCTCCCTCCCTCCTTTCCTCCCTCCGTTCCTTCCTCCCTCTCTTCCTTCCTCCCTCCCTCCCTCCTTCCATCCTTCCGCACCGCTTTAGCCCCCCACACCGACAAAACCTCCAATTACCCTATCTATCGAGCATCCCCATCCCATTAACTCCCCATCTCCATCCCACCATTATCACTATCCCTCCCATCACCATCTGCTATCCTTCGGCCCCGCCTCGCATACGGGGCCGCAGCTGTTCCGTGGGTTTAGGCCAAGGCGTCCGGGTGGGCTGCTGCTGCGGGGGGGGATGGGGTGGGGGGAAGGGGGAAGGTAGGGGAGGGATGGGAAAGGGGAGTGGGCGGAGGGAGAGGGGGGAGGGGGAGGGAAAGAGAGGGGGTGTGTGGGAGGAAGGGGAGGGGTAGGGGAAGGGGAGTGGGAGGAGGGAAAGAGAGGGGGAGTGGGAGGAGGGAAAGAGAGGGGGAGTGGGAGTAGGGAGAGGAGGAGTGGGGAGTTAAGAGAGGTGGAAAGGGGAGGAGGGAGAGGGGGAAGGGAGGAGTAGGAGTGGGAGCGAGAGGGGAAGGGAATGGGGAAGGGAGAGGAGGGAGAGGGGGAAGGGAGGAGTAGGAGTGGGAGCGAGAGGGGAAGGGAGTGAGACAGAAAGCCATTGCTGAGCTATACGGTTTTGTCTGTCTGGTGTTTGGTGCTTCTGCTGATGTTTATACCGTAATATCTATCTAACTGTTTATCTAGCTATCTGTCTGGCTATATATGTTTGCATATATAAATTCAAATATATATTTATGTGTATATTTGCATGTGTGTGTGTATAATATATATATATATATATATATATATATATATATATATATATATATATATATATATATATATATATATATATATATGTATGTATATAGACACACACACACACACACACACACACACACACACACACACACACACACACACACACACACACACACACACACACACACACACACACACACATACACATTTATATATCACCATCGTTACGAACATGCTCTGCCTTGTCCCTGGCGTTGCCTTCCTTATCACAGACAGACGTGGAGACATATAAAGGGGCAGAAAAAAGCAGACAGACAGACAGACAAACAGGCGCTCACAGACAGACATAAAGAGAGTTTTCCTTTTATCTGAAAAACACGCTGATGTGTTGATGTAAATATGCTGTCTCTTCTCCTAGCCAGAAACAGGAACTGGAAGGGAGTAAAAATTAGGAAGGAGAGAAAAATGATAAACAGGGGAGAAAAGAAGGTGGGGGAGATGATGAAGAGGGAGAGGAAGCGGAGAAAGGTTAGGATAAAGACGAGGATTGGGAGGAATGCGACGAAAAGGAAGAGAAAGCCGGTGAAAGGGAGGAAGAAGAGGACGGTGAAAAGAAGGAAAGAGAAAGATGTCAAAAAAAGGAGGAAGGCGAGGAAGATTACGTAGGAAGAGGAGGAGGATGATTAGTAGGTAGAAGGAGAAGAGGAGGAAGAAAAAGCCCATGAAACGGAGGAGGACGAAAAGGAGAGAGTAGTAGAAGGAGGAAGAAGAAGAAACGGAGGAGGAGGAAGAAGAAAGAGTAGGAGAAGGAGAAGAAAGAAGAAACGGGAAGGGCGAAGAGGAAAGAGTAGAAAGAGGAAGAAGAAGAAGAATAAACAGAGGGCCAAGAGGAAAGAGTAGGAAGAGGAGAAGGAGGAAGAAGAAGAATAAACAGAGGACCAAGAGGAAAGAGTAGGAGTAGGAGAAGGAGGGAGAGGAAGAATAAAGGGAGGAGGACGAAGAAGAAAGAGTAGGAGAAGGAGGAAGAAGAATAAAGGGAGGAGGGCCAAGAGGAAAGCGTGGGCGCGCCCCAGTGCACGGAGCGATCGCCACGGAGCGCCGAGCCTAATCCGCGGGCGATAGGACGGGGTCGTAAATCCAGGTGCGGAATAGCGGGCAGTCACACGACCCCCGTCATCACGACTGTCGCGGCTGCCACCACAGCCACGGCCGCCGGGGCTTGGGAATTAATTGTTATTGCCCGCGCGCCGCCATGCGAGAAAACGGCAATAATTGATGCGTTTTAAATGTTATCTTATTGATGGCTGCTGCGGTTTGCCTCGGGTAGAGTGTAGATGTGGGACAGGAAGGCGCCGGGTTGTTGCTGGTAGTGTTGTTGTTGTTACGAAGACGTTGTTGTTGTTGCGTCGACGTTGTTGTTGTTGTTGTTGCGTCGACGTTGTTGTTGTTGCATCGATGTTGTTATTGCATCGATGTTGTTGCTCCGTCGACGTTGTTATTGCGTCGACGTTGTTGTTGTTGTTGTTGTGTCGATGTTGTTGTTATTGCGTCGACGTTGTTGTTGTTGTTGCGTCGACGTTGTTGTTATTGCGTCGACGTTGTTGTTGTTGTTGCGTCGACGTTGTTGTTATTGCGTCGACGTTGTTGTTGTTGTTGTTGTGTCGATGTTGTTGTTGTTGCATAGATGATGTTGCTCCGTCGACTTTGTTGTTGCATCGATGTTGTTGTTGTTGATTTGCCTATCAAAAGCAGAAATCCCGGCGCGTTGGCCATGGCTCTTTCTCGTGTTAAAGAGGAGGATCGTCGACCACTCTTGATTGCATCGCACGATTTACTGAATCACTTCTTCGTTTGCTTTCCAGTGCGAGCGATTATTGGCGGCCTTTTTTTAGAATTCCGTTGCGTTCTTGTCGTTACGCCGTTGTTGTATTTCAAGCGGCAGTCTGGTCGTAATTGTTGCTGAAATTAAGTTTTAAAAAGGATCAATCCTCGGAGAGGAGCTGCAGTGTCCCGGAATCGCAAGGCCGTTCGGAAAGCGACGAAAGAAAGGGTTACATAAGAGCAACACGGGAGTCGTAAGCGGGTTATTTTCTACATTTATTATTATTATTATTTTTTAAGGAAACGAAGGAATAACGAGAATAATATTTTCTACATTTATTATTATTATTTTTTTTAAGGAAACGAAGGAATAACGAGAATAATATTTTCTACATTTATTATTATTATTTTTTTTTTTTAAGGAAACGAAGGAATAACGAGAATAAAGAATAAAACAGCCCGCAGGAGTAAATGCCGCACGGTTCGGACGCAACCTCCTCGAGCATTCCGAAAGCGCTAAAAACGCACGGCTCACGCGAAGGCTCACGCTAATCATGCTTATAATATCGTTTATATTATATATATTATATATTATTTATATTATATATATTTATATTATATATATATTTATATTATATATATATTACATCATTCATTGCGTTTGCGGTCCCTCGGCGCGGGGTAAATTCACTTAGCGAAGGCATGTGCGGCTCCCCGGGATTGGAATGACGGGCGAAATGTCATTGGCTCCAGGTAAGGCCAGTGGAGAGGCGCAGGCTGGGGGGGGGGGGAGCTCAAGAAGGGGCAGGAGGAGCTGGAGAAGGAGGGGCTCAAGTAGGAGGAGCTCAAGTAGGAGGAGCGAAAGCAGGATGGGCTCAAACAGGAGGAGCGAAAGCAGGAGGGGCTCAAGCAGGAAGAATTCAGGCAGGAGATCAAGGAGGAAGGGCTCCAGTAGGAGGAACTCAAGCAGCAGGAATTCTAGTAGGAGAAGCTCAAGCAGGAGCAGGAGGAGCTCAAGCAGCAGTAATTCAAGTAGGAGGAGCTCAAGCAGGAGCAGGAGAAGCTTAAGTAGGAGGGAATTCAAGCAGCAGGAGCCGGAGGGGCAGGATCGCCCTCCCGGTCTTCCCTAGATTGGATCCAGACCCGCCGACTGGGCTTCCAAAGTCGAGGGGAATCCGGGCGAGAGGGGACGATGCCTAATGGGCTTCCGGTGTCATGCGCGCGGCTCGTGGCGAAGGATGGAAGGAAGGGGCGAGCGGGGCCGGATGACGCCAGGGGCCGAGGCGGGGGATTGGGGGTGCGTCGTGGTCAGAATTACGGCATGTCGGGGGAGGTGTCATGTCGGTGGAGGTGTCATGTTCAGAATTACAGCATGTCGGTGGTGTCATGTTGGTTCGTCATGTTCAGAATTACGTCATGTCGGTGGAGGTGTCATGTTAGTTCTTCATGTTCAGGAAGGTGTCATGTTGGTTCATGTTCAGAATCACGTCATGTCGGTGGAGGTGTCATGTTGGAGGTGTCACGTTGGAATGTTTATTGCACATTGCGGGTTTATTCCTTTTCGTTCATACTTTTTCTCTCTCTTTATGGGTTTATGCTTGCCTCAGGTGTGTTATTAATCGTCGTCAGCCATTGAGATCAAGAAGGATAAAATGTGTTTATTTTGTTTGGCTTTGGATTCTCTTCTCGTCTTGGCCATTGTCCGTCTCTTCGTGGCTTTTGGGTCGTGTTGGTGGCGCGGGGACATAATTGCGGAGAATTTTAAGTGAGGGAGATGATTAGGTGTATTATTTATAGGTGTATATTCGATTTTCTTTTTAAGGGGGGGGGTCATTTTTTTTTTTTTAAGTTATTAATTACTATTGTTATATGAGAGAAAGGCACAGGGCGATGACAAACGCAGAGAGAGAGAGAGAGAGAGGGAGAGGGAGAGGGAGAGTGAGAGTGAGAGTGAGAGTGAGAGTGAGAGTGAGAGTGAGAGTGAGAGTGAGAGTGAGAGTGAGAGTGAGAGTGAGAGTGAGAGTGAGAGTGAGAGTGAGAGTGAGAGTGAGAGTGAGAGTGAGAGTGAGAGTGAGAGAGAGACAGAGATAGAGATAGAGAGAGAGAGATAGAGATAGATAGAGATAGATAGAGATAGATAGAGAGAGAGAGAGAGAGGTAGGGAGGGAGGGGGGTAGACATACATACATTCAGGCACGGACAGACAAACAGAAACCAGCCAAAAGACAAGAGACGGAGAGAGGGGAAGGGAAACACATTAAAGATTCGTGACTTGAGGGTTATTTGCAGTCGTCCAACCTCTCGACCGGATTTCACATTTTTCGCACCTTTCGTTCGCCGTGCAACAATACAGCTAGGGTTGAAAATGGCGCATTGCAGCCACGGGAGACGGAAGTGATTCTTAGAACATTTGCAAGACGGCTTTCGAGGCGACACGTCCGCGCGCGCCGAAACCCCTTCGAGACATCTCCCCGCGAGTATGACACGGAGACATAAGACATACCCGCAGATATACCGCACTCGGGGGCCGTAAATTTGTGCGGTCCGCGTGGCGTGGGCAGGGTGGCTAGGGCGGGGATGACGTCACTGCATTCTCGCATGACGTCGTGGGGGAGGGGGGCGGGGGAGGTGTTTCCAGATGTACGACTGTTTTGTAGATTTGGGATAGACCTAGACGGTGGGGAAAGGGTGTTCGTCGAGGGGTTGGGGGGAATAGGATTGGCTTGGTCGGGGCTTGCTTGGCTGGTGGGTTGTCGGAGAGGGGGAGAGACGGAGAGAGAGGGAGAGGAAAGGGACGAAGGGAGAGGGAAGAGAGGGAGGAAAGGGACGAAGGGAGAGGGAAGATAGGAAGGGAGATGGGAAGAGGGGGAGGAAAGGGACGAAGGGAGGGGGAAGAGAGGGAAAGGGGAGGATGAAGAGAGGGAAAAGGGAGGGGGAAGAGAGGAAGGGATATGGGAGGAAGAGGGGGGGGTGAGAGGAAGAAGGAGAAGGAATGACAGAAAGAAGGTAAGAAGGAAAAGGAACATTTTGCAAAGAAGTGGATTTGCAGAAGAGGGAAGGAAAGAGAACATGTCGACGTTTTTTTTCCAAGATGACCAAGGAAAGAAAACGGATAAACCTATAATTAAGAGCAAAACAGAGAAAAAAAAAGAGAAGAAAGAGAACGGAGGAACCAGAACTCGAGGAATAACGATAACAACAACAAAGAAGAGGAATACGTTAAAGAGTTGGGGGAGGAAAGGGGGAGGGGGAAGGAGGAGGGGGAGGGGGGAGGGGGGGAGGGGAAGAAGGGGTCACGCCGCGTTGCCTCCTGATTCTCCTTATTATATTTTGAACACGTGATTCTCTCGCGACCTCGCACTCGGGTCTGAATGTCTCCCTGATTGACTCGGCTGGAGGAGGAAGAGGGAGGGAGGAGATAAAGAGGAGGGAGGAGGGGAGAGAGAGAGGAGGAGGAGGAGGAAGAGGGAGGGAGGAGATAAAGAGGAGGGAGAAGGAGGGAGGAGGAAGGTGGTGAGGAGTGAGAGAGGAAGGGGAGGAGAGAGAGAGTAGGAGGAGATAAAGAGGAGGGAGGAGGGGAGGAGGAAGATGGTGAGGAGTGAGAGAGGAAGAGGAGGGAGAGGGAGGGAGATAGGAGGAGATAAAGAGGAGGGGAGGAGGAAGATGGTGAGAAGAGAGAGAGGAAGAGGAGGGAGAAGGGGAGGAGAGAGAGAGTAGGAGGAGATAAAGGGGAGGGAGGAGGGGAGGAGGAAGATGGTGAGAAGAGAGAGGAGGAGGAGGAGGACGAGGGATGATGGGAGGAGAAGGGGAGGAGGGAGATGACGAGAAAGAGAGAAGCGAGGGAAGATAAAGAAAAGAGAGGGAAGGAGGAGGAGGAAGAGGGAGGAGAACTATCATAAAGCAGATAAAATGATAAAGGAGGTGAGAAGAGACGGAAGAGGATAAGGAAGAGGTAAATATGGATAAATGGTAGGCGAGAGAAGGAAGAAGAAAAGAAGGGGAGGGGAAGGAGAAAGAAATGAACGAGATGAGGAGGGAAAGGGAAAAGGGTGAAATTAAAGAAAAGTGTAAGGAATAAGA
>NC_091554.1:3366382-3373882 GCF_042767895.1 Penaeus vannamei
TTTGATTACCATTCATGCGGTTATTTTTATTATGACCAATTCCTCGTCACCTCTGTTTCGCGATCTCTTGCTTTCTTTCTTTTCTTTTTCTTCTTTTCCTTTCTTTCTTTTCTTCCTTTCGATTACATTTCATGCAGTTATTTTTATTCCTCGTCACCTCTGTTTCGCGATCTCTTGCTGCACCTCCCTTCCTTTTTCTTCTTTTCCTTTCTTTCTTTCTTTTCTTCCTTTTGATTCCTCTTCATGCAGTTATTTTTATCATGATTCCTCGTCACCTCTGTTTAGCGATCTGTTGCTGCAGCTCCCTTCCTTTGATCTCCAGTCCGTCCATTTGCATCCGTGTGTATAGCGAGCAGTGATGGCATTCCCGCCGTGCTAAAAAACACCGCGTTAGTTCTTCGCGATTGCAAATGACAAGCTGCATGTTGCTCGGTTTGGGAAGCGAGGGAGAAGGGGCTCGCTTGCACCACCAGGCCTCGGGCGAACACGGGTCTTCTGTCCGGTTTGAACAACAAAGAAGGAGAGGAACTTGAGGGAAGAACAGTGAGGGAAGAACAGGAACGTGGGGTTAAAAAAGCAAGGGAAGAACAGGGACACGGTATTAAACAGCAAGAGAAGAACACCAACACAGTATTAAAAAGCAATGGAAGAACGGGGACAACAGTGAAGGAAGAACAGGAACGTGGGGTTAAAAAAGCAAGGGAAGAACAGGAACGCAGTATTAAACAGCAAGAGAAGAACACCAACACAGTATTAAAAAGCAATGGAAGAACAGGGACACATTATTAACAGAAACGGAAGAATAGCAATATACTATTAATAGGTAGGGAAGAAAAGTTACGCCGTATTAACAGCAAGGGAATTACACAGTACGAACAAGGAAAGAACATAGATATAGTAATAACAGCAAAGAAAGAACATCACAATATTAATACACAATGAAAAGCCATATAGTATGAACAGTAAAATACGATCAGTGGAGTATTAGAAGTGAAGAAAGAATATAACAATAGTCAGAGAACAGCAAAGTTAGAACAGCATCGGAATATTAACAGCACCGAAAAGAATATCACCTTATGAACAACACAAGGAGAACCTAGCACTGAACAACAAACGCAGAGCAGCAGTGTAATATTAACAGCAAAGAAATAACATCACAATAATCAAAGAAGAACAACACATCATGAACAGCAAAGGAAGAACAACAGCGGTGTATCAACCACACAGAAAATTCTACCACAGTATGAACAGCGAAAGCAGAACATCACAGTAGGAACAGCAAAATCAGAACACAGTAGGAACAGCAAAATCAGAACATCACAGTAGGAACAGCAAAATCAGAACATCACAGTAGGAACAGCAAAATAAGGACATCACAGTAGGAACAGCAAAATCAGAACATCACAGTAGGAACAGCAAAATAAGGACATCACAGTAGGAACAGCAAAATAAGGACATCACAGTAGGAACAGCAAAATCAGAACATCACAGTAGGAACAGCAAAATCAGAACATCACAGTAGGAACAGCAAAATCAGAACATAGTACGAACAGCGAAAGCAGAACCTCCCGGCGCGAACAGCAAAGTCCCGACCAGCGCCGTGAGTATCAAACCAGCGAAACGGGTTCTTCCCTTTCCACGCGGCCGCCGGTACGAGGAGGCCCCTCAAGACACGCCAACAAGGACGCCAGCTCGCTTTGTGCTGGGAGAGATAAGCGGGAGAAGAATGATGCTCGGAGCGCGGCCTCTCGTGTTGATGGAGGAGTTTGCGACGAGGAGGAGGAGGAGGGAGGGAGGGAGGGAGGGAGGGAGGGAGGGGGGGAGGGAGGGAGGGAGGGAGGGAGGGAGGGAGGGAGGAGGAGGAGGAGGAGGAGGAGGGGGATGAGGAGGAGGAGGAGGAGGAGGGGGAGGAGGAGGAGGAGGTGGGGGAGCGGCGAAAGCACTGCTGGTTGTTGCTGATTGGCTGTGGGAGAGGGAGGGAGGGATGGAGGGAAGGAAGGTAGAAGGGAAGGAGGAAGGAAAGAAGGGTGGAAGGGAGGGAGGGTAGAAGAGAGAGAGGGTAGAAGAGAGAGAGGGTAGAAGAGAGAGAGGTAGGGAGGTAGGGAGGTAGGGAGGTAGGGAGGTAGGGAGGTAGGGAGGTAGGAGGTAGGTGGTAGGAGGTAGGAGGTAGGAGGTAGGGAGAGAGAGAGAGAGAGAGAGAGAGAGAGAAAGAGAGAGAGAGAGAGAGAGAGAGAGAGAGAGAGAGAGAGAGAGAGAGAGAGAGAGAGAGAGAGAGAGAGAGAAAGAAAATCAGACAGACAGAGAGACAGAGAAAGACTGAAAGACAAAGACAAACGGACAGAGAAAGAGAAAAAAAAGAAAGAGAGACAGAGTAACAGACAGAGAAATATAAAAAAAGAGAGAGAGAGAGGAAGACAGACAGAGACCACTACCCAAAGTCCCAACGCTTTACAAGTCCACTCGCCAGCGTGTGTGTGCATCCCCGTGCTCGCTGGGGTCGACCCGCCATCGCTCATCCGGAAGGGACGCTGACTTTAAAAAAATAGCCTCTCTATCCGAACTGATAATGGACGCAAATAAGTGGCATTGCCTAATGGGGGTTCCACTTACCCAGTTCCGATGAAAGGGGGGGGGGGGAATAAGCTTATGGTAGTCGAATGCGATAATGAAATTATAGTGCGTGGTTGTAAGATGGTGTAATCCTCACAGTGCATTATTGGAAACCATTTTTTGTATGCGTTTTTTTTTTTTTTTTTTTTCAGTTTGTCGTAATCGTAACGTTTGGAATATTTAGTGATTCATTTTCAAGAAAGTGATTCGCTTTGATACGCTTAGACTCGTGGAGCCAAGATTAGTCTTACGTTTCATTAGTTTTATCTATCATCAAATTTCCGTTCCTACCTCCTTTCTTCGCCTCTCTCTCTCTCTTTCTTTCTCTCTCTCTCTCTCTCTCTTTCTTTCTTTCTTTCTTTCTTTCTTTCTTTCTTTCTTTCTTTCTTTCTTTCTTTCTTTCTTTCTCTCTCTCTCTCTCTCTCTCTCTCTCTCTCTCTCTCTCTCTCTCTCCCCCCATCTTCACCCCCCCCCCCTAGCTCTCCCTCCCATTTCATTACAAGCCTATATTCCAGCTCCTCCTGCATCCTATTTCGCTTATCCGGCCTCCTGCATCCTAGAAGCCTTCCCGCCCTCCTGCATCCTAGCTCGCTTATCCGGACTCTTGCATCCTAGCCTCGTATCCGGCCTCCTGCATCCTATCTCGCTTATCCGGCCGCTTCCTCATTATTCGGCGCTCTCATTATGTTGCGCCAGTTCATGCCGTCCTTATGCCGGGCCGACCCATCACTCCTTGTTCGTTTTCCGGCCGAGTTGCGGTGGTCCTCCCCCCCTCCTCTCCCCTCCCCCTGTTCCCCCTTTTTATTCTTTCCTGCTTTGGTGTCTTCTTCTATTTCTTCTTCTCTAGTATGTTTTTTTTTTTTTTTGTATCTTCCTTTTTTTATTTTCGTTTTTTTTTCAAAATTTCTTCCTTTTATTCTTTTCGTTTTTTTTCTCTGTCTTTTTTTTTAGATTCCCTCTTCTTTTTTTTCCTCATTCCTCATTCCTCTTTCTTCTTCCTTCTCCCTTCTCCGAGTTTTTTTTTCTCTCTCTTCCGTCTCCTCCCTTCTCCCCTTTCCCCCTCTCCCCCTTCCCCCCTCTCCTTTCTCTCTCCCTATTCCTTGTTCGCTGCGGCCAATTGTCGTTCTGTGGCCTTGGCCTTGTCCATGCCACTTAGGTATCCTATTATCCTCAGGCCACTGGAGACGCTTCCGAGGATTTTCTTCTCCCGTTATTTTCTTCGTCCTCTTCTTCTTCTACTTTTTTTCTGCTTCGTCTTCTGCTTCTTGTTCTCGGTCTTCTTTGTGTTCTTGTTCTACTACTTCTGCTACTTCTGTGTCTTTCCTCTGCTTCTTCTTGTTGTTGTTTTTGTTCTCCTACTACTACTTCTTCAGCGTCTTCTTCTTCTTCCTCCTCTTCTTCTTCTTCTTCTTCTTCTTGTTCTTCTTCTTCTTCTTCTTCTTCTTCTTCTTCTTCTTCTTCTTCTTCTTCTTCTTCTTCCTCTTCCTCTTCCTCTTCCTCCTCCTCCTCCTCCTCCTCCTCCTCCTTCCCCTCCTCCTCTTCCTCTTCCTCCTCCTCCCCCGTACTTTTCCATTGTTTTTTTTTTTTTCTATTCTCCGCCTACTTCTTCAACCCGCGTCTTATCTGTCAGATTACGTAGATGAAATAACTGGAACGAAGATTAAAGAAAAAAATATAATGATAATGATGATAAGAAAATTACAAGGAAATCCACTCTGCCGATTAGAAAGAGAATTATATATAAAAAAATCGGCTCATCACCGATTAGAAGTAAAATATGAGAAGATTGGGCCCTTAACCGATTAGTAAGAAATAATAGGAAAATCTGCTCCTTTTCCGATTAGAAAATCATATAAAAATGATAGGAAATAAGAAATAAGAGAAAATGATAATAGTAGATATAAGGAAAGATGAATAATAGGAAAATAAGAAATGATGATAAATAATAGGAAAATCTGCTCCTTGACCGATTAGAAAATCATAAAAAAATGATAGGAAATAAGAAATAAGAGGAAATGATAATAGTAGATATAAGGAAAGATGAATAATAGGAAAATAAGAAATGATGATAAGAAGTAATAGGAAAATCTGCTCCTTGACCGATTAGAAAATCATAAAAAAATGATAGGAAATAAGAAATAAGAGGAAATGATAAGATGAATAATAGGAAAATAAGAAATGATGATAAGAAATAATAGGAAAATCTGCTCCTTGACCGATTAGTAAGAAAGTTAAAAGAAAATGATAGGAAATAAGAAATAAGAGGAAATGATAATAGTAGATATAAGGAAAGAGAAATAGGAAAATAATAAATAATAAGAAATGGAATGAGAAATAATAAGAAAAATGATGAGAAATAGGAAAATCGGCTCCTTGACCGATTAGCAAGAAAATTATATGAAATAAGAAATAATAGGAAATAATAATAAGAAATATATGGAAAGAGAAACAATATGGAAAAAAAATACAAGAAATAGAATAAGAAATAATGATCAGAAAAAAGACACGAAATAATCTGAAAATCGACTCCTTGACCGATTAGCAAGAAAAAGATAAGAAATAAGAAATAAGAGGAAATGATAAGTAGAAATAGGAGGAAAGAGAAATAATAGGAAAATAAGAAATATCAAGAAATAGAACAAGAAATAATGCTCATAAAAAATACAAGGAATAATCGGAAAATCGGCTCCTTGACCGATTAGCAAGAAAAAGATAAGAAATAAGAGGAAATAATAAGAAGAAATATAAGGAAAGAAAAATAATAGGAAAATAAGAAATAACAAGAAGTAGAACAAGAAATAATGCTCAGAAAAAAAGACAAGAAATAATCGGAAAATCGGCTCCTTGACCGATTAGCCAGAAAAAGATAAGAAATAAGAAATAAGAGGAAATAATAAGTAGAAATATGAGGAAAGAAAAATAATAGGAAAATAAGAAATGTCAAGAAATAGAACAAGAAATAATGCTCATAAAAAAGACAAGAAATAATCGGAAAATCGGCTCCTTGACCGATTAGCAAGAAAAAGATAAGAAATAAGAAATAAGAGGAAATAATAAGTAGAAATATAAGGAAAGAGAAATAATACAAAAATAAGAAATAGAACAAGAACTAATGATCAGAAAAAAAGACCAAGAAATAATCGGAAAATCGGCTCCTTGACCGATTAGCCAGAAAATGACAAGAAAATCGAGGCGCCGCTGCTCCTGCGGGAGGGAGTGGCGTCTCCGATTCGATCTCCTGCTGGGGGGGGGGGGATGCTGGCGATGGCGGGGGGTGGGGGGTGGGGGGAGAAGGTCTTAGTTAGTGGGGAGATGGGGAATGAGGCTTGGAGGGAGAGGGGGAGGGGGAAGGGGGAGGAGATAAAGATCCCTGGAATGGACTCGGTTTGGAGGAGGGGGAGGGGGAGGAGGGGTGGTATTCTTAAGATGGTCTTTGTGGGTGGGTGAGGGATGGAGGGGAGGGGGCGGAAGGGAAGGGGAGGAGGGGATAAGTGTCCTTGGTTGAGTAGGGGCGGGGATGGGCGTTTGTTGGGGGGGGGGGGGACCGTTCTGGGTGTTGCGTCACCTCGATGAAGGTAATATACGTATAAGTGCAAGTGTGAATACATACATAAGCATGGGGACACACATACACTTGGATATACACACACTCACTCACTCACTCACTCACTCACTCACTCACTCACATATTCACTAACATAGACACAAACTCTCACACACACACACACACACACACACACACACACACACACACACACACACACACACACACACACACACACACACACACACACACACACACACACACACACACACACACACACACACACACACACACACACACACACACGCAATAAACTACTATTATCATTACTATTCAGTGTGGGTAGTAGCGTGTGTTTTTGTATGTGCGGTATACATAGTACGTTTCCGCTTGTTTTCTTGTTTGTAGATATAAGTAGGCCTACCGCAGAAAAAAAAGTGAAATTTAATATTCTATAACTTCACTTCCTTTCTCTTTCTCTCTTTCTTTCTCTCTCTTTCTCTTTCTCTCTCTCTTTCTCTTTCTCTTTCTCTTTCTCTTTCTCTCCTTTTCTCTCTCTTTCTCTTTCTCTCTTTTTCTCTCATTCTCTCCATCTCTCTCTCTCTCTCTCTCTCTCTCTCTCTGTCTCTCTCTCTCTCTCTCTCTCTCTCTCTCTCTCTCCCTCCCTCTCCCTCTCCCTCTCCCTCTCCCTCTCCCTCTCCCTCTCCCTCTCCATCTCCCTCCCTCCCCTCACCCCTCTCACCATCTTATTCTCTGCCTGTGTGTCTGTTTTGTTTACATTTCCACCTTTTAACCAGAATGGGCTTCTTTAAGAGACGAAATCCACAGAAAGAAGTCTTGCAGAGTGTGATGTTAGTCCTTGAAAAAACCTGGAGTGGAAGAAGAGGACAGTAAACATGTAATTCAAAGGCGCCGTTGCTGTTTCTTTATTTTAGGTTTAGATGTTTGTTTTTTATTTGTTTGTTTGTTTAACCGATGGAAATGGGAGGTAGAATTGGGTAAATGGGGAGAGGGGAGGAGGGAAGGGAGCAAGATTTTCGGTTTAATTAGCATGATAAACCGAAAAAAAAAAAATACCGAATTAAATTTTCCAAACCAGACGTTGCTTAACCTCGAGTGATTTATTCTATTTTTTTCCTTCTTATCCTAGCCTGTCCTATCTCCGCCTAATCTAATCAGACCTGACTTAATTTATCCTATCCTATCCTATCCTATCTATTCTATTCCATCCTAGCGTGCCCTATCCTATCCTGTTCCCACCTAATTTAATCTAACCTAACAGTGTATCCTATGTTGTCCTATCATACCCTATTTTATTCTCAGTGCGTCCTATCCTAATCAAACCT
>NC_091554.1:3378882-3393882 GCF_042767895.1 Penaeus vannamei
CCTCCTTTTCCTCCTCCTCCGCCTCCTTCCTGCCTCCTCCTCCTTCGCCTCCTTCCCGCCCCTCGCGACGCTTTCCCGCCGCCGTTGCATCGGGCGGGTGTTTGACTATTCATCCTTATTCAACCGCATGATCCGCACAGTCTTCCCTTCCTCTCGGGCTAAACGTATTACCATAATCCGAAAGATTGAATTTCAGCGGCGCGATTAAGTCGGCGGCGCGGGGGGGGGGGGGGTTTGGAGCGGGTTTTTTCTCGGGAGATCGCTCTTTCTCGCTCTTATTCTCTTTCTGTCTGTTTGTCTCTGTCTCTGTCTGTCTGTCTGTCTGTTTGTCTGTTTGTTTCTCTGTCTGTCTGTCTCTGTCTCTGTCTCTGTCTCTGTCTCTGTCTCTGTCTCTGTCTCTGTCTCTGTCTCTGTCTCTGTCTCTGTCTCTGTCTCTGTCTCTGTCTCTGTCTCTCTCTCTCTCTCTCTCTCTCTCTCTCTCTCTCTCTCTCTCTCTCTCTCTCTCTCTCTCTCTCTCTCTCTCTCTCTCTCTCTCCCTCTCCTCCCTCCCTTCCTCCTTCCCTCCCTTCCCTCCCTTCCCTCCCTTCCTCCCTCCCTTCCTCCCTCCTTCCCTACCTCCCTCCCTCCCTACCTCCCTCCTTCCCTCCCTCCCCTCCCTCTCTCTCTCCCTCTCCCTTTCGCTCCCAATTCGAACTGGTATGCTAGGGTAGCGTCGGTAACTTAATAGTGTGACGAGTGCTTGGCAAATGTCAGGAACGGATTGTTGGAGAGTGGGTGGCAGGGCGGGGGAGGGGGGGAGGTAGGGGGGGGGGAGTGTGACGGGGGTGAAAGTGTGAAGATGAATAAAAGGGGGAGGAAGAGTGAAATGGAAGGGTGGGTGGGGGGAAGGGGGAGTTCAGGGGAGATGCGGCGGGGGTGGAAGTGTGAAGATGAATAAAAGGGGGAGGAAGAGTGAAGTGGAAGGGAGGGGGGGGGGAGGTGGAGTTCGAGGGGAGACGCGGCGGAGGTGGAAGTGTGAAGATGGAAGGGAAAAAGAATGAAAGAAATTGGGGGTGTGAGTGTGAGTGGAGTGTGAATGCGTGAAGATTGAAGGAGAAGAAATGAGAGAAGTTGGGAGTCTTACGAAGAAAGTGATAAGGCGGGGCGAGTTAGAGAGTCTTAAAAAGTGGAGGAAAAAAGAGGAAGGGAGGGTGGGGGGAAGATAGGGGGGGGGGATGGGGGCGTAATCACCACATTCAAAAAAGGACTAGTTTCAAAGGCAATCAAGAGCGCAGTTAATAATTCAACGCCGAGAATAACAGTTTGTCAGGCGAGCAGCGCAGTTAACACCCCCCCCCCCCCGCCAAAAAAAAAAAAAAATCCCCTTTCGAAAAGCGCTTCAAATCTGCCGCTATTTTTTCTCCTCCTCCTCCTCCTTCTTCTTCTTCTTCTTCTTCTTCTTCTTCTTCTTCTTCTTCTTCTTCTTCTCCTCCTCCTCCTCCTCCTCCTCCTCCTCCTCCTCCTCCTCCTCCTCCTCTTCCTCCTCCTCCTCCTTCCCCCTCCTCCTCCTCCCCCTCCCCCCTCCCCCTCCTCCTCCTCCCATTCCTTGAAGAAACTGCGAAGAGAAAAAAAAAGAAGCTTTTGACGCCCAAACAAGCGTCGCTAACTGCGGGCGTGTTCGGGTCGTCACTGCTTATTCAGACTCTCGTGTGTCCGTCGCGTGTTAATCTCGAAAATTTGTTTACCGGTTGGCGGGGGGGAAATTTCTTGCCGGTGGGGGGGGGGGAGGGGGGGGGCAATGACCCCCTGCTGAGGATGTGCTCGTCCTTCTTGTTATTGTTATTGTTTTGATTAAATTTCTTGCAGGGGGGGGGAGGAGGAGGGCAATGACCCCCTGCTGAGGATGTGCTCGTCCATGTTGTTATTGTTATTGTTGTTGTTATTATTGTTTTGATTATCATTAATAGTGTTATTAATGTGCTCGTCCTTGTTATTGTTATTGTTGTTGTTGTTATTGTTATTGTTATTATTTTGGTTATCATTATTAGTGTTATTAATGTGCTCGTCCTTGTTTTTGTTATTGTTGTTGTTGTTATTGTTATTGTTATTATTTTGGTTATTATTATTAGTGTTATTAATGTGCTCGTCCTTGTTATTGTTATTGTTTTGGTTATAATTATTAGTGTTATTGATGTGCTCGTCCTTGTTATTGTTATTGTTATTGTTTTGGTTATTTTTATTAGTGTTATTAAAGTGCTCGTCCTTGTTGTTATTGTTATTGTTTTGGTTATCATTATTAGTGTTATTAATGTGCTCGTCCTTGTTATTGTTATTGTTTTATTATCATTATTATTGTTATTGATGTTCTTGTTTTCTTTCTGTTGTTTAAGGTGATGGTGATGACGATTTTGTTATTGTTGTTGTTATTATTGTTATTATTATTGTTAGTGTTATTACGATTATCATTATTTTGTTCTTATTAAGGTTATTATTTTTATTGTTATTGTTAATTCTGTTATCATTATCATTATTATTACTCATTATTACTTTTTTGCCGTTATTCCCACTATTATCATTGTTTGTTTCAGTTATGTATTTACTTCCCGTTTTATGAAATTGATCTGTTTATCTTATACTTTTGATTTATTTTCCCCTTTTCTTTACTCGGTTTTAAGTGTGTATTGCAAGAGAAAAAGAAGGAAATTAAAGTAGAAATGTAAGAGGGAATAACTGGATGAAGGAGGAAAGGGAGAGGAGAGTAAATGAGCTCAAAAGAAAGCAAGGTAAAGGAAATGTTTTTGTTTTCATTGTTGTATTTTTGTTGTTTATTGTTATTTATTATTGATTATTGTGTTTTTTCGTTGCTGTATTTTTATCATTTATTATTGTGGTTTCGTTAATGCATTTTTGTTGTTTGTTTTAATTTCATTATTATATTTTTTATTATTAATTATTTTATTTTCATTATTATATTTTTATTATTTATTTTTGTATTTTCATTACGGGACTTTTATTATTTAGTGTATTTTTATTTTTATTGTATATTTATTATTATTATTAGATTTTAATTACTGGATTGTCATCATTTATAATTGTATTATTATTTGTTTTCACATTTACGGCATATGCTGTGATTTTCGTCTTTGAGTAATCGTTTTTGACGAAGAAATGAAAGAAGGAATAACAGTCAAAAGAGAGGAGAGGGAGAAGCGGCTAAATGAACATGCGAAGGAAAACGAGGAAAGGAAAATGACTGCAATGTGTCTCTCTTCTCGTGGTATTGAACGGAACTGGAAATGCCCGACTCGTATTTCGCGTCGTCAAGTAAATGGCTTTTAATAATCAGCTGATTTCCAGAATTTTGTTGTGTTTGTCTTTACTGTTTATATATATATATATATATATATATATATATATATATATATATATATATATATATATATATATATATATATATATATATATATATATTGTCTATTTCGCGTCGTAAAGTAAATGGCTTTTAATAATCAGCTGATTTTGATTTTTTTACGAGGCTTTTTATGTGTTTGTCTTTAATGTTTTTTTTTTTTTGTATTTATTGTTATATTTTGTCATATTTGTTCGACTCGTATTTCGCGTCGTAAAGTAAATGGGTTTTAATAATAAGCTGATTTTCAGATTTTTTTTATTATTATTATTTGGAGTCTTTTTGTGTTTGTCTTTATTCATGTTTTTGTTTGTCTTTTGTATTTTTTCTTATGTTTTGTCATATTTGTTAGTCGGATTTTTAAAATTATTATCATATCGAGTCTTTTTATGTGTTTGTCTTTATTCATGTTTTTTTTTTTTTTTAATTTTTGTTATATTTTGTCATATTTGTTTGTCGGATTTTTAAAATTATTATCATTTCGAGTCTTTTTATGTGTTTGTCTTTATTCATGTTTTTGCTTTTTTGGCATTTTTTGTTATATTTTGTCATATTTGTAAGTCGGTTATTTAGGTTTAATTTTGTACTTACCTCCGGGTATGTATCTCGTGGTATTGAATGGAACTGAAATGCCCGACTCGTAAAGTTGTTTCGAGTCTTTTTTTTTTTAGAATTTTGTTATTTATTAAGTTGTTTCGAGTCTTTTTTGATATTAAGAATTTTGTTGTTTATTGAGTTGTTTCGAGTCTTTTTTATATTAAGAATTTTGTTGTTTATTGTTTCGAGTAATTTTTTTGATAATTAGAATTTTATTGTTTATTGAGTTGTTTCGAGTCTTTTTTTTTTAGAATTTTGTTATTTATTAAGTTGTTTCGAGTCTTTTTTGATATTAAGAATTTTGTTATTTATTAAGTTGTTTCGAGTCTTTTTTGATATTAAGAATTTTGTTGTTTATTGAGTTGTTTCGAGTCTTTTTTATATTAAGAATTTTGTTGTTTATTGAGTTGTTTCGAGTCTTTTTTATATTAAGAATTTTGTTGTTTATTGTTTCGAGTAATTTTTTTGATAATTAGAATTTTATTGTTTATTGAGTTGTTTCGAGTCTTTTTTTGATAATTAGAATTTTGTTGTTTATTAAGTTGTTTCGAGTCTTTTTTGATATTAAGAATTTTGTTGTTTATTGAGTTGTTTCGAGTCTTTTTTATATTAAGAATTTTGTTGTTTATTGTTTCGAGTAATTTTTTTGATAATTAAAATTTTGTTGTTTATTAAGTTGTTTCGAGTATTTTTTTGATAATTAAAATTTTGTTGTTTATTAAGTTGTTTCGAGTCTTTTATTGATATTTAGAATTTTGTTGTTTATTGAGTTGTTTCGAGTCTTTTTTTATATTTAGAATTTTGTTGTTTATTGAGTTGTTTCGAGTCTTTTTTTATATTTAGAATTTTGTTGTTTATTAAGTTGTTTCGTTTTTTTATATTAAGAATTTTGTTGTTTATTGAGTTGTTTCGATTTTTTTTTTTTTTTTTTTAGAATTTTGTTGTTTATTGAGTTGTTTCGAGTCTTTTTTTATATTTAGAATTTTGTTGTTTATTAAGTTGTTTCGTTTTTTTTTATTAAGAATTTTGTTGTTTATTGAGTTTTTTGGTTTTTTTTTTTTTTTTTTTTAGAATTTTGTTGTTTATTGAGTTGTTTCAAGTTTTTTTTTTTTAGAATTTTGTTGTTTATTAAGTTGTTTCGAGTCTTTTTTGATATTGAGAATTTTGTTGTTTATTTTGTTTTCAGTCTTTTTTAGATTAAGAATTTTGTTGTTTATTGAGTTGTTTCGATTTTTTTTTTTTTTAGAATTTTGTTGTTTATGTCGTTTTTTCGAGTTTTTTGTTTTTTAGAATTTTGTTGTTTATTAAGTTGTCTCGAGTGTTTTTTGATATTGAGAATTTTGTTGTTTATTTTGTTTTGAGTCTTTTTTATATTAAGAATTTTGTTGTTTATTAAGTTGTTTCGAGTTTGTTTTTTTATATTTAGAATTTTGTTGTTTATTAAGTTGTTTCGAGTCTTTTTTTGATATTTAGAATTTTGTTGTTTATTTTGTTTTGAGTCATTTTTTGATAATTAGAATTTTGTTGTTTATTAAGTTGTTTCGAGTCTTTTTATATTAAGAATTTTGTTGTTTATTAAGTTATTTCGAGTCTTTTTTATATTAAGAATTTTGTTGTTTATTGTTTCAATTTTTTATCATATTTGTTATTCGGGTATTTAGATTATTTTTTGACTTATATTTGGTGTGATCGGGATTTATGTGTTTGTGAGGGGTACTTGTGTACTTATAATGTGAATAGATAAAAGGAATTGATATGCTTATGAGGGATAGTTATGCACTTATAAGGAGAATTTATTATGACGAGTTTCTTTATACTTACGACGAGTAAGTATAAGTATACTTATGACGAGTATCTCTTTACTTACGATGAGTATCTCTTTACTTACGATGAGTATCTCTATATTTTGGACGAGTATCTCTTTACTTATAACGAATATCTCTATACTTATGACGAGTATTTAAATACCTCCTATGGGAACTTATAATGATGATAGTATCATCCGTCATACTGCATATTTGTTTACTTATGACGAGTATATGTATGCTGATAATATGCACTTATATACTTGTTTGTGACGGAATACCTCTTGTTGTTTCTATGGCTTGTTTTGCCGTCATGTGTATGTTCTCAAAGGGTCTTTGTTTATTTATTTTTATGTCTTTTATGGTTGTTTATATATATATATATATATATATATATATATATATATATATATATATATATATATATATATATATATATATGTGTGTGTGTGTGTGTGTGTGTGTGTGTGTGTGTGTGTGTGTGTGTGTGTGTGTGTGTGTATGTGTATGTATGTATATATGTATATCTTATATCACGTATATTTATTCCTATATCTTTGTTCCATTGTTCCGCGTCGTTGGCTTCCCGCGTCGCGTCCCCATAGCGAGCGTCCCCAGTCATACCTGCGCCGAACGTAGAATCGATAACGTAAATTTATAATGAGTCTTCGTCAGTTGGCGTTAGCGTGTTCGCGTAGAAAAATAAGAAGAAAAAAGGTAGAGAGAGAAAATGACGTTTGGAAAGCATATCCGTCCGTGTCCTTTATTTACGCCTTGGTTGTTGACGCACGAGTTTTTTTTTTTTTTTTTTTTTTGTGCCTTGTTTGGGGGGCTGGCCTTGTTTCTCTCTTTTCTCTCCTCTTCTTCTGTTTGGGTCTTCCTTCCTTTTCTTGGATTTTTTTTTTTTTTTTGTGGTGTTCTTATTTCTCTTGCTTTGGTGGTGCTGTACTTGTTTTTGTTGTTGTTGTTGTCAGTCCTTTCCTTCTCGTTGCTCTTGTTCTTGTTTTTTTTTTCTTTATCTACTTCTTCCGTGTGCTTCTGTTTTTTTCTGCATCTTCATCCTGATTATCATTTTTATTATTTTTATTATCCTCCTCCTCCTCCTCCTCCTTCTTCTTTTCCTCCTCCTCCGTCTTCTCTTCCTCCTACTCCTCCTCCTTCTCCTTCTCCTTCTTCTTCTTCTTCTTCTTCTCCTCCTCCTCCTCCTCCTCCTCCTCCTCCTCCTCCTCCTCCTCCTCCTCCTCCTCCTCCTCTCCACCCCCCTTCTGTCCCCTGCGAACTAGGATTGCACGCGATGACCACAACTGCGGCCCTCTGAAGACCTCAGTCAACCCCTTTATAAACAGCGAGGGGGAAGCACGACTGATTCCAAGACCCCAGGGCGTGGGTTTTTATTTTTATTTTCTTCTTTTCTCTGTGTTTGTATCTCTCTGTGTCTGTTTCTTTCTCTCTCTTTCTCTTTCTTTCTTTCTTTCTTTCTCTCTCTCTCTCTCTCTCTCTCTCTCTCTCTCTCTCTCTCTCTCTCTCTCTCTCTCTCTCTCTCTCTCTCTCTCTCTCTCTCTCTCTTTCTCTCTCTCTCTCTCCCTTTCCTCCACTCTTTCGCTATTCCTCTCTTCCATCTCTTCCTCTCTTCTCCCTCTCTCCCCCTCGCCTTCTCTTCCCTCCCCTCCAAACTTCGCAATAGAACCACAGTACGTTTATCGGGGAGCTTAGCTGGCAAGACCCCCTCCCCCTCATAGATATCCCTCTCCCCTCCCCCCCCCAGCCACTATGAATTCGGGTTGCAATACGGGAAGGCGAGCGTGACTACAGGTTCCCGGATTCCAGGTAGATTTCAACTACCTGGAACGGAATTAGTCGGCGGTCCGTTCTCTCGATTGGTCGGGTCGGTGATCGGTCGGTCGGTCGGTCGGTCGGGTCGGTCGGGTCGGTCGGGTCGTTGCCAGCGATGGGTTTAGTCTCCCGAACAATTGATATTTATTGATATGGAATAAAGAATGATTCGTTTTTCGCGCTTTTTTGGTTTGATTGTTTCAATGTTCGTTCAGATGTCCTTATTGTTCATCTTTATTTATCTATTAAAAAAAAACTGTACTTAATCTACTTAATTTATATATATTAAACTACTTAAACTACTTGATTTATATATATATGTGATTTTTTTCGTATGCATAATAATTCACAGCACCTACATAATGACAGAAAGTCCAGTGACAACAAAGGAGATGAAATAGCGCTGTGTGTACAGACTGAACACCAAACGCGTGCACATGTACAGAGGGGTTTGGTCGTGGTACAAAGCGAGTGTAGAAGTGTACAACCGTTACTCTCGAGGGGGAGAGAAAAAAAAGAAAGAAAAATTAGTACACCGACTTCGCATGCACCGTAATAGATACGTATGGAAGCATAATCGCAGGGGAGCGAGTGTATTTATAAGGATGGGAGACTAGGGTGTAATTACAAGGCAGGAAAAGGAGGGGGGAGGGGGAAAGGGGGAGGAGGAGGAGGGGCAGGGGGGTATAGGGGGAGTGGGGAGGGGGAGGGAGTGCCACGTCGCGGATGTAGGAAGCTTGAGGGGTGTGTGTCGGTGGGGGAGGGAGGGAGGGGGTAGAGGGGTGTGTGTCGGTGGGGGGAGGGAGGGAGGGGGGTAGAGGGGTGTGTGTCGGTAGGGGGAGGGAGAGGAGGGAGGGGGAGATAGAAGCCCTGAGAGTGCCACGTTGAGCTGTCCTAACGTAACACAGTGCCGGCTGGTGCCATTGGAGGGGGTGGAGGCGGGGTTGGGGACAAAGGGGAGGGAAGAAGGGAAGAGGGGAAAGGAGAAGGAAAAATGAGAAGAGGGAGAAGGAGGAGGGGGAGGGGAAGGGGAAAGGAGCAGGGGAAGAAAGAAGGAAAATGAGAAGAGAGAGAAAGAGGGGAGGGGAAGAGAGAAGGAAAAATGAGGAGAGGGAGAAGGAGGAACGGGGAGGTAAAGGTAGAAAGAGGAGAAAGGGAAAGGGAGAAGGAAGAGGGACAAGGGAAAGGGGACAGAGGAAGGGAGAAAGAGGAGGGGAAATGTGAAAGAGGAGAGGAAAGGGGAAGGGAGAGAAGGAAGAAGAAAAGGGAGAACAAAGGGAGGGAATTGAAGGGGAGAGCATGGACAACGACCCCGCCAATCTCTCCCCCTGGACACAGTAAGAAAAGGGGGAGGAGGGGGGGGAGGGGAAGAGGAAGGGGAAAGGAGGCTTAATTTATTTGATTAGGAAAGTTTGGGCTTTATTTGGTTTTCGATTTGTGTCTAATTGTTGATCTGTTTGCTTGTTTGTTTTGTGTTTTTTCTCTTTCGCCTTTTTTCGCTCTTTCCAGGTTGGGCGAGGACTTGTTTGTCTTTTTTTGTTTTCTTGTTTTGTATTTTTTACGTATTTTATTTATTTAAAAAAAAGGGAAGAACGGTGTTATTCTATATTTCATTTGCATAAGGAATATAACCTAATGTTTGAATTTTAGAGAAAACGGGTGGATTTAAGAGAAAAAGAAGAAAGAAAGGAAGAAGAAAGACAGAAAAAAAAATCATCCGTCATTAAAAGATATTTGCGAAATTTACGGAAATAAATAGAGGAAAAAAAGATAAAGACAAATGAAGAAAACGATAAGAAAAAAGGGGGGAACGTGCGATGAAAGAGAGAGCGAAAGAGAGAGAGAGAAAAGCGATGAAAGAGAGAGAAAAAAAAATGGAGAATGGGAGGATGAGACAAAAGAGGATTAGCCGGCGTTGCGTTTCGGAGGAGGGTCAGGATGCCTGGCATGGGGTGGCACGGCGGTGGGGAGGGGGAGGGGGGGGGGGAGAGGAAGGGGAGTAGGATGGAGTAGGGAAGGGGAGAAACAGGACGAAAGGGGAGAGGAAGGGAGGGGGAGGGGGAGGGAAGGGGGAGGGGGAAGGGGAGTAGGATGGAGTAAGGAAGGGGAGGAACAGGGCGAAAGGGGAGAGGAAGGGATGGGGAGGGGGGAAGGGAAGGGGAGTAGGATGGAGTAAGGAAGGGGAGGAACAGGACGAAAGGGAGAGGAAGGGGAGGGGAAGGGGAGGAGGTGGGAAGGGGGAGTAGGAGAGAAGGGGATGGATAGATGAGAAGAGGGTAAAACGGAGGGGAAGCAGGTGCGGGAAAGGGAGAGCAGAGGACGAGAATAGGAGAGAAGGGAAAGGAGGAGGGAAAGGGGGAACTAGAGGGAAGGAGGGAGAAAGGGAATCGAGGAGGAAAGAGGAGACAGGAGGGAAGGTGATGGAGGATGGAAGTAGAAGGATAAAGGAAGGGGAAGCAAAAGAGGAAGGGAGGAGATAGAAGAAGAAGAAGAAGAAGAAGAAGAAGAAGAAGAAGAAGGAAAAGGAAAAAAAGAAGAAGAAGAAGAAAAAAAAAAGGGAAAAGTAAGGGCAAGAGAAGGGGAGGAGGAAGGAACAACAGACTAATTGTCGCTCTCATTCTCTCCCTCTGGTTCTATTTCTGAGCCGGATTGGAGCGCTGATTCTCTCTCTCTCTCTCTCCCTCCCTCCCTCCCTCCCTCCCTCCCTCCCTCTCTCCCTCTCTCCCTCTCTCTCTCTCTCTCTCTCTCTCTCTCTCTCTCTCTCTCTCTCTCTCTCTCTCTCTCTCTCTCTCTCTCTCTCTCTCTCTCTCTCTCTCTCTCTCTCTCTCTCTCTCTCTCTCTCTCTCTCTCCCTCTCTCTCTCTCTCTGTCTCTCTCTCTCTCTCTCTCTCTCTCTCTCTCTCTCTCTCTCTCTCTCTCTCTCTCTCTCTCTCTCTCTCTCTCCCTCTCTCCCTCTCTCCCTCCCTCTTTATCGCTCTCTCCCTCTCTATCGCTCTCTCCCTCTTTCTCTCTCTCTCTCTCTCTCTCTCTCTCTCTCTCTCTCTTTCTCTCTTTTTCTCTCTCTCTCTTTCTCTCTTTTTCTCTCTCCCTATCTCTCTCCCTATCTCTCTCCCTTTCTCTCTCCCTTTCTCTCTCCCTTTCTCTCTCCCTTTCTCTCTCCCTTCTCTCTCTCTCTCTCTCTCTCTCTCTCTCTCTCTCTCTCTCTCTCTCTCTCTCTCTCTCTCTCTCTCTCTCTCTCTCTCTCTCTCTCTCTCTCTCTCTCTCTCTCTCGTCTGGATGTAAATACGAAGGATATAAATTTTCGAAATCATGGAATAGGATTGTTTTCTTTTTTTTTGAGAATATGTCCTTGAAGATTTTTCTTTGTCTTATTACATAATTCCATAGTTTGTATTTCATTTGGAATATGCGTAATTAAATGGTAGGATTTATTTATCTGCCGAATGTTTTTTGTTTTCCTTTTTTTTAATTTTTTTTATTTTTTTTTTAATTTTTTTTTTACTTGATTAGATTCACAAAACAATATAAACGAGAAAATATTGTTTACGAGACAGGGTCAGCTCTAAGGGAAAAACAAGGTAGGAAATTGATTTGTCTATTTTTCTTTTTGTCGAAATTGTTTTAAAGCGTTTTCGTTTTAGGAAGTGGAAAGTTAATACTATTTTTTGTTTTGTTTTTCGAATTGTTGGTTATTATGTCCTACGCTCTTTGTATCACAGTATGATTTCTATTTTCATGTGTATTTATTATGTTATTGTCATTGCTATGTCACTATTGTATTATTATGTTATTGTATTATGTTATTATCATGTTATTGTATTATGTTAATAATAATTGTATTATGTTATTATTATGTTATTGTATTATGTTATTATTATTATGTTATTATTATCATGTTATTATTATTATGTTATTATTATTATGTTATTATTATCATGTTATTATTATTATGTTATTATTATTATGTTATTATTATTATGTTATTGTATTATTATGTTATATATATCACTATGTGCATTATGATGTTATTGTCATTGCTATGTCACTATTATCGTTATCATTATAGGATTTTTCACGCAGATCTGGCTCACTATAATCGTTATCATTATTAGAAATTATTTTTTTCACGCTAATTTGGTTAAATTGAACAACCAATTCGTAGTTCATTTTAAACAACAAATACACCCACACTCAACCCCCCACCCCCCCCAACCCATGCAAAAAAAATGTCTAAATAAAAGATATATTGTCTTGTCTAAATAAATAAAGAAAAAAAAATAAAATGATGTCCAACTATTTAGTGAATTCAGTTGACTCACAATTGCGTCCCGGTTTCCATTTAAAATACAAAAAAAAAGAAGTAATGAGGGTCATTTAGGGAGATTTATCAACATGTTCTGTTGCAATTTCAGCTGAACATAATAACATCGTCGAGCGCCATTAAGAGAGAGACTGACAAGTTACGGAGAGATCGAGCGAGTCAAAATGTAGCCGCGTTAGTCCGTTTCCTTGTGTCGGATGGCGGGTGAGGGAGGTGGGGGTGGGGGTGGGGGGGGGGGGTGGGTGGAATGCTGTTGTTGTTTTTTTAAATTGTTTTCTCTTTCTCTCGTTTCGTTCTTTTGAGGTAGGGTGGGAGTTTTTTTTTTCTCTTTCTCTCTTCTTCTCGCTATTCGTTCTTTTCGTGTTTATTGTTTTTTTTTTAATTATTATTTCTGCTTCTCTCTTTTCGTTCTTTTGAGGTAGGGTGGAAGGGTTTTTTTCTCTCTCTCTTTCTCTTTATTCGTTCTTTTCGTGTTTATTGTTTTTTTATTATTTCTGCTTCTCTCTTTTCGTTCTTTTGAGGTAGGGTGGAAGGGTTTTTTTCTCTCTCCTCTTTATTCGTTCTTTTTGTGTTTATTGATTAAAAATATATATATGTTTCTCCTTCTCTTTTCGTTCTTTTCTCTCTCCATCTCTTTTTTTCGTTCTTTTCATGTTTGTTAGTTAGTTTTTGGCGTTTTTTGGTGGTGTTTAGGTTGCGTTTGTTTGTGTGCGTTCAGTCTATGTTCGTTTTTATGTTCGTGTTTGTGGGATGGGTACGTAATGACGGAAGTGTCACTGTGTTTGTTATTTGTACGTTGTTTTCTGTGTTCTTTTTATGTGTTATCTTTTTTTTACTGCACTTAAAGAGAAAAGAGTGAGAGAGAGAGAGAGAGAGAAGGAAAGAAAGAAAGGAAGGAAGGAAGAGAGAGAGAGAGAGAGCGAGAGAGAGAGAGAGAGAGAGAGAGAGAGAGAGAGAGAGAGAGAGAGAGAGAGAGAGAGAGGGGGGGGGGGAGGGGGGGAAGGGGAGATTCTTACATAAAACCAAAATAATTGAATACTTATACACTAATTATGAACTAGCTTTGCGGGTTCATTTTGATCTGAAGAAATAAAATGTATCTGGTCATCGTCGAATAAATCATAAATAAGCTGGAATCTGTAGGTTTTAATCCATTTTCGTATCCATATCCATATATTTGCAATTCATGTATTTTCCAGCGAATAACCAAACTCCAGAACATATCTATATATATGTAGTTTAATCCACTTTGTTATCCATGTCCATATCTATGCAATTCATATATTTTCCAGTGAATAACCAGAACGCCAGAACATATCTATATCTATGTAGGTTATGCATTTCTCAGTGAATAACCAAATGCCAGAACATATCTATATATATATGTAGTTTATGTATTTCTCAGTGAATAACCAAATGCCAGAACATATCTATATATATATGTAGTTTATGTATTTCTCAGTGAATAACCAAAACGCCAGAACATATCTATATCTATGTACTTAATGCATTTCTCAGTGAATAACCAAAACGCCAGAACGTATAAGCATAACTACCGAACTGTCTTGCTCTCGAAGCCCCATCTGGCCACAGCTGGTCATAAGGCCGGTGTTCGGAGAGTCCCATTGTCTGGCGTGATTAACTCGCGTAATTACTGCCTCTGGTCGGTGATTAACTTTGGCCCTTCTCTTTATTTTCAGGTAAGTGTCACAGATAGCGTCGAAGGGGGAGGAGAGAGACGGAGAGACGGAGAGACGGAGAGAGAGGGAGAGGAGGAGGAGGATGGTAAGGTATTGTGGGGAATGTTGAGGGGTTTGTGTGGGTGTGGGAGAGGGAGGGGGGAAGAAGGAGGGTGGTAAATGAGAGAGGAGAAGGGGGAGGGAGAGGGAGAGAGATAAAGAAGAGAGGAGAAGGGAGGGGTGAGGGGAAGGGGAGTGGCAAAGAAGAGAGGAGAAAGAGAGGGAGAGGCTAAGAAGAGAGGAGAGAAGGAGGGGGAGAGGGAGAGTGGCAAAGAAGAGAGGAGAGGAGAGGGAGGGGGAGAGTGGCTAAGAAGAGAGGAGAGGAAAAGTGTGCGAATAAAGAGGAAGAGAGGAAGACGAACAGAAGGAGAGTGAAGCGGACAGAGGCAAACGTAGGAGAGGAGAGAAGCAGAGATAGAACAGCTAACCTCGAGAAGATCCCCTCAGCTGTTAACCAAGAGCGAATCCCCTCATAACTCTGCCCCCATCAGGGACGGGTACCGTAAAATTACGTGCCTGTCCACCAGCCATAATTTTAGCCGTCAAACCGCATACGATATCAGTAAGTAATAAAAACAACCACAACAACAACAACAACAGCAACAACAACAACAACAAGAAAAGCAACAGCAACAACAACAACAACGACGATGACGACAACAACAGCAACAACAACAAAATCAACAGCAACACCACCAACAACAACAACAACAACGACGACGACGACAACAACAAGCAACAACAACGAACAACAACAACATCAAACAACAACAACAATACCAACAACGACAACATCAACAACAACATCAAACAACAACATCAAACAACAACAATACCAACAACGACAACAACATCAACAACAACATCAAACAACAACAACAACAATATCAACAACAGCAGCAACAACAACGAATATTCTTAATTTGATTTAATTCTCAGAAGTGTGCTTGAAGTGACCCACGGAGGAGGCTTCGGTCCCGGAGTCGGAGGAGCGTCGCTGAGTCGGAGGAGCAGTTTCTTCATGGCCCTTTTATGACCCACGTGCCCAGGGGGGAGGGGGGGAGGCCGGTGGGGGGTGAGGGACTGAGGGGAGGATGCTGGATGGCAAGGGGAGGGGAGGGTGACGGAGGGAGGATCTAGATAGGGGGGCGTGGGAAGGGGAGAGAGAGAGGGAGGGGGAAGGAGAAATGGGGGGAGGGACGATTTGAGGAAGATGCTGGATGGGGGGGCGGGCACGGAAGAGAGAGAGAGAGAGAGGGAGGGGGAGAAGGAGGAATTAGGGGGAGGGGTGGCGATGGAGGTGAGGGATGGGGGAAGG
>NC_091554.1:3408882-3431382 GCF_042767895.1 Penaeus vannamei
AAGAGAAGGAGAGTAAGTGGAAGTGGGAAGGAGAAAGAAAGGAGGAGAAGGCATGTGATGGAGGAAGCGGGTGGGGAAGCGAGGAAGAGAATAGCGGGGAAGAGGAGGAATAAAGAGAGGGGGACTGGAGGCAAAGGGTGAGGTAAGAGGGAAGAGAGGAAAGGCAAGAGGGAGTGACCGGAAGTGTCTTATTGATTATCATATCGATCGAATAGTATATTGATTGCTTCATTCGGCCGGTTTGTTCAAATTGTGCGAGGCCCAAAGAATATTCGGATACTTGACATGCGTAAATAAAGAAATAAATTCATATTTATCAGTCTAGACATGCATATCAACCGGGCAAATAGATAAAGGTATATCTGTCAGATATATAGGCAGATAAGCATTGATTTCTGTGTATATGCATGTCTCTATTTACGAATATTCATTCATTGGTCAATTGATTGATTTATTGATTGCTTCATTGATTACTTGAGTGAGTGCGAGAGTGAGATTGAGTTAAACTAATAGTGAATGGGTAAGGAAGTAATTGAGTGAAAGAGGGAAAGGGAAGGAGAGGGATAGACTGAGGGAAAGGTGGAAAGATGGAGAGGAGATATTATCCTTGTTTATTTTCTCTTCTCCTATTTTCTCCTTTTCTTTTTAATTTCTCTTTATTTCATCTTCCACCCGTTCTCTGTCCGACTTCTTCCCCATTTCTTTCCTTCATCCTACTCCTTATCCCTCACCATCCTTTTCCTCCTCGTCATCCATTTTCTCTTCGCCATCTCCCCAATCTCATTCGTCTATTCTTTTCTTCTCTTCCTTTCCCTCTCCTACTACTGCTACTACTTCCATTTCTCCCTCACTTCTTTCTCCATCTGCTCTTCCCATTTCTTCGCGTGCCAACCTTCTCGTGTCCTCCATCTCCTTATTCGCTTTCCTCTTCCCCTCATCTCCATTTCCTTCGTCTTCCTCCTTCCTATCACCTCCTCTATTTCCTTCTTCCCCTTTCGTCTCTCCTACGTTTTCCTCCCTTCCTATCACCATCTCCCTCTCCTTCGCCCTCCTCTCCCTCTCCTTCGCCCTCCTCTCCCTCTCCTTCACCATCTCTTTCGCCCTCCTCTCTCTCTCCTTTACCATCTCCTTCGCTTTCCCTTCTCCTCTCCTTCGCCCTCCTCTCCCTCTCCTTCGCTATCCCTTCTCCTCTCCTTCGCCCTCCTTTCCCTCTCCTTCACCATCTCCTTCGCTTTCCCTTCTCCTCCTTCACCATCTCCTTCGCCCTCTTCTCCCTCTCCTTCACCCTCCTCTCCCTCTCCTTCACCATCTCCTTCGCTTTCCCTTCTCCTCTCCTTCGCCCTCCTCTCCCTCTCCTTCGCCCTCCTCTCCCTCTCCTTCTCCCTCCTCTCCCTCTCCTTCGCCCTCCTCTCCCTCTCCTCCACCATCTCCTTCGCTTTCCCTTTTCCTCTCCCCCCCCATCCCCATCCCCCCATCCCCAGACCTCGCTATAATCCGGTTTATTGGCCAACCAAACTCCGGCAACTCCCACTATCGTTTACTCAGCCGCCAACCGAGCGTGGTCAGGCATACCCGCGCTCGGTCGGGTCAGGCTTCTCCGTTGTACATGGCCGTGATAATTCATGCTGGCGTGTTTTTTTTTTTGGGGGGGGGGGTTGTCTGCGTTTATTATTGAGGCTGTGAGCGTGTGGAGTTTTTTTTGTTTTGTTTTTTTGCTTTTTTGGATGGGGGGTAGGGAGGGGGTTGGTTAGGGGGGAGGAGTTGAAGTATTTTTTTTTTATGTTTTGTTCGTAGTTTGTTTTTTTGTGCTTTTTTTTTGGGGGGGGGGTTGGTTTGGGGGGGAGGGGTTGAAGTATTTTTTTTTATGTTTTGTTCGTAGTTTGTTTTGTTTGGGGATGGGGGGGGTTGGAGTCTGTCTTCCATTGGTCTTACATTTTTTTTTCTTTCTCTTCTTTGTTTATGTAATCTCTTGGTCAGTGGTTAGTATTTCATTATATGATATCCTTACAATTGGTTCAAGATATTTTGTAATTATTGTATATTTTTTAACAATTGATATTATCGTAGAGAATTACGTGTTTATGTCTTGCAAGACAGCGTGGGACTTGGTGTGGTCTGAGGGTGGATTTTTCAAACGACAAACGATTTCATTTATCCTTTGCTATTTTTTTCAGTAAATTAATCGCAATAGTTGAAGTGATTAAGAAATGCGAGGTATTGCGAGGTGGGGCCGAGCTTGTTGAACTGATGAATTGTTTTTGAATATCATTCTTGTGATACTTTTCACAAAAAAATAGATATATAGATAGATGAATAAATAAAATAAACGTTCTGCTTATTCCGCGAACATTAATCTTCCCAAATATTTCACGTTCCGCTGTTCGTGATCGGTTGAAATTCACCGTTTTGTAAATTTAAATTGTAGTTAAAAAAGAAATCAGTTACCACACTCGATGTTCTTATTGCACTATTTTTTCCCGCAAATCTCCCACACAATTTCCATTCTAGTAAGAAAAAAAGAAAGCTTTCAAGAATATTGCCAAGAATAGGCGCAACGTCCTGTAGGATATTCTCAGCTACAATAGATTAATCATCAACTACAACAGAGGCAGACGGCTGACACACCTTCCCTCAATGGCTGCTTCATGGACACTGAGAGGAAAATCCGTAGCTCCGTCTTCTATAAATAGCTTGACAAGAATGTGTTTCCGTTGTGAAGAGAAGAAAAAAATATGTTTGTACGAGAAGTAACTGATGAGGTGTGTGTGTGAGAGTGAGTGAGAGTAAGAGCGAGAGAAGGAAAGAGGGAGAGAAGGAAAGAGGGAGAGAAGGAGAGAGAGAGAGAGAGAAGGAGAGAGAGAGAGAAGGAAAGAGAGAGAAGGAGAGAGAGAGAGAGAGAGAAGGAGAGAGAGAGAGAGAGAGAGGGAGAAAATGAGAGAAAAAAGAAAGAGAAAAAAGAGAGAGAGAGAGAAAGAAATAGAGAGAGAAAAAAAAGAGAGAAAAAGGGTGCAGAGTGGAGACCAACGCAATATCTTTACCGAAGAAAAAAAACAGATCAGAATGCAGCAGTATTTTCTCCCTCCACCAACCGGCGCAGAACGCAGGCAGGTCAAAGGTCATAACAGGTAGACGGTTTCTTTCAGGGAGCATAATGGGCGGATGGAATGGCCTGCATGATGAAATGTTTCTATTTTTTTTTTTTTTTTTTTGTGTTTGGAATCTGATGTCTGATGGAGGTTTTTCCTTTGTTGGTTTTGGTTCAGAGTGAAGGGAGAGCTTTATTGTTGTGATGGGGAGGCGACCCGAAGGAGTTGTAGATGTAATTAGTATCACTACTGTTGTTAATTACTATTAATGTGATTACTATTATTACTACTGCTGCAGATGTTATTTTTGTTATTATTATTGTTATTGTTATTATTGTTCTTGTTGTTATCATTATTATTTTTACTATTATTATAATCGTCAATTTTGATACTGATATATATATTGATACGCTTTTTATTTTAGTTATGTTGATGTGTGTAAAGAGAAAAAAATAATAGTGTTGTTTTTTTGTTTTTTTTATATTGATATTGTGATGCACCTTTCCTCGCAACAGGGATTTGAACTGCATTGTTTGTTGTTATTTAAGTTGTTATTTTTGATTGTTTAAGCACATCAGTGACCTTTGTGACGTTACCTTGTTTTGTTTGTTTGGTCGTTGTTGTTTGTTGTTTGTTGTTTATTAGTCTCCTTTATGTCGTTGCTCGTTTGAATTTGCTTGATTTTTTTCTTTCAGTCTTTCATTGAAGTTGTTTATACTGAATTGTTTATGCATATTCGTGTCATTTACGACAGTATTGTTTTGATCTGCTTTGTTTTTTCATATGAACTACGTTGTTTATGCGTTTAAGTGTTCATTCGTGCTAATATTTGTTTCTTGTTTTGGTCTATTTTCCATGTGAACTACGTTTTTTTATACATTTAAGTGTTCATTCGTGCTAATATTTGTTTCTTGTTTTGATCTATTTTTCATATGAACTACGTTGTTTATGCGTTTAAGTGTTCATCCGTGCTAATATTTGTTTCTTGTTTTAATCATTTTTTTCATATGAACTGCGTTGTTTATATTTGTGGTAATATTTGTTTCTTGTTTTGATCTATTTTTCATATAAACTACGTTGTTTATGCGTTTAAGTGTTCATTCGTGCTAATATTTGTTTCTTGTTTTGGTTTATTTATCATATGAACAACGGTTTTTATACATTTCAGTGTTCATTCGTGCTAATATCTGTTTCTTGTTTTGGTCTATTTTTCATATGAACTACGTTGTTTATACATTTAAGTGTTCATTCGTGCTAATATTTGTTTCTTTTGTTCCTTGTCTAGTTAAGAGCCGACGCCAAGAAGTCAAAACGGAATCAGCCGAACCAACGCTCTGCTGTTTCTTGTTTTGGTCTATTTTTCATATGAACTACGTTGTTTATGCGTTTAAGTGTTCATTCGTGCTAATATTTGTTTCTTTTGTCTGGTTTAGAGCCGACGTCAGGAAGTCAAGCCGAACCAACGCTCTGCCCCGAGTTTGCATATAATAACCACGATATTCGGGTCCCTTTCCGGCCGCCCTTCGCCGTTATTATTAATTTTACAACCCCCCCTCCCCTCCCTCCCTCCCTCCCTCCCTCCCTCCATCCCTCCCTCCTTACCCCCCCCCTCTTTTTTTTCTCCTTCGAGCGGGCATTAAAGAAGCGTAAGTGCCCCGGTTATCCGGATTTCGCTACGGATAAGAGCGAAACAGGCGAGATTAACGGGCTGGTTTTTACGGGCGGAGGCGTCGCTTTTAAGGCTCTCCCGAGACGGACGCGCCTTTGACATGTTTCCGAAGCGCTCTTAACTCGCGGCGCTGGGGGTGGCGGAGGCGGGGGTGGGGTGGGTTGGGGTTTGGGGGTGAGGGGTAGGGGAGTGGAGGTGGGTTAGGGGGTGAGGGGTAGGGGGTGAGGGGTAAGGGGGTGACGGAGGCGGGGGTGGAGGTGGGTGGGGTAGGGGGGTTGGGGCGGGGGTTGGGGGGTAGGGGGAGTGGAGGTGGGTGGGTGGATTGGGGGTTGGTGGTGGAGGGGGAGAAAGGGAGGGAGAGAGGGCTGGGGGGAGTGGAGGTGGGTGGGGTTTGGGGGTTGGGGGGTAGGGGGAGTGGAGGTGGGTGGGTGGATTGGGTGGTGAGGGGTAGGGGGGGGTTTGGGGGGTGAGGGGTAGGGGGAGTGGAGGTGGGTGGGTGGATTGGGGGTTGGGGGGGTTGGTTGGGGAGTGGGGGGGTTGGGGGAGTGAAGGTGGGTGGGTGGATTGGGGGTTGGGGGGTAGGGGGAGTGGAGGTGGGTGGGTGGATTGGGGGTTGGGGGGGTTGGTTGGGGAGTGGGGGGGTTGGGGGAGTGAAGGTAGGTGGGTGGATTGGGGGTTGGGGGGTAGGGGGAGTGGAGGTGGGTGGGTGGATTGGGGGGTGAGGGGTAGGGGGGGGTTTGGGGGGTGAGGGGTAGGGGGAGTGGGGGTGGGTGGATTGGGGGTTGGGGGGGTTGGTTGGGGAGTGGGGGGGTTGGGGGAGTGAAGGTGGGTGGGTGGATTGGGGGTTGGGGGGTAGGGGGAGTGGAGGTGGGTGGGTGGATTGGGGGTTGGGGGGGTTGGTTGGGGAGTGGGGGGGTTGGGGGAGTGAAGGTAGGTGGGTGGATTGGGGGTTGGGGGGTAGGGGGAGTGGAGGTGGGTGGGTGGATTGGGGGGTGGGGGGTGGGGGGGGTTGGGGGGTGAGGGGTAGGGGGAGTGGAGGTGGGTGGGTGGATTGGGGGTTGGGGGGTTGGTTGGGGAGTGGGGGGGTTGGAGGAGTGAAGGTGGGTGGGTGGATTGGGGGTTGGGGGGTAGGGGGAGTGGAGGTGGGTGGGTGGATTGGGGGTTGGGGGGGTTGGGGGAGTGAAGGTAGGTGGGTGGATTGGGGGTTGGGGGGTAGGGGGAGTGGAGGTGGGTGGGTGGATTGGGGGGTGAGGGGTAGGGGGGGTTTGGGGGGTGAGGGGTAGGGGGAGTGGAGGTGGGTGGGTGGATTGGGGGTTGGGGGGGTTGGTTGGGGAGTGGGGGGGTTGGAGGAGTGAAGGTAGGTGGGTGGATTGGGGGTTGGGGGGTGAGGGGGAGTGGAGGCGGGTGGATGGATTGGGGGGTGGGGGGTGAGGGGTAGGGGGAGTGGAGGTGGGTGGATGGATTGGGGGTTGGTGGTGGAGGGTGGGGTTGTGGGTTGGGGGGGTGAGAGGTAGGGGGAGTGGAGGTGGGTGGGTGGATTGGGGGTTGGTGGTGGAGGGGGAGATAGGGAGGGAGAGAGGGCTGGGGGGGAGTGGAGGATGGGGTGGATGGATTGGGGGTGGGTGGTGGAGGGGGAGAATGGGAGGGAGAGGGGGCTGGGGGGAGTGGAGGTTGGGGTGGATTGGGTGTTGGTGGTGGAGGGGGAGAAGGGGAGTGGGAGTGGAAGAAGGGCAGGAAGGAGTGGGAATGGAGAAGAGAAGGAGGGAGAAGGAGAGGGAGTGGGAGTGGGAGAAAGGAGTGGGGGAGGGAGAAGGAGTCGGAGTGGAGGAAGAGAAAGGGAGGGAGTGGGGGTGGAGGAAGAGAAGGAAGGAGAAGGGGAGGGAGTGGGAGTGAGAGAGGGAGAAGGACAGTGAGGGGGTATGAGTTAGGCAAGAAGTGCGAATGAGGGAGGGATTGAGAGGGAGGGCAGGAGTGGGCTGGAATTGGGTCAGGGAGAGGGAGAGGGAGAGGAAGAGGGGAAAGAGGGAGAGTGAGAGAGAAAGAAAGAGGAGTCGAAATGAAGAGAATGAATATTACGTTTCAACTCTTCGGCGATGAGTTTGGCAAATTAACATTCTCTAATTAAACATTTATAAACAGAGCGCGGAGACATGTTTTACTTACTTGTATCTTATGATATTATTTCACTTTTTAATGATTCGCATTATTCCACTTATTCCTCCTGCCCTAACTATCCTAGCCTAATCTATCCTACCATGACGTAATATTTACCCAAAAATCCAACCCAAAACTGTGCCATTGGGTAAATGTTTCACAAATGAACTCATTATTATAGGCAAATATTTCTGGCAAAGCATTAACAATTTTTTTTTACAAGATAATTTCCTTGAGAACCTCGAAGTTTCCTCGACAGAGACAGAATGATTGGACGAGAATATGTATATATATTTTATTATTATTATTATTATTATTATTTTTATTATTATTATTATTATTATCATTATCATTATCATTATCAATCATTATCATTATTATTATTATCATTATCATTATCATTATCATTATCATTATCATTATTATAATTATTATTATCATTATTATTATTGCTTCGACGAACAAATGCATTATTTCAGCCAGCGAAGATGAGAGTACCTAAAGGGGGTGAGGGGATTAGGGGGAGGGAGGGAGGGGGAGGGGGGGGGTCAGCGTCCGGTCGGGTCATTAATGTGCGCATGTTGTGTGAAACATATACACATTATGTCGTGTCTTCGCTACCAGAGTCATTTCCAAGTCTATAAATGTGCGATAAAGTCGATAATGCGAGGGTTATGAGGCAGGGAGGCCGCTCCGGTGGGTCTCTCGGCTGTGCGTGTTGCGTTCTTGTTTTTGGGGGGTTTGGTTTTGTTTGTTTTGTTGCTTGTTCTTCTTTTTCACCTTTTTTTGTTTGTTTTATTTCTTTGTCTTCTTCTTTGCCTTATTGTTATTATTATTATTAATTGTTATTATTATTATTTTGTATTGTTGTTGTTACTATTATTATTGTTGTTGTTATTATTATTGTTATTATTATTATTATTATTATTATTATTATTATTATTATTATTATTGTTATTGTTATTATTATTATTATTATTATTATTATTATTATTATTATTATTATTATTATTATTATTATTATTATTATTATTATTGTTATGATCATTATTATTATTATCATTATTATTATTATTATCATTATTACTACTACTATTATTATTACTATTACTATTACTATTACTACTACTACTACTACAACTATTATTATTATTATTGTTATTACCATTATTATCATCATCATCAGTCATTATCATTATTGTTACTGTGGGAATGGCTTTCTCATTTTGTCCTTTCCCTTTCTCTTTCTTCTCCTTCAAGATTGCCCCTTTGCACCTTCATTATCCCACCCTATTTGGCACTGGCATTTCCTCCTCCTTCTTTCCCTTATCCCCCCTTCCCCTTCCCCTCCCCTTGCCCTTATCCTCCTTCCCCACCCTCTCTCTATCCCCTTTCACCCTCCCCTTCCCACTCCCCCTCTCCCTCTCCTTCTCCCTTCCCTCTCCCACTCCCCCTCTCCTTCTCCCTTTCCCTTTCCCTCTCCCTCTCCGTCTCCTTCTCCCTCTTCCTCTCCCTCTCCTTCTCCCTTTCCAGGTGACGAGGTCAGCGATCGCCATTCGTCCTATTTGCCCTTTTTTTTAAGTACGGCGAGGTGACCTTCCCCCCCCCTCCCCCCCTGAAAGGCAGTTTGACCTCGGGTTGACCTTGCTTCTCCATCAAGCCAGGTCGCTCGTGCGTGTCGCGTCGCCAATTTGCATGGAGGAGCCTCATCAGAGCCCTCCTGCGTTCCTTTGGTTCTTGTCTCCTTTTCTCTCTTTTCTCTCTTTCTCTCTCTTCTTCCTTTCGTTGGGTTTTTCTTCTCTTTCCTTTGGTTCTTGTCTCCTTTTCTCTCTTTTCTCTCTTTCTCTTTCTCTCCCTTCTTCCTTCCGTGGGTTTTTCTTCTCTTTCCTTTGGTTCTTGTGTCTCTTTCTTTCTTCTTCCTTTCGTGGGTTTTTCTTCTCTTTCCTTTGGTTCTTGTGTCTCTTTCTTTCTTCTTCCTTTCGTGGGTTTTTCTTCTCTTTCCTTTGGTTTTTCTCTCTTTCTCTCTTTTTCTCTCTCTTCTTCTTTTCGTGGGTTTTTCTTCTCTTTCCTCTGGTTTTTGTCTCCTTTTCTCTCTCTTCTTCCTTTCGTGGGTTTTTCTTCTCGTTCCTTTGGTTCTTGTGTCTCTTTCTCTCTCTTTCTGTCTCTTCTTCCTTTCGTGGGTTTTTCTTCTCTTTCCTTTGGTTCTTGTCTCCTTTTCTCTTTTTCTTTCTCTTCTTCTTTTCGTGGGTTTTTCTTCTCTTTCCTTTGGTTCTTGTCTCCTTTTCTCTCTTTTTCTCTCTTCTTCCTTTCGTGGGTTTTTATTCTCTTTTTTCGTTTTTTTTGTGTGATTTTACGCCCTTCGTCGAATCCCCCTTTTGTCTTGTTTAGCGTTCGTTGTCTTCGTCAGGTTTCTTCTTTCTCTTCTTCTTCTTCTACTTCTTCCTCCTCCGTCTCCTTCTCCTCCACCTCCCCCTTCACCTCCCTCCTCCTCCCCTTCACCTCCTTCCCTCCACCTCCTCCTCCTTTCCCTCCTCCTTCCCCCCCCCCACCTTCTCCTCCTTCCCTCCACCCCTTCCCCCTCCCCCTGGTGTTATTCGATGTTCTTTTGTCTTCCCTCCTTTGTGCGGTCTCGGCCTCCTTGCGTAAGCTCTTCATCCGCTGGAGTGTTCGCCATCTTTTTTTTTAGGGGGGGGGGGAGGAGGGAGGGAGGAGGGGGGAAGGGGGGAGGGGGAGGGGCGATCATCAGCGTCTTCTGGGGTGGAGATTCTGATTCTCTTGAGTGGTCTTCTTTGGGGGCTTTTGTGTGGTGTTGTGGGGGTCTTGCTCTCTCTCTCTCTCTCTTTCTCTTTTTCTTTTATCTTCTCTTTCGCTTTCTCGTCTTTACTCTTCTCTCCTTTTCTCACTCTCTCTCTCTCTCTCTCTCTCTCTCTCTCTCTCTCTCTCTCTCTCTCTCTCTCTCTCTCTCTCTCTCTCTCTCTCTCTCTCTCTCTCTCTCTCTCTCTCTGTCTCTGTCTCTGTCTCTGTCTCTGTCTCTCTCTCTCTCTCTCCCTCTCCCTCTCTCTCCCTCTCCCTCTCCCTCTCCCCCTCTTCCTCTTCCTTTCCTTCCGCTTCTCCCTCCCCTCCCCCTCTCCCTCCCCTCTTCCACTTCCTTTCCTTTCGCTTCTTCCTCCCCCTCCCCCTCTCCCTCTCCCTCTCCCTCTCCCTCTCTCCCTCTTCCACTTCCTTTCCTCCCGCTTCTCCCTCCCCTTCCCCCTCTCCCACCCCCTCCCCCTCTCCCTCTCTCCCTTTTCCACTTCCTTTCCTTCCGCTTCTCCCTCCCTCCCTCTCTCCCTCTCCCTCTCCCTCTCTTCGTCCCCCTGATCGTCGCCGTCCTTGAGCTAATCCCGCCTCACGCCACATCAGCCTTCTGGATTTGTTAATTAAACCTCCAAGTTGGTCGTCAGCAGTTTCCTGCCCTCGCTCATCTCGAGTACATTAGTGCGAGGAAAAGAGGAAGAGGAGGAGGAGGAGGAGGAGGAGGAGGAGGGAGGGTGGTTTTGGGAAGGGGGGGGTTAGGAGGAGGAGAAGGAGGAGGAAGGGGGGAAGAGGGGAAGAGGGGAAGAGGAGGGAGAGGAGGAGGAGGAGGAGGAGGAGGAGGAGGAGGAGGAGGAAGAGGAGGTTAACGAAGGAGGAGGGAAAAAGTAGGTCGGAGGGGAGGTGGTTTTGGGAAGGGGGGATTAGGAGGAGGAGGAGAAGGAGGAAGGGGAGGAGGAGGAGGAGAAGGAAGAGGAAGAAGAAGAAGAAAAAAAAGAAAGAAGGAGGTGCAGGAGGAGGAGGAGGATCAGCAGCAGCGAAGATGGAGAAGGAGGAGGAGGAAGGGGTTAACGAAGGAGAAGAAAAATAGTGCAGAAGGAAAGTGGCAATGTGGAGGGAGATGGAGGTGATGGAGGTAGAAGCGGTGGTGGTGGTGGAGGTGGGGATGGGGAAAGAAGCTAAAGAAGAAGCGATGCAGAAATATAAAGGGAAATAGAAACGAAAGGGAAAAAATGGATGAAAAAGAGCGATGAATAATAAACGTAGAGAAGAGATCGACAAAAGGAAAGAATCATACCAGTAAATGTGAATGTATATAATGAATAAGCAGACAGCAGATAAAAAAAAAAATCGACGTGATTCTTCTTCTCGGCTTTCTTCCATTTCTACATCGACGTGACCAAAGAAAGGAATTGAAAGGGAGATGAACAGAGTGAAGAAAGGGAGTGTGCTGACGTGAGTGCGCGCTCGCTCATTCCGCTGCCGGTGCTGCAGACTGGCGGATTTCCAGATCAATCAGCGACGTAGGAGGAAGGAAGAAAAAAGGAATATGCTGCGTTGTACTGCGATCTGTTTGGTGCTGGAGGGGGTGGAATGGGGGGATGGGAGGGGAAGGGGAGAGGAGGAGGAGTGGGTTGGAAGGAAGAGGAGGAGGAAAGGGAAGGAGGGAGAGGGGGAGGGGATGGGAGGAGGGAGAGGGAGGAGGGAAGAGAAGGAGGGAGAGGAGAAGGAGTGGGAAGGAGGGAGAGGGGGAGGGGAAGGGGAGAGGAAGAGGAGTGGGTGGAAGGAGGAGGAGTGGATGGGAAGAGGAGGAGGAGGAGGGGGAAGAGAAAGAGGAGCAGGAGCACTTTTTACTTTTTGGGAGGGCAGACAAGGGAAGTAGGCAGACAGACAGGCAGGCAAGTAGATAGACAGGCAGGCAAGTAGCAGCAGACACGTAGGCAAGCAGGCAGGCTGACAGGCAGAGAATATTTTTTACCCCACGATAGGAATAAGGAGGAGGGAGATAGAAAAAAATCAGATTGAGGGGGAAAACAGAAGAAGGAGGGACCAAGATTTTTTTTTTTTTTTTGATGGGAATAGAAGAAAGGAAGGAAGCAAGGCGGAATTTTGAAAAGCGAGTGGAGGTATTTTAAAGCTGTAGACTTGAAAGGTTTGTAGGAATATTTGATGTAGTTCAAGTGAGGGAGGACTTCATTGAGAAATCTCGAGTTCTAACATATTTCAGATACGAGAGAAAAAAAAAATCCACTCAGCAAATTGAAATAGTCTCAAGAAGTAAAAAATAGAGCAAATGTATTTTCAAATGAATCTGACGTTAATGAATATACATTTTTTTTTTTTTTTTTTTTTTTTTGAGGAAAACCGAATTTTCAAATACAGTATTTCCTAGTTCTGTTCGTAAGGATGTTGCATTGTTGCATTTACCAAAGGCCATATGTTGGCGCATGTTGCCTTGCCTTTGTTGTTATTGTTGTTATTTATTGTCCTGGGAATTAATGACCGTTTCAGATATTAAGAACATATGTTGGAGGCCGTTATTCATGCAAGTGTTCGCGTTTGTTTGTAAGTAAGAGCGCACAGGAAGCACAAACACCGTCCAGCTTCCTTCACATCAACGCGTCCCTTTGAGTGAATCGCATTTTTTTACTCCTTCTCTTTCTCTTTCTCTTTCTTTCTTTCTTTCTTTCTCTTTCTTTCTTTCTTTCTTTCTTTCTTTCTTTCTCTTTCTCTTTCTCTTTCTCTTTCTCTTTCTCTTTCTCTTTCTCTTTGTCTTTTCTCTCTTCTCTCTTTTCTCTCTCTCTCTCTCTCTCTCTTTCTCTTTCTCTTTGTCTTTCTCTTTCTCTTTCTCTTTCTCTTTCTCTTTCTCTCTCTCTCTCTCTCTCTCTCTCTCTCTCTCTCTCTCTCTCTCTCTCTCTCTCTCTCTCCCTCTCCCTCTCCTCTCCCTCTCCCTCCCTCCCTCCCTCCCTCTCTCTCTCTCTCTCTCTCTCTCTCTCTCTCTCTCTCTCTCTCTCTCTCTCTCTCTCTCTCTCTCTCCCTCTCTCTCTCTCTCCCTCCCTCCCTCTCTCTCCCTCTCTCTCTCTCTCCCTCCCTCCCTCCCTCCCTCCCTCCCTCCCTCTCTCTCTCTCTCTCTCTCTCCCTACCTCCCTCCCTCCCTCCCTCCCTCCTTCCCTCCTTTTTCTCAACGCCCCCCGGATGAATTATTCAAGTCAGAATTCAGCATCGCCTCTCATGAGCTCCTAAAAATTCTCGCGCCATCCCTCAGCTCCTCAGAGGAAGCTCTCGGTGCTGGGGGCGTCTTGGCCGCGGTGTTGCTGCGCTGACGGGAGTGGGAGGTTTTACTTCATGGGTGTGGGTTGGGAGGGGTTGGTGGGGGTGATGTGGTGATGGTGGTGGTGGTGATGTGGTGGGGGTGTGGTGGTGATGGTGGTGGTGGAGGGGGGCTTTGGCGGGACAGAAGAGCGTGTGATTGCGTGTTTAATTTTGAGTGTTTGATTTAATTGATTTTCGGTATTTTATTTTTGGAGAAGAGGAGGAGGAGGAAGTAAAAGAAAGAAAGAAAGAAAGAAAGAAAGAAAGAAATGAAGAAAAGGAAAGGAAAAGGAAATCGAAGGCGACGAAGAAAAAGAAGAAGGAAAAGGAGATTGAGAAGAAAGAAGACGAAGAAAAAGAAGAAGGAGAATGAGAAGGAAAAGCTGAAGGAGAAGGAAAAAAATAAAGATGAAGAAAAAGAAAAAAGATGACGAAGAAGAAAATAGTTGTCCTCGCATGAACTGCAATCATGCAGTAATTGCGTCCCCTCGCACCTGCATTTAGCGCGTGGGATTTGGGCGCTCCGCCTCCGACACGTGACACATTTCGAAATATTTTAGTTCCCCCATAAACCTCGCCCTCTGAGCTGGTTTATCTTCGCTTTCATAACGAAAAGCCGAGAGAGGCCGTGATTTTCGCATTTGCTCGGCGCCTCCTCCTCCTACTCCTTCTTGGCTCTTCCTCCTCCTCCTTCTTGGCTCCTCCTCCTCCTCCTCCTCCTCCTCCTCCTCCTCCTCCTCCTCCTCCTCCTCCTCCTCCTCCTCCTCCTCCTCCTCCTCCCTCGGCTCCTCCATCTCCCTAGCTCCTCATCGGCTCCACCTCTTTGGCTCCTCCTCGACTCCTCTTTCTCCTCGTCATCGGCTCCACCTCTTTGGCTCCTCCTCCTCGATTCCTTCTCCTCCTCGACTCCACCTCCTCCCTCGGCTCCTTCTATTCCTCAGCTCCTCCTCCTCCTCCTCCTCTTCCTTGGCTCTTCATCCTCCTCGGCTCCTTCTATTCCTCAGCTCCTCCTCCTCCTCCTCCTCCAACTCCTCCAACTCCTCCATCTCCTCCTCCTCGGCTCCACCTCCACCTCCACCACCTCCACCTCCTCCTCATCTTTCAACTCCTTCTCGGGGTGCTAACGGGGGGCTTCGTCGTGTGGGCGGGAATTGAAGTCCAGTGCCGCCGGTGCCACTCGCTGCCGCCGCTCGTCGTGTTGTACGCGATGGTTCGGGTGCCGTTGGGGATGAGGCTGTTCTGTGTGGTCTGTCTCTGGTTCGCGGGACGGCTGGTCTGGTTGCTCGTTCGTTCTCTTTCTCTCTATCTCTATTTTTCGTTAGATGTATATCTCTCTTTCTCTATTTCTCTCTTTTTCTATTTCTTTCTCTCTTTCTATATTTATCTTTTCTTTCTCTTTTTCATTATTTCTGTCTTTCTCTCTTTCCCCATTTCTGTCTATCTCTGTCTGTCTGTCTGTCTGTCTGTCTCTCTCTCTCTCTCTCTCTCTCTCTCTCTCTCTCTCTCTCTCTCTCTCTCTCTCTCTCTCTCTCTCTCTCTCTCTCTCTCTCTCTCTCTCTCTCTCCCTCCCTCCCTCCCTCCCTCCCTCCCTCCCCCCCTCTCCCTCTCCCTCTCCCTCTCTCCCTTCCTCCCCCCTCCCTCCCTCTCCCTCTCCCTCCCCCTCCCTCTCTCTCCCTCTCCTCTCCCTCTCCCTCTCCCTCCCTCCCCCCTCTCCCTCCCTCTCTCTATCTCACACACGCGCACTTTTTATTCGTTATCATTCTTGAAAACCGACAACGTAATACTGTTCTTACGTAGCACAGAGACCCCACGCTTCATCGAACGTTCTCGGCGACCTCAGGTGAAGCGGCCACACCTCCTGGCGGCCGCTTGCGATGTTCTTTTGTTCTGGTTGTCTTCCGTCTTCATCCGGTTGACCTCCTTTATGATTTACTGTTGATGTTTTTCTTTTTTTATTTTCTTTATTTTTTGTATCTTTATTTTTGTTTTTTATTTTTATATCTTTTTGTATCTGGAGGGTTTCGCTAGGTTTTCTTATCTCTTTCGTGTCTTTTATGATTTACTTTTTTTTTTTTTATCCAGGATTTCATTAGTTCTATTATCTCTGTCGCGACTTTTTATGATTTTATGTTGGTTTTCTTTTTCTTTTTTTTTCTTTTTTTTATCAAGGGTTTCATTAATTTTCTTATCTCTTTCGCGTCTTTTATGATTTCCTTTTTTTTTATCAAGGGTTTCATTAGTTCTCTTATCTCTTTCGCGTCTTTTATGATTTCATGTTGGTTTTCTTTTTCTTTTCTTTTTTTTTATCAAGGGTTTCACTAGTTCTCTTATCTCCTTTGCGTCTTTTATGATTTCCTGTTGGTTTTCTTTTTCTTTTCTTTTTTTTTATCAAGGGTTTCTCTAGTTCTCTTATCTCTTTCGTCTTCGCTTTGTGTCCCGCGGCGGGCAGTGTCTTCGGAGCTTTAATTCGCTCTTCGAAATCAGCTGATGTCTTTGGGGGGGGGGGGAAGACTGCCGTGGCTTGGCTTTGATTCTGTGGGGCTGCTTTTATCTTCCCTCTCTTCTTCCCGGTTCTTCTTGGCCTCTCTCTTTAACCCTTTCTTCTCTGTCCCTTCTCTCCTTTTTTTTCTTCTTCCACTGTCTCCCCTTCCAGTTCCCCTGCCTCTTTTCCCATTTCCCTTACCTCTTCTCTTCCTCTCCTGCTTCCTCTCTTCCTCCCCTGCTCCCCCTTCCACCTCCCCTACTTCCTCTCTTCCTCCCCTGCTTCCCCTTCCACCTCCCCTGCTTCCCCTTCCACCTCCCCTACCTCCCCTCTTCCTCTCTTCCTCCCCTGCTTCCCCTTCCACTTCCCCCGCCTCTCCCAACCCCCAACCCCCTTTTCCTCCTCTTTCTCCCTCCCGCCCCCTCCCTCTCCCCCTACTAGCGAGAAGCCCTGATCCTTTTCGTTATCGTCTTTCCCCCTACCGCCTCCCTCTCCCCCATCCCCCTCCCCTTTACCCTTCGATTCCATCCCTCCTTCCTTCCGTTTATGTCTCTTATCTCTCCTTATAAGGATCAGGGGGGGTCTGTCTGGGCCCCTCATTCGCTGCAGTCCTCTTCCTCATCATCATTGTCTTCTTCTTCTTCGTTATCATCATCATCCTTCTCTTCCTCCTCCTCCTCCTCCTCATCGTCTTCTTCTTCTTCTTCTTCATCATTATCATCATCCTTCTCTTCCTCCTCCTCCTCTGTCTTCTTCTCCTGCTGCTCCCCCACCCCCTCCTCCTCCTCCTTTTCCCCCCTACTCCTTCTCCTCCTCTTCCCTCTCCTCCCCCTCATCCTCCTCCTCCTCCTCTTCCTCCTCCTCCTCCTCCTCCTCCTCCTCCTCCTTAACCTCCTCCTCCTCCTCTTCCTCCCTCCCCCTCCCCTCCTCCTCCACCTAGCTCCACCTAGCCCTTATCGCAGCGGTGACCTGTGACCCGTCATCTCTTTTATCGCCTCTCGTTTTATCTCCGCCCTCGCCACATCACGCTCGACCTCTGTTCCTGGCTTCGAGTTCGAGGGCGACGAAAGTGGAAGTCGAGGAGGAGGGAGGAGGTGGATGTTGGATGGTCATTTTTTTTTTTTTTTTTTTTTTTAAGGTCGTAATGGACTTTTCGGTCTTTTTTTCTTCCTTTTCTCTGACCTCGTTATTGTTTTTTTTTTTTTTTCCTTTTCTGTCATGAGTTAATTTTTGTGTGTGACTTTAGTACCTTTTTTTCTATTTTTTGTTTATTGGCCGTTTTTTTTATTATTATCTGATTTCTCCTGAAAACCTTTTTGATTTTCTCCTTTGTCGTTTTCGTCTGCTCTCTCTCTCTCTCTCTCTCTCTCTCTCTCTCTCTCTCTCTCTCTCTCTCTCTCTCTCTCTCTCTCTCTCTCTCTCTCTCTCTCCCTCTCCTCTCTCTCCCTCTCCCTCTCCCTCTCCCTCTCCCTCTCCCTCTCCCTCTCCCTCTCCCTCTCCCTCTCCCTCTCCCTCACACCCCCCTCTCCCTCTCGCCCTCTCACACCCCCCTTCCCCTCCCCCTCCCCCTCCCCCTCCCCCTCCCTCTCAACCCCCCCTCCTCTCTCTCTCTCTCTCTCCTTCCCACCGCGTCGACTCCTCGTCTGAAGGCGGACCCACCGTTCGAACCCGGGATTTGCCCTGTGCCACGTGTTCCTTCTTCAGGACGTTCTCGGTGCCATGGGTGTGCCGTGTCCCTGGCGAAGAGGGATGGGGGTGGAGGGAGATAGAGGAGGGAGGGAGGGAGATGGATGGGTAGAGAGGTGGATGGATGGATGGATGGATGGATGGGTGGATGGGTGGATGGATCGATGGATGGATGGATGGATAGATAGATAGATAAAAAGAGAGAGAGGCAGGCTGTCAGATAAAAAGCGACAGAGAGGTAAATAGGTGAATAGAAAAATAGATAGATTAAGAGAGAGACAGAGACAGACAGACAGACAGAGACCGAGTGAGAGAGAGAGAGAGAGAGGAATTACTGGTGTGACCACGTGAGAGCAGGAAGGGGGGGGGGCGGTACTCCCTCCTCCCCTCCTGCAGTGCGGCGAGTCCCCCCCCCCTTCCTCCTCCTCCTCCCCCTCCTCCCCCTGCCCTAGGGTGACCGCGATCGCCACCGCACGGCGCATCTGCTCGCCATTCGGACCCGGCCTCTGGTGGCGAGGGCCCGACGCCCGTTTCACAGGGGCTGGCGAGCGGGTGGGCGTGTGGGGGGTGGGGGAGGAGTGAGGGAGAAGGGTCGGGGTGAGGGGGTAGGAGGGGAAGGGGCGAAGTTGCGGGGCCTATCATTCTTTTTGTTGTTGTTTGTCTTGGTTTTTCTTTAGCTTTTTCTTTGTCTTGCTCTTGTTTTTTTTCCCTTTCCCTTTCTCCTTCTCCCTCACCCTCAACCTCTACCTCTACCTCTACCTCTTCCTCTTCCTCTTCCTCTTCCTCTTCCTCTTCCTCTTCCTCTTCTTCTTCTTCTTCCTCTTCCTCTCTCTCTCTCTCTCTCTCTCTCTCTCTCTCTCTCTCTCTCTCTCTCTCTCTCTCTCTCTCTCTCTCTCTCTCTCTCCCTCCCTCCCTCCCTCCTCCCTCCCTCCTCCCTCTCTCCCTCTCTCTCCCTCCCTCCCTCCCTCCTCCCTCCCTCCCTCCCACCCTCTCCCTTTCTCTCTCTCTGTTTCTCCTTTCCTCTCTTTCTCTCCCTCCCTTCTTCCCTCCTTCTTTCTCCCACTCTATCGCCCTCTCTCTTATTGCTTCTTATGATGTGACGTGGTGTCTTTATTTTATTTCTTGAAAGGGAAGAACATTATGCTTTGGAATGGTTCTCATTTTTATTGTAGCAACTGAGTGTTGTGAATATTTTCATATCTTGTTATTGTTATTATTATTATTTGTTTTTGTTATGATTGTTATTATTATGATGATTGTTATTGTTATTATTATTATGATTGTTATTGTTGTTATTATTATGATTGTTATTGTTATTATTATTATGATTGTTATTGTTGTTATTATTATGATTGTTATTGTTATTATAATTGTTATTGTTATTATTGTCATTATAATTGTTATTGTTATTATCATTATTATAATTGTTATTGTTGTTATTATTGTTGTTGTTACCTGTATGTGTATACGTACACGCACACTTCTGTCTGTCTGTCCGCATCTGTGCATGTATGTGCCTGTCATGCCGTACAAACGCGCCAACAGTGAGTTAGTAGCGCAGTGACATATGATTTTTTTTTTTTTTTTTTGGATAAATTTTCTTTCCCACGAAATACTTAATTCGGGACTTGCCAGGGACCAGACACCCCCCCACCCCCACCCCCACCCCTAACCCCACCCCCCTCCCTCGAGCACCGTCCGAGAAACACGAGATGAACGTGTCTCTCAAGCAGCATCTGGACGAGGAAGCTCATTAATTACGCCAGTGTGGAAGGGCGAGGGGGGGGGGGCAGGGGGATAGGGGGGAAGAGGGGATGGAGGGGGAGAAAGGGGGAGGGGATAGGGGGAAAGAGGAGGGGGGAGGGAAAGGATAGAAAGAAAAAGGGGGAGGGGGATAGGGGGAAAGAAGGGGAGAGAGGGAAAGGGGCAGGTAGATAAGAGGGAAGAGAGTAGAGAGGGAGAGGGGCAGGGGGATAGGGGGAAGAGGGGAGGGAGGGAGAGAAAGGGGGAGGGGGATAGGGGGACAGGGGAGGGAGGGAGAGGGGGGATAAGGGGAAAGAGGGGGAGAGGAAGGAAAGGGGGCAGGGGGATATGGGGGAAGAAGGGAGGAAGGGAAAGGGACAGGGGGATAGAGGGAAGAGAAAAGGGGAAGGAAGACGGAGGATTGTGGGAAGGGGGACGGGAGAGAAGGGAAGGAGGAAGTGGGAGGATTAAAGGGGGAGAGGGAAGGCAAAAGAGGGAAAATGGGAGAGAAATGTGAAAAGGAGGAGAGGTAAGATAAAAAAAAAGGGGGGAAGGGAAAGTAGGAGGAATAAAGTGAAGGAAGGAGAAAGGGATAGGAAGAGTGAGTAAGAGTGAAAGAAGGAAAGAAGAATAGGAAGAATGAGTGAAGTGAAAGAGGAAAAGATGGAAAGAGAAAGAATAAATAAAGCAACGGCAAGGAAAGTGGGGGCGGCAAAAGGGGAGAGGAGGAAATAAAAAGAATAAAGAAAGTAAAAGCGAAGGAAAGAGGAAGAAGGAAATAGGGGGAGGAGACAAAACAGGAGAGGAGGAAATAGAAAGAATAAAGAAGGTAAAAGCGAAGGAAAGGGGAAGAAGGAAAAGGGGAGAGGAAGAATTAGAAAGAATAAATAAAACAAAAGCAGGGAAAGAGGAAGAAGGAAAGGAGGAGGGGGCAAAAGACGAGAGGAGGAAATAGAAAGAATAAATAAAACAAAAGCGAAGAAAAGAGAAAGAAGGAAAGGGGAGATTAAGAAATAGAAAGAATAAATAAAACAAAAGCAGGGAAAGAAGAAAGACGGAAAGAGAGGAGGAGGAGGAGGAGGCAAGAGGGGAGAGGAGGAAATAGAAAGAATAAATAAAACAAAAGCAGAGAAAGATGGAAAGAGGGAAAGAGAGGAGGAGGAGGAGGCAAGAGGAGGAGGAGGAGAGGGAGGGAGGGAGGGGGGGGGGAGCCAGGGCTAATATTGTAGCTGCAGGTGGTGGGCCTTATGATGCTAATTAAGCCACGTGTCTGGTGCTCCTCTGATGAAATGCTGATCTCGGCGAGGGATGCGCGAGCCTTGGAGGGTGAGTTATGGCGGCGCGGCGGCGGCGGGGCTCCTCGAGGGGGACGTGCGCGCGTGAAAAATGAAGGGCGGTAGGGGTTGCTGGGGGGGAAGGGGGAAGGAGGAAGGAGGAAGAGAGGGAGGGAGGGAGGGAGGGAGAGAGAGGGAGGGAGGGAGGGAGGGAGGGAGGGAGGAGGAGGAAGAAGAAGGAAGTTGTGAAAAATGAAGGACGGAGGGATTGCTCGGGGGGAAGGAGGAAGGAGGAGGAAGAAGGAACTTGGAGAAAGAGAGAGAGGGAGGGAGGGAGGGAGGAAGTTGTAGAGAGAAGTAAGGTGTGAGTGTTAGATATGAGAAGAAGGGAGAGGAAAGGAGAAAATGTAGAACGGAAAATATAGAAATAAGATGGTTGTATATGAAATGAAGAGGAAAAAAAATATGAATGAATATTGTGTAAGATTGTGTAGGTTATACATGATATGTTTTTTTTTTTTCATTTTCTACTCACCCATGTCACTTTCACATAAGGGGAAGGAGACGAAGATGAAGAGAAAAAGAAAGAAACAAAGAAGGAGAAGAAGGAAGAGTAGGGGAAGGAGAAGGAGAAAGTGAAAAAGAAGGAGAAGAAGGGCGAGGGGTAAGAGAAAGAAGAAAGAGAGAGAGAGAGAGAGAGACAGACAGACAGACAGACAGACAGAGAAGAAACAACATAAATATCTTCCTTAATTAAGACCGAAAAATGCGTGCACTGAAGGTCCGTGAGGGAATGTACACATCGGGAAGGTCTGCGCGACGAAATTTGATACGGAAAAAAAGCGACCACCTCCGCGGGTAAACAATAAAGGGTCATGGAGATAAATTGCGAGAGGTATTGTGGGAGAGCAAAAGGCGAGGACTTAGATGTAAATCAGGAGGAGGACATGGGGGAGGATAAAGGGGGAGGAGGAGATAGAAGAATCAGGAGGAGAGAAAGGGAGAGTAGAAAGGGAGGGGAGAAGGGGAGGAGGAAGAGGAAAAGGAAGAGATAAGAAGAGGAATAGCAGGAGGAGAAGAAAGCATCATGGAGATAAATTGCGAGAGGCATTGTGGGAGAGGAAAGCGGGAGGACTTAGATGTAAATCAGGAGGAGGACATGGGAGGGGATAAAGGGGGGAGGAAGAAGAGGAGGAGAAGAGGGAAACAGAGGAATAGAAAAAAGGAGAAAGGTGAGGGAGAAAGGGAGGAGGAAAAGGAGGAGGAACAGGAGGAGAAGGAGATAGAAGAATTAGGAGGAGAGAAATGGAGTGGCCAAAGGGGGAGGAGGAAGAGGAGGAGGAGAAGGAGATAGAAGAATCAGGAGGAGAGCAAGGGAGAGAAGAAAGGGGAGAGAAAGAGATAGAAGAGGAATAGCAGGAGCAGAAGAATCATAGGCATAAATTGCAAGATGCATTGTGGAAGAGGCGCGGACTTCAATGTAAAACTGGAGGAGAGAAAAGGGGAAGAAAGAGGATAAGAAGAAGGAGATAGAAGAATCGGGAGGAGAGCAAGGGAGAGGAGAAAAGGAGGAGGAGGAAGAGGAGGAGGAGAAGGAGAGAGAAGAATCAGGAGGCGAGCAAGGGAAAGGAGGAAGAGAAGGAAATAGAAGAAGAGTAGAATGAGGAGAAGGGGAAGTAGAAGAAGGAGAAGGAGAAAGAGGAGGAAAAGAAAGAGTAATGGAGAAATAATGGAAGAGCAAAAGGCGATGTAAAACAGGAGGAGGAGGGGAGGAAGAGGAGGAGAAGAGGGAGACAGAGGAGTAGAAGAAGGACAAAGAGGAGGTTGAGGAGAAGGAGGAAGAGAAGGAAGAGGAGAATAAAGGTTCTTGGAGAGAAATTGAAAGAGAAAAATGCGTGGACTTAAATGTAAAACGGTAGAAGAGCATGGGAGAGGAGAAAGGGGGAAGGAGGGAGACAAGAAGAAGGGGAAGGAGATAGACGTGGAGGACGAAGGGGATGTAGAGGAGGGTAACAGAAGTAAGAGGAATCGATGAATAAGAAAGACAGGAAAAGGAAGACGACAAAGACGACGAAGAAAAAAAGAGGAAAGTCAACTAAGAAAACCATCAAGAAAATCATGAAAGCGGATGGGAAGAAACAGAGAAAGGAGAATAAGAATAGGAATGGATAAGCTAAAAAGATGAAAACAATATAATGAGGAAGAGCATAAGAATGGCTAAGAGAAGGGAAAAGGAAGGAGAGAAAGGAGATAAGAAATGAGGATGCTTAAGAGAAAGAAGAAGAAAAGGAAAGTGAAAAA
>NC_091554.1:3436382-3458882 GCF_042767895.1 Penaeus vannamei
ATTACCCTGTGGCGTGTTGACAAGAGAAAGAGGACTTGTGGTCTTGATATTTCAAGGTTTGGGGTCTTTTTTGTGATGTAAGTTGATCATAATCATGATGTTCGTGTGTACGGTGATTTTTTTTTGTCGTCCCCTTGGTGTTTGTTTGATTTTTTTTTGTGCTTTTGTTTGGCTTTAATTGTCTTTGATTCGATTTTTTTTCTCTGCTTTTCTTTTTTTTCTTTCTCTTTTTTCTCTCGGGATCTCTGTTGTTTCTCTATCTCTCTGCTTTCTCTCTCTTGCTGCTTTCTTTCTCTCTCTCTCTCTCTCTCTCTCTCTCTCTCTCTCTCTCTCTCTCTCTCTCTCTCTCTCTCTCTCTCTCTCTCTCTCTCTCTTTCTCTCTCTCTCCATCTCCCTCCTCCTCCTCCTTCCCTCCCTCCCTCCTCCCTCCCTCCCTCCCTCTTTTCTCCCTCCCTCCTCCTCTTCCCTCCTCCCCCTATCCCCATTCCCCCTCCCTCCCATGCTCCTCCCATCCTCCCTCCTCCCCCTTCCCCTTCCTCCCCCCCCATCCCCCTCTCCCCCACTCTTGACCTTGACAGGATAATGAATCTCAGTTCTCCCCGTTGAGATGAAAAAAAAAAAATACTTACAAGGATGTTTAATACGACCGAGAGAGGGATGGCGGTCACGTGATAGTCTCGCAGTCACGTGTATTTGGGGAAAGTGGCGATAGAGGTCGGCGGAAGGGATGGGGTGGTGAGGGGAGGTATGAGGGGATGAGGAGGTGTAGGAGGGGATTAGGTGTAGGAGGGGAGGAGGAGATGTGTGAGGGGATGAGTACGTGTAGGAGGGGAGGAGGAGATGTAGGAGGGGATGAGTAGGTGTTAGAGGGGATGGGTCGGTGTATGAGGTGAGTAAATGTATGAGGGGAAAGGTAGATTTGGGAGGTGAGTAGATTTATAAGGGGAGGGGGAGGTGTATGAGTTGATGAGGAGATGTAGGAGGGGGTGAGTAGGTGTATGAGGAGAAGAGTAGGTGTTGGGTTAGATGAGTAGATGTATGAAGTGAATAGATGTGTGAGGGGATGAGTAGATGAATGTGGGGATAAGGACACATAGAAGACAAGTAGTTATATGAGGAGATGAGTAGATGTATGTGCTGGTAAGTAAATGTATCAGTTAATGAGTAGATTCATGAGTTTATGTATGAGGTAAGGTTTGATAGGTTGATGTATAGGTGTTGGCGCGTTTTGAATTGATGAGTAGATGTAAATGAGTAAATGAGAATTGAGTAGATGCATGAGGTGGTGAATAGATGTCTTGTGTGATGAGTTGATGTATGGTTTAATGAGTAGATAATTAGATGCATGAGATTGTGAGGAAATAGTGTGATAGATTAATGAGTTAAGCAACATGAAGTCATACCAAACAATATGTTGAGTACAAGGAGAAAGCCAGAAGGTGATAACTAACGCAAATTAATACAAATATAAGTAAATAAGATAGATTAATTTTACGAACACAATTTTATGCTGATAACTTACGCAAATTAATACAAATATAAGTAAATAAGTTAATTTTACGAACACAATTTTATGCTGATAACTTACGCAGATTAATACAAATATGAGTAAATAAGTTAATTTTACGAACACAGTTTTATGCTGATAACTTACGCAGATTAATACAAATATGAGTAAATAAGTTAATTTTACGAACACAGTTTTATGCTGATAACTTACGCAGATTAATACAAATATAAGTAAATAAGTTCATTTTACGAACACAATTTTATGCAAATGAGTGTGCCAAACGTGAATATCGGAAGCCTTCTCCTGCCCTCGATTCGGCATTCGTGACTGCAGTGTTCGCATGTGGAGGCTGGCGCGCACGCACACATGCAGCTCAGGGGGTATAATTCACGGTGATATACATGCGTGCGGCAACTTACATAATCATGCGTGTTGTCGAAGCCTGCATGAGCGTCTAAGGCCGGGAGAAATACATGCATTGCAAATAGGACACGTACGTACACGCGTATACGTTCATACACACGCTTTAATGCAGGTACGTTTATAGTCACGCACGAAGCACGCGCGTGCATATGCGCATATACGCAGACACGCACACGCAGACACACGCACACGCAGACACACGGGCACGCGCGCGCACACGCACACGCACACGCACACGCACACGCACACGCACACGCACACGCACACGCACACGCACACGCACACGCACACACACACACACACACACACACACACACACACACACACACACACACACACACACACACACGCGCACGGTAGTATTAGCTGGGGAAATGTTTACTTGGTATAAGATGATCTAATTATCTCCGTGGATTCGCGAGAAGTAAAAAAAAAAAAAAAAAAAAAAAAAAAAAAAAAGTTACTGTTTTGAAATTGACTTAACCTCTGAAATTTGAGAGGGAGGGGGACGGGGAGAGGGGAGAAGGGAGGGGGGGGGGGAGAAAAGGCGTTAGAGGGTGGGGGAGGGGAAGAGAGGATAATGAGGGAAGGACGGGAGAGGAGAATGGGGGAGAGAGAGGAAGAGAGAATTTCGAAGGGATGGAAGAGTCTGTGAGGAGGGAGGGGGTGGGGAGGATGATAAAGGGGGGAGGAGGAGGGAAGCTGAAGTGAAAGGAAGAGGAAGAGAGGATGAAGGAAGAGAAGAAGCCTGGAGAGACGTGAGGGACATGGAAAGAAGGAAGGGAAAGGGGAGGAATAAAAGAGGGGAAAGGGAGGCCTAAAATAGGGGCATTGGGAAGGGGAGGCCTGAATGTGGGGAAGGGAATGGGGAAGCTAAAGAAGGGAAGGGGAAGAGGGATGGAGGGGGGAGGGGGTTAGAGGGATGGAGGAGGGAGGGGGGTTAGAGAGATGGAGGGATGGAGGGGGGAGGGGGGAGGGAGGGGTGTGTGCGCTCCGTGATGCTATGTTAATCAAGTTTAATCAGCGTCGGCCGGACCGCCGCTCCGAAACGGTTATGCGCGGCGGTTCCGGACGCGGCGGCCGGTCGTTAAGGGCGGCGGAGGGGCGGCGCAACCCTCGCCCTTCCGGCTGGGGGTCGCAAGGGCGTAGATGGCGTGGCGGGGGGGAAGGGCGGAAGGGGGCCGAGGCGAGGTCGGCATTTACATGTAGGTCAGGAATTAAGGGGTTAAGGGAAGGCCGGGTGTCGGGGGATCAAGATGCAGGTCAAGGGGGGCGGAGGGAGGGGAAAGGAGGACTGAAGGAAGGGGAAGGGGGTGGAGGGAGGGGAAAGGGGTCGTGGAAGGAGAGAAGGAGGGGGAGGGGAGGGGATGCAGGTCAAGGGGGTGGAGGAAGGGGAAGAGGGAGACGGAAGGGGTGCAGGTCATAGTGGGGGGTGAAAGGTGGCTCGTGGAAGGAGAGAAGGAGGAGGAAGGGATGAGGGAGGGGGTGCAGGTGAACAACCGATATGGGGGGGGGGGTGATTGGAATTGTTCAGCGGAACGAGGGAATTGGATCCCGATCGCCTTAATATCATCGGCCGAGTGATCTCACGGATGCCGAGGGCGGGGTCGTTGGGGGGGGGGGGGGGGAGAGTGGGCGTTCCGACGAGCAGGAGGGGCGAGTTTGGCTTGGAGGAGGGGGCGTGTATTTCTCTGTTTATCCGTTGTTGTTATTGTTATTGTTGTATTGATGTTTTTGATTGTTGTTTTGGTGTTGTTGTTGTTATTATTATCATTATTTTTATCATTATCATTATTAGTTATCATTTTGTCATCATCATTATTAATGTTATTATTATTTTTATTATTATTATTATTATTATTATTATTGTGATTATTATTATTATCGTTGATATTGTTGTCAATATTATTATTAGTAGTAGTATTAGTATTATTTTTACTTTTATTATCATTATTAGTATTTTCTTCTATTCCTTTTGCAGTTTCCATGTCAGTCGCTTTAGCATCTATTTTTATTTTTATGTAAAATTTTATGCAAGGAAACAGACGAGTGACAAGCGAATCATTAATAATTAAGGAAATGATAAATAAATGAAACAAATATGGGTCTAAGAGCAACAAGGGAATAATAAATAGATGAAATAGCACAGAACGCAAGAGGAACATGGGAATAATGAATAGATGAAATATGTAAGGACGTGAGAGAAACAAGAGAATAGTAAATTGATAAATATGGGCGTGAGAGAGACAAGTGAATAATAGATAGGTGGAATAAAGAAGGACGCAAGAGAAACAAGGGAATAATAGATAGATGGAATAAACAAGGACGGAAGATAAACAAGGGAATGATAAATAGATAGAATAGATAAAGACATAAGAGAAACAAGGGAATAATAGAGAGATGAAATAAACAAGGGAATAATAGAGAGATGAAATAAACAAGGGAATAATAGAGAGATGAAATAAACAAGGGAATGATAGAGAGATGAAATAAACAAGGCAACAATAAATAAACAGAATGAATATAAAGACAAACAGAAACACGTGTTATTTTTTTTATTATTATTATTTTAATCGCCGAGATGAAATAAACAAGGCAAATAATAGAGATGAAATAAACAAGGCAAATAGATAAACAGAATGAATATAAAGACAAAAGAGAAACACGTGTTATTTTATTTTTTTTTAATCGCCGAAATGAAATAAACAAGGCAAATAATAGAGATTAAATAAACAAGGCAAATAATAGAGATCAAATAAACAAGGCAAATAAATAAACAAAATAAATATAAAGACAAAAGAGAAACACTTTTTTTTTTATCGCCGAGATGAAATAAACAAGGCAAATAATAGAGATGAAATAAACAAGGCAAATAATAGAGATGAAATAAACAAGGCAAATAAATAAACAATGAATATAAAGACAAAAGAGAAACACGTTAATTTTTTTTTTTTTTTTTTTTTTTTTTTTTTTTTTTTTTTTTTTTTTTTTAATCGCCGGCTTATGGGCTGGAATAACGTTTGAGTTCTCGTTTACTCCGCTCGCTTTCGCATTAAATGGGAATTAATGGAAACGCGCCCTTGCAAATCACGAGGAAATGGGGGAAGAAAGGAGGATAAAAGTTGTTCGGGTGTTTGTTGCGGGTTGGCTTCGATACGCGTTTTGGGGAGGATGGTGGGCGTGGGGCGTGGGCGGCGTTTGGGGAGGATGGTGGGTGTGTGGGTTGGCGTCGATACGCGTTTTGGGGAGGATGGTGGGCGTGGGGCGTGGGTGGTGTTTGGGGAGGATGGTGGGGTGTTGGTGTGGGGTGGTGTTTTGGGAGGATGGTGGGTGTGTGGGTGGTGTTTGGGGATGGTGGGGTGTTTGTGTGGGGTGGTGTTTTGGGAGGATGGTGGGCGTGGGGCGTGGGCGGCGTTTGGGGAGGATGGTGGGTGTGTGGGTCGGCGTCGATACGCCTTTTGGGGAGGATGGTGGGCGTGGGGGCGTGGGTCGTGTTTTGGGGAGGATGGTGGGCGTGGTGTGGGCGGCGTTTGGGGAGGATGGTGGGGTGTTGATGTGGTGTGGGCGGCGTTTGGGAGGATGGTGGGTGTGGGGCGTGGGTGGTGTTTTGGGAGGATGGTGGGTGTGGGGCGTGGGTGGTGTTTTGGGAGGATGGTGGGGTGTTGATGTGGGGTGGGATTTTTGTTGTTGTTGAATATGAATTGGTGTCAAAAAACGGCAACACATGAGTACGTGAATGAATGCGTAAATTTGGATGTGAATTGACGATTCCCCAAAAGAAGAAAATATACGTAAATGCAAGCACACGCACGCACACACGTACACACACACACACACACACACACACACACACACACACACACACACACACACACACACACACACACACACACACACACACACACACACACACACACACACACACACACACCCACACCCACACCCACACGCACACCCACACACACACACACACACACACACACACACACACACACACACACACACACACACACACACACACACACACACACACACACACACACACACACACACACACACACACACACACACACACACATGCGCGGGCACGCAATGAATTTGATACCGTGAATAAACCCATTTCATATAAATAATTAATTAATTTCTTTTTTATTTCGCCTTTCCGTGTTTCGACCAACTTACATCCTTCATCCTGATAAAATAATCATTGCGGAATCCTAAAAAAAATAAGAAATAAGAATATGAAAACGTTTGACATTATTCTTGTGAAAATCCCAATCTTTAGCACTTTGAATTCTATAGGTTATATGACTGTTATTCCCTGTCCACGACTTAAGAAAAAGAAAATAAAAAAGATACAGCGATTAGTTTGCATGGACGGGGTCACACAGTGTTAAGATAGTCAATATATCACCTACCCCGCCCCCCAAACCCCACCCCTAACCCCCTACCCCACCCCTAACCCCCTACCCCACCCCTAACCCCCTAACCCCCGGCAGACGCATAGATAAAGACAGTTCTTTCCCCTTTCGCACGCACGAGTAAAGAAGGAACAGTGAATTCCCTTAGTCCCTGTGTTCCTGACCTTATAGAGAGGGTCGTAGGAGCTTTTTCGTGTTTTTTTTTTTTTTTTTTTTTGCGTGCTGAAAACCTTTTTTTTTTTTTTTTTTTTTTTTATCGCGGGTTGATTTTTTTTTCTTTTGGTCTTTTTTTAGGTGATTCATTTTGCGGATGTCTTTACATAGCTTTATTTTTATTTTTATCGCGTGCATATTTTTTTTTTTTTTTTTTTTTTTTTTGGTGATACATTTTGCGGATGTCTTTTTGCGGATGTTTGATTGACAACATATATGAAAAAAAAAATCGCGAGCTGGAAACGTTTATTTTTTCATAGATGACTCAGTTTGCGGATGCCTTTACATAGATCAATTATACGGATTGAAATTAATTATACTTGATTGAAATTATATATGAAAAAATAAGGTATCGTTTCTTTCGACAAGAGATGGAGTTGAATTCTGAAAAAGACCAACGAGAAAGCGTTTGATCGATGTGTCGAATTACCGCTACTGTTGATGTCGACGGTTTTAGCGACAAATCCATAAAGAGTTATAAAATATTGCTTTCCAAATGTTGTTTCGCAGGTAATAGGTTTAGGATAAATGTATTATTTGATGTTTTTTTTTTTAAATGGCGGTGCGAGGTATGAACAAACCAATATGTAAACGTACATACATGCATACGCATACGCACGCACGCACGCATACACACACGCACGCGGACACGCACGCACGCATACGCACACGGACACGCACGCACGCATACGCACACGGACACGCACGCACGCATACGCACACGGACACGCACGCACGCATACGCACACGGACACGCACACGCACACGCACACGGACACGCACACGCACACGGACACGGACACGCACGTACACACACACACACGTACACACACACACACACACACACAAAGAAAAAAAAACAAGAAAAACAAAAAAACAAAAAACATACACACAAAAAAACCCACACAGCCCCTTCCAGCTTGGTGTACACGAATGCTGCGACCGCTCACGCACGTGCTAAGGACAGAATATCGACCTGGAGAACCCTTGGCTCACAAAAGGAGCCATTTTCCACCTTCTCCCCCTGAAATTAGGGAAGGGGAGGGGGGGGGTTGAGGGAAGGGGGAGAGGGGGGAGGAGGAGGGGGTGATAGGGGGAAAGGGGGAGAGGGGGTGGGTGAGTTGGAGAGATGGGGAGAAGGAGAGGGAGGGGGAGGGAGTTGGAGAGAAGGAGAGGGGGAGAGGGGGAGAGGCAGGGGGTTGAATAGACGGGGGAGAGGGGGAGGGGGAGGAAGTTGTGAAGAAGGGAAGGGGGAGATGGAGAGGGAGTTGAAGAGAAGGGGAGAATGAGAGAGGGGGGGGATTAAAGAGACTGGGGAGAGGGGGAGGGGATTGAAGAGTTGGGGAAGAGGGGGGAGGAGTTGAAGTGAGGGGGGGAGGGGGAGAGGAAGGGGGTTTAAGAGAGGGAGTGAGAGGTGGAGGGGGAGAAGAAGGGGGTTTAAGAGAGAGAGGGAGAGGGGGAGGGGGAGAGGAAGGGGGTTTTAAGAGAAGGAAGGAGAGGGGGAAGGGGGAGAGAGAGGGAGAGGGGAGGGGGGAGAGGAAGGGGGTTTTAAGAGAGGGAAGGAGAGGGGAAGGGGGAGAGGGAGGGGAGAGGAAGGGGGTTTTAAGAGAAGGAAGGAGAGGGGGAAGGGGAGAGGGAGGGAGAGGAAGGGGGTTTTAAGAGAGGGAAGGAGAGGGGGTTTGAAAGAGGGAGGGAGAGGGGAGGGGGAGAGGGAGGGAGAGGGGGAGGGGGCCCGAGATAAAACTTGCCCCGAGCCCCAGTATGGTTTCTCGATCCATATAATGATATTAGTCTCCAGCGGTTTAGACTGAATGACGATGTGTATTGTCAGCTTCCGGTAGGTGAGTAGTTTGACGAGGCTGTGATTTGTTGTCTAGTTTTTTTCATGTTTTGTTTATTTATTTTTTGTTTATTATTATTATTTTTTATTATTATTATTTTATTTGATTTATTTATTTTTTATTATCATTTTATTTTGTTTATCTATTTTTTGTTATTATTTTATTTGATTTATTTATTTTTTATTATTATTTTATTTTATTTATCTATATTTTTTATTATTATTTTATTTTATTTTATTTTTTTTTATTATTGTTTTATTTTATAAATTTATTTATTATTATTATTTAGTTTTATTTTTTTATTATTATTTTCTTTGATTTATTTATTTTTATGATTATTTTGGTTTTATTTATTTATTTGTTATTATTATTTTATTTTATTTATTTATTTATTATTATTATTTTATTTATTTATTTATTTATTATTATTATTTTATTTATTTATTTATTTATTATTATTATTATTTTATTTTATTTATTCATTTTTTATTATTATTTTATTTGATTGATTTATTTTTATTATCATCTTATTATATTTATTTATTTATTATTATTTTATTTTATTTTTATTATAATTTTATTTTATTATTTTTATTTTTTATTATTATTTTATTTTATTTATTTTTTTATCATTATCTTTTGGGGGGGGGAGGTGGGGGTGGCACGTAGTAAAGGACAGAGAGGTGCGTGGTCAGCGTGCAAATTAGTTGGGAATATTGATAATTGATATTTTGATGCGTGTGGTTCGGTTGTACTTGTCCACGAAACTAGCAGTATGTGGCGACGTGTCCGTTCCTGCTCTCGTTTTGTTGTTGTTGTTGTTTTTTGTTGTTATATCCATATATCCATTTATTTATTATTATTATTTTTTTTTTTTTTTTTGGTCTTGCTGTTGTTGTTGTTGGTGTATCCGTTTATGTTCTCTGTTTGTTGTTGCTGTTATTGTTGTATCCATTTATGTTCTTTCTATGTTGTTATTGTTGTATCTGTTCATTCTCTCTGTGTTGTGCTTTTGTTATTTTTTTAAGTTGTTGAGAGTGATATAGTGTTATTATTCAGTGCAGTCGCAATCCAGATTTTTTTTTTTTTCGTGCCTGAAGTCCAGCATGATACAGTTTTAATATGGACTTTTAGCGTGGATTCGCATAGCAGGCTGTGGCGATGTACCAAAGCATTTGCATTGTGTTGACATATATCGGTTGGCTTTTTTTGTTTTTTTGTTTTTTCTTCTTTTTCTTTTTTGGAACTTTTCAAATGTTTTTTCGCCCGGTATGATGTATTGTTTTTTTTCTCTCTTTTCTTTTTTGGGAACTTTTTAAATGTTTTCTCGCCCGGTTTGCTGTATTGTTTTCTTTTCTTTTCTTTTTTGGAACTTTTAAAATGTTTTCACGCCCGGTTTTACGGTTTGGGTGTATTGTTTTCTTTTCTTTTCATTTTTGTAACTTCTCAAATTTTTTCTCGCCCGGTTTGCTGGATTGTTTTCTTTTTTTTCTTTTCTTTTTTTGGAACTTTTCAAATGTTTTCTCGCCCGGTTTGATGTATTGTTTTCTTTTCTTTCCTTTTTTTGGAACTTTTAAAATGTTTTATCGTCCGGTTTTACGGTTTTGATGTATTGTTTTCTTTTCTTTCCTTTTTTGTAACTTTTAAATGTTTTCTCGCCCGGTTTGCTGTATTGTTTTCTTTCCTTTCCTCTTTTGCAACTTAAAATGTTTTCTCGCCCGGTTTTACGGTTTTAATGTATTGTTTTCTTTTCTTTCCTTTTTTGTAAGTTTTCAAATGTTTTCTCACCTGTTATTTATTTATTTTTATTTTTTTTTGCTGTAAATAGCATCGATTATGAACTGCCACAAACCTCACACACTTCGGAGGCGAGCCGTGTGTGTATTACAGAGAATGAGACTATGGTGTTCAAGACTATGGCGTCCGGAACGGTTGTGTGGTTGTAGTCAGCAACGGCAGCGGTTGTGCGGGGTGTCGGGGGCAGCACGCGGGGGGGTGGTGGTGGGGTGGAAGTGGGGGTGGGGATGGGGTGGAAGTGGGGGTGGGGGTGGGGTGGAAGTGGGGGTGGGGGTGGGGTGGAAGTGGGGGTTGGGGGTGGACTTGCTGTTTAATCTTTGCTAAGGCTTCTCGCTCGCAGGTGCGGCCCGGAAGGCGAGTCGGAGTCGCGGCGTTCCATTCATAGACCGCAAAGTCGATAGCAGCTGCCAGCGGGGTTAGAATGCTTGCTTGTGGATGGCGAAGGGGGGGGGGGGGTTAGAATGCTTGCTTGTGGGGTGGGTGGGGGGTGTTTGGGAGTTATAATGCTTGCTTGTGGGGGCAGGGGGGGGGGGCGTTGGGGATTAGAATGCTTGCTTATGTGGGGGCGGGGGTGTTAGAATGCTTGCTTGTGGAGGCGTTGGAGGCGGGGGCGTTGGGGATTATAATGCTTGCTTGTGGGGGCGTTGGGGGTTATAATGCTTGCTTGTGGAGGGCGGGGGTGGCGTTGGGGGTTAGAATGCTTGCTTGTGGGGGGGCGTGGGGGGGTTATAATGCTTGCTTGTGGGGGCATTGGGGGTGGCGTTGAGGGTTAGAATGCTTGCTTGTGGGGGCGGGGGGTGGGCGTTTGGGGTTAGAATGCTTGCTTGTGGGGGGCAGGAGGGGGCGGGGGCTTTGGGGGGTTATAATGCTTGCTTGTGGAGGGCGAGGGTGGGGAGCGTTGGGGGTTAGAATGCTTGCTTGTGGAGGGCGAGGGTGGGGAGCGTTGGGGGTTAGAATGCTTGCTTGTGGAGGGCGAGGGTGGGGAGCGTTGGGGGTTAGAATGCTTGCTTGTGGAGGGCGAGGGTGGGGAGCGTTGGGGGTTAGAATGCTTGCTTGTGGGGGTGTTGGAGGCGGGGGCGTTGAGGGTTAGAGGGCTTGCTTGTGGAGGGGCGGAGGGATGAGCATTTAGGGTTAGAATGCTTGCTTGGGGGGGCGGGGGGGGCGTTGAGGGTTAGAAGGCTTGCTTGTGAGGGCGTTGGGGGTGGTGTTATAATGCTGCTTGTAGAGGGCGGGAGGGGGTTGAGGGTTAACATGCTTGCTTGTGGGGGATGGCGGTGGGGGGGGGGGCGTTAGGGGTTATAATGCTTGCTTGTGGGGGCGGGGCATGGGTGTTTGGGGTTTGGGGTTATAATGCTTGCTTGTGGGGGGCGAGGGTGGGCGTATGGGGTTAGAATGCTTGCTGGGAGGGTCGTTTGGGGTTAGACTGCTTGCTTGTGGGGGCGAAGGGGGTTGAGGGTTAAAATGCTTGCTTGTGGAGGGCGGAGGCGGGGGGGGGGGCTTATTTTCATGCTTGAGGTTTTAGATCGATAAGTTTTTAGGTGTTTCTGCTTGGAGGAAAAAGGGAAGGTGGTTAGGTGGCTGAGTTATGGGTCACGTGACTCGCCAGCCCGCGCGAGGGAGAGTAAAGGGGGGTTTTAAGGAGACTCCGAGTGGATGCAAACCTTCGCTCGTCATGTCGGATTTTTTGCAGCAGGTGGATTATTGAGTTTCATGTCATTTTGCGATTTTTTGCCGTTTTTTGGTGTGTTTTTTGTCGTTTTTGCAGGTGGATTATTATTTATTTTGTCGTTTTTGCAGGTGGATTATTATTTTTTTGTCGTTTTTGCAGGTGGATTATTATTTTTTTGTCGTTTTTGCAAGTGGATTATTTATTTTCTTGTCGTTTTGCGGTTCTTATCTTTCCCAAAATGAGGTGGAATAATCGGACTGACGTGAAAGCGAAAAAAAACGAATGGGGAAGAATGAGGGAGATGGGGAAGACGAGGTTGGAAGAGCGACCCCATATATAGGAATGGGACGAAGCTGCAGTAAAAGAAGAATAACAAGAACAAGAAGTGGATATTTAAGTTTGACATCCGTGCTTCGTGTTTCGTGCTCTGTCTCTTTCTCTCTCTCTCTCTCTTTCTTTCTTTCTCTTTCTCTTTATCTCTCTCTTTCTCTATTTATCTCTTTCTTTCTCTATTTATCTCTCTCTTTCTCTATTTATCTCTCTCTTTCTCTATTTATCTCTCTCTTTCTCTATTTATCTCTCTCTTCCTCTATTTATCTCTCTCTCTCTCTCTCTCTCTCTCTCTCTCTCTCTCTCTCTTTCTCTCTCTCTCTCCCTCTCTCTCTCCCTCTCTCTCTCTCTCCCCCTCTCTCTCTCTCTCCCCCTCTCTCTCTCTCCCCCCCTCTCTCTCTCTCTCCCTCCCTCTCTCTCTCTCTCCCTCCCTCTCCCCCCCTCTTCCCCCAGCCCCTTCCCAGCGACTCTCCGGCGCCTGCCCACCCCCCCCCCCCCCCCCACCCCCGCCTCACCTGCCTACCTTTGTCCTTGGTCACGTGGTCATTTTCACGCCTCTGTGCTTCTTCGTCCGTCGTCGCCTCGCGTGTCGCTCGCGTGCCTCTGCTTGGCGCCGCCGTGCTTCCGTGGCCGCGTTTCCCGTGTCGTCCGGTTTCCGCTCTCGGTCGCTGACGCTCATCACTCACTCGCTCATCACTCATCACTCACTCACTAGCTCGCTCACTCACTCACTCACTCACTCACTCGCTCATCACTCATCACTCACTCATCACTCACTCACTCACTCACTCCGTTCACTCTTCCTCTCTTATGCCTGTGTCTCCGAATTTTGCTTTGGTTTCCTCGATTTATGTTTTATTTAATTCTCTTGTTAGTCTCATTGTTATTTTCGTCTTTTTCCTGCCTTCCCCAATGTATTTTTCTTCTCCCCTTTTCTCATTTTCCTCACACTTCCCTTCTGCTTCTTCTTCTTCCACTTCCCATTTTACCCCCTCCATTTCTCTCCTGTTTTCTCTCATCTCACATCCCCTTCTTTTTACTCCCTCTTCGTTATTATTTTCCCTCCTCTCTCCTCCCTTTCTTCTTCTCCATCCGTCTCCCTCCTCTTCTCGCACGTCTCTCTTCTTTCGTCTCCTTCCTACCTTCTCCATTCATCCCTTCTCACTTCCTTCTCCTTTCCTTCCCTCCCCCCTCACCTCCACCCTTTTAAGCCCATAGCACACCCTACCCCCCACCTCCTGCTTACCCCCTTCCTTTACTACCTCCCCTCTTACCCCCACCTCCCCCTTCCCCCTCTCCCCCTTCCCCTCTCCCCCACTTCCCCTCCTATCCCCTCCCCTACCTCCCTCCCTCTCCCGCCTCCCCCCCTTCCCCCCCCCAGATCACCTCCCCACCCCCACCCCCCACCTTCACCATCCTGTACCGCTCGGGAGAAAATTATAATCATAACGCTGTAAATGATAATCCCAGGACCTGTCACGTGATCACAGAGCGGCGCCCATGAATCAGAGGCGCGGCGGAGCGTCTCGCGGGCGTGCGGGCGTGCGGGCGCTGCGTGGTCCCCCTCCGCGCGACCCCGTGAGATTAAAACGTTTTAACAGCGTCGTAAATATCGGGCGTCTGTCCTGCGTTCTACGTTGTGGGGGGGGGGGGGGGGAGGTGGTGTTGGAGAAAGGGGGAGGTGGTGTTGGAGAAAGGGGGGGGGGTGTTGGAGAAAGGGGGAGGTGGTGTTGGAGGAGGGGGAGGTGGTGTTGGAGAAAGGGGGAGGTGGTGTTGGAGAAAGGGGGAGGTGGTGTTGGAGAAAGGGGGAGATGGTGTTGGAGTAGGGGGAGGTGGTGTTGGAGGAGAGGGAGGTGGTTTTGGAGGAGGAGGGAGGTGATGTTGGAGAAAGGGGGAGGTGGTGTTGGAGGAGGGGGAGGTGGTGTTGGAGGAGAGGGAGGTGGTTTTGGAGGAGAGGGAGGTGGTGTTGGAGGAGGGGGAGGTGGTGTTGGAGAAAGGGGGAGGTGGTGTTGGAGAAAAGGGGGGATGTGTTGGAGAAAGGGGGGAGGTGGTGTTGGCGAAAGGGGGGGGTGGTGATGGAGAAAAGGGGAACTTTGGTGAGGTAGGGGGAGATTACGTGTACTTTACGTGCGGGAGGGGGGAGGGGGGAGGGGGGAGGGGCACGCAAAGACGGCATGTGTGTGTGTGTTTCGCTTACAGTCGCGCTGACGGGTTCACACTCATAGTCCCAGTGAATAACGCTGACACTCACGATATGGCATCTCGTTCTCTCTTCTCTCTCTCTCCTCTGTTCCACACACACACACGCATGCACGCACGCACGCACGCTCATACACAAACACTCACACTCGCTCTCACTCTCACTCATCACTCATCACTCACTCACATATGTATGTATAGATATACATATACATGTATACATATATGTATATATACACATGTATATATATATATATATATATATATATATATATATATATATATACATATATGCATATATATGTATATATATTTGTATTTTTATTTACATATGTATATGTATATGCATATATACATTTATGTGCATATGTATATGTATGTTTATGTATATGCATATATGTGTATATATATATATGTGTGTGTGAGTGTGAGTGAGTATCATCAAGGGAACACCAGTTATGATACTTCAGAATATTTAAGGAATATTCCTTAGGGTCAGCCAGCCCCGGTTTCTCCGAAGGACGCGATAATTCTTTCCGAGTCATGCCTGTTGTGACGTCATAGTGAAACGTGGGTGGCGGCGTCCGTAGAGTTTGTACGAAAGACGCTACGGCCGCAGTGTTTGCAAAGCATAGGCTTAAGGTGCGTGTGTTGCAGAAGACTCAGCATGGGCGTCAAAGTCGGTGAGTTATTCCACAGCGCAAAATGCAACGTGATTAATGCAAAAATAGATAATTATGTGGTTGGGGATTATAGTGAGTCGTTAAAAAAGAGAGAGAGAGACCAGCAGTTTAGTTCCCAAAATGTGCATAGCATTTATGAATCACTTGCCGATGTTCCCATTTCGAACCCAGCCCCTCTGTGTAATTGTCGTGTCTCTTCGACCATGGTTTAATTTTCACATTTGTTTACATGCACAGTGGTGGTAGTGACACTGATCACCGGTGTGGTTATCTACCTGTTTATGTGGCCCTATTTATATATCTGTGTACCTGTGCGCATATTTGGTTGACTTTATGAATGGGCATTGCTTGGGGGGGGGGGGATTGTTGTTATTGTTTTTATGTATTATCTGTTTTGATGATATTCTAATTTGTTAAGGCTTGCTACACATACGTACACGCGCGCAGGCACACTCACGCACTTACACACCTACACACACATACCTGCACACATCTACACACACACACACACACTTACACACACACAGCTACACACACACACACACACACACACACACACACACACACACACACACACACACACACACACACACACACACACACACACACACACACACACACACACACACACACACAAAAACAAACTTACACACACACACACACTGCAGCAGGCCACGTCATTGCACCTTCCAGTTTGCAAATAAAATCTATAACGCAGGTCAGCGAGTGTCATGTCGTGCATGTCAAGTCACTCTGCTGACGTCACTCTTAAGTCTTTTTCTAATGTATTTATTTTCTTTCCTTTTGACACTATTCTCTTGCTGACAATCCCATTTTTCCTTATTTTTCTTACTATTTTCTTTTCTTTCTCTTCATTCTCCTGTGCTACATATCACAGTATTGTCTTGTTGTGAATCCTATTTATCCTTCTTCTTTGTTATGTTTTTATTCTTCTTATGCCCCTTGTTTTATTTTTTTTCTTCTTATGCCCCTTGTTTTATTTTTATTCTTCTTATGCCCCTTGTTTTATTTGTATTCTCCTTATGCCCCTTGTTTTATTTTTATTCTTCTTATGCCCCTTGTTTTATTTTTATTCTTCTTATTTGTCTCTTCTACATCCTCTCCTATCCGCGATTATTCCTCCTGTCAGAGGCACTACCTACTTCTTTTTCTGTCTGTGATTTTTTTTACGCATTTCTTGTATCGAGATTTTCTTTTTAATTCCCCTACTTGCCCCCTTTTTTTCTTTCTCTCTCATTTCCCCTTGTCCATCTCCCCTCCCTCATTTCCTTTGTCCACTCCCCTCCCCCTCTTTCATTCGCCCTTCTATCTCCCTCTTTCCTCGCTTCATGTCCGCTGGCATCCTCTGATTGCGTCATCGATCAGTCAAGCGGAGGGAAGTTGGGGTTACATGTTACGCCAACTTTTCCCCGATTTTTTAAAAATTTTATTATTTAGTTTTATATTCTTCTGTACATCTCTTTGTGATATAGATGTGTTTATCCTTTGGTATTCCATGGATAGGTCTTTTATGTTATTAATAGAACGCATATGTATATGTATATGGACGTGTGGAATGGCGTGGCATGTTGTTTCATCTCCAGCACACGACTGAAAAATTCATTTGAACGAGAGACGAGCCATCATGCAGTCGCGAGCCCGGCGATCATCGGATATTGGTTGGCGCAGTCGAGTCGCCGTTCCCGGAGTCCGGCGCTCCCACCGGGCCGTTCTGTTGTTATTAGTTTGTCCTCCGTTTTGCGTGTGTCTGTTTTGGTTTTGAGGGAATGGGTGTCGGTTGGGCCTTTTGAAGGTTGTGGGGTTTGGCTTTTGAAGTTGTCTCGGGTATTTTTGTTGTTGTTGTTGTTGTTTTAGATATGAGGACGGGTATGTCTTTTGATTTTTGTCAGAATCATACCATAGATTTCACTGCCAGTTGCGCGCTGTCCATTACAAACCGGACACCGCGGGCCATACCGGTAACCAGTACGGTGCTAGTCCAAACCATCCATCCCCTGGGCCGGGCATTCAACATGGCCATAAATAGTTACAGCATGAATATACCAGGACCGTATCTTTTCTCTCCGCCACCATTACACACCATTCGTATTCGCAAACCGTCCTCTCTCTGTGGACCATAACGCTCCTACCAATACCACGGCCATGGTATCCCGTCAAGACCATTTTGCCCCCCCCCCCCACCCAGCCACGCATTAAGCACCACCATACTACCATGCACAACAAGTCCTCGTGACCCAGTTTCTGAAGCGACACGCCGCTCCCTTTCATGGTGTGGACGGACCATGGAGGAGGAGGGAGGGGCGGGGAGGGAATGGGAGAGGGGAGAGAGAGAAGTGTAATGGGAAGAGAGGGACTTAGGAAATGGAGGGATAGTGTGGGGTGAGGAACGTGTGACTGGAATGGGAGGAAGGAGAAATGGGGGCGTTATTATTATCATTTTGTTATTGTTATTGTAATGATAAGGATAGTTATTATTCTTGTTGTTATCGTTATTATTTTTATTCTTATTATTATTATTACCATTATCATTATTATCATTGCTGTTGTTATTTTTGTTATTATTTTTTTTATTATTATTATTGTTTATTTTTTATTATTATTGTTATTTTTTTTTATTATTATTATTATCGTTTATTATTATTATTATTATTATTGTTGTTGTTTTGTTGTTGTTATTATTATTATTATTATTATTAAAATTGTTATTACTATTATTTTTATTATCATTATTATTATGTTAAGCGAGAGAAGGGAGGCAGCGAGGGAGAAGAAAGGACAGCGAAGGGAGCGAGGGAGAAGAAAGATAAGCGAAAGAAGGGAGGGAGAAGAAGGAAAGCGAGAGAAGGGAGGGAGCGAGGGAGAAGAAAGGAAAGCGAGAGAAGGGATGCAGCGAGGGAGAAGAAAGGAAAGCGAGAGAAGGGAGGGAGAAGAAAGGAAAGCGAAAGAAGGGAGGGACCGAGGGAGAAGAAGGGAAAGCAGAGGAAGGGAGAAGAAGGGAAAGCAAAGGAAGGGAGGGAGCGAGGGAGAAGAAAGGAAAGCGAGAGAAGGGAGGCAGCGAGGGAGAAGAAAGGAAAGCGAGAGAAGGGATGCAGCGAGGGAGAAGAAAGGACAGCGAAGGGCGAGGGAGAATAAAGATATGCGAAAGAAGGGAGGGAGAAGAAAGGAAAGCGAAGGAAGGGAGGGAGAAAAAGAAGGGAGGGAGCGAGAGAAGGGAGGGACCGAGGGAGAAGAAGGGAAAGCAGAGGAAGGGAGGAAGCGAGGGAGAAGAAAGGAAAGCAAAGGAAGGGAGGGAGCGAGGGAGAAGAAAGGAAAGCGAGAGAAGGGATGCAGCGAGGGAGAAGAAAGGAAAGCGAGAGAAGGGAGGCAGCGAGAGAGAAGAAAGGAGAGCAACGGAAGAAAGGAAAGCGAGAGAAGCGAGGGGGCGAGAGAAGGGAGGCAACGAGGGAGAAGAAAGGAAAGCAAAGGAAAAAAAGAAAGCAAAGGAAGGGAAGGAGCGAGGGAGAAGAAAGGAAAGCATAGGAAGCGAGAGAAGGGAGGGAGCGAGGGAGAAGAAAGGAAAGCAGAGGAAGCGAGAGAAGGGAGGCAGCGAGGGAGAGTGTTGGTCGCTCCGCGCGGATAATTATGCACGGGCGAGCAGCAGCAGTTGCAAAGGAGCCCATTCTGCAGCGAGAGCTTCCCAAGGAGGAAAAGAATGGACAGGATTAAATGGTCGCTGTAAAACGGACCATTATGTCGCGTAAGCTAATGATGATAGTCTGGATTGTTGCCTTTACGACCGCCTCGACTGTGCGGACAGGGGGGCGGGGTGGGGGAGGGGGGGATAAGGGGATGTTGTTTGTGTGTGGGTGGGTGTGGGTGTGTTTGTTGGTGTTGTTTGTGTGTGGGGGGGTGTTTGTTGTGTTTGTTGGTGTTGTTTGTGTGTGCGTGGGTGTTTTGTGTGTTTGTTGGTGTTGTTTGTATGTTTGTTGGTGTTGTTTGTGTGTGCGTGGGTGTTGTTTGTGTTTGTTGGTGTGCATACGTGCGGAAAGGGTAATGTTTGTGCGTGTTTGTGTGTGCGTATGCATGTATGTTTATGCTTGCAATGTTTGTGTGTAAGCATGCGAGAGATGGGTTGGCTTATGTGTCTGCGAATTATTTGTGCGTGTTTGTCTGTGTATTCATGGTTGTGCTTGTGTGTGCATGTGTTTGTTTCAGTGGATGTTAATAAGCGTTTGTGTGTGAAGTCTGTGTATTCATGGTTGTGCTTGTGTGTGCATGCGTTTGTTTTAGTGGATGTTAATAAACGTTTGTGTGTGTGAGAGATTGAGAGACAGATGGACCCGCTGTTTAGGACCCGCGTGCACTTTGTCTCGCTGCAGCTTTAAATTCGCTTGCCATTTTGCTCGGCTCTTGGATTCTATTGTTTCCACGGGTGTTTTGTTGTGAGGTGCATGTCCTCTCTTTTCTCCCCAGGGAATGAGCGTCGTGTGAGTATGTTGCTTTTCTGGATGTTCGTCTTTTCTGTGCGGACTGTCTCTAAACTACGATTTGACCTACAATTTAAAGTACGGCTTAAACTAAGACTTAAGCTACAACTATAACTACAACTACAACTACAGCTTAAGTTACGACTTCAACTACGACTTTAACTACGACTTAAACCACAACTTCAACTACGACTTCAACTACAACTTAAACCACAACTTCAACTACGACTTCAACTACAACTTAAACCACAACTTCAACTACGACTTCAACTACAACTTAAACCACAACTTAAACTGCGACTTCAACAACAATTACAACTAACGGTTCCCTTTTAGGAAAAGAGAAGAAAAGAAAAAAACAGGGAGTGAACAACAGAGACGAGCAGAGACAATAAAAAATTGGCACTGGGGATGGGGAGGGGGAGTGGGAGGGGGAGGGGGGCTTGAGTATCTCAAACCCGGCGTGCATTTTCCGTAGAGTTCCGTCCAGCGAGATCGCCCGTGGGAGCAACCTTTACCTTCCTGCAATCATTATGGCGCCACGTTATTGTGAGGTTGGTTAGGTTGGGTTGGATTGGGTTGGGTTAGGTTAGGATAGGTTAGGATAGGTTGGGTTGGGTTAGATTAGATTAGATTAGATTAGATTAGGTTAGGTTAGGTGTTAGGTTGGGTTAGGTTAGGTTTGGTTTGGTTTGGTTTGGTTAGGTTAGGTTTGGTTTGGTTTGGTTAAGTTAGGTTAGATTGGGTTAGGTTAGGTTTGGTTTGGTTAAGTTAGGTTAGATTGGGTTAGGTTAGGTTTGGTTTGGTTGGGTTAGGTTAGGTGTTACGTGTTCTCCTGTCGCGCGAAAGTCAGGTTTTAGCGCGGCAGTGGCGACCACACGCAAAATTTGCCTGCGAAGTGGTGGGTGCGATTTTTATTTTATATATTTGTTAATCTTTTTTATTTGTCTGTTTAGTTTTATTTTATAGATTTTATTTATTTGTTTTTATCTATTTGTTTGTTTTATTTTATTGCTTTTATCTATTTGTTTGTTTTATTTTATTGTTTTTATCTATTTGTTTGTTTTATTTTATTGTTTTTATCTATTTGTTTGTTTTATTTTATTGTTTTTATCTATTTGTTTTGTTTTGTTTTATTGTTTTTATTTGTTTATTAATTGATTTTTTTAAGGGGGTGGTGTGGTGAGGAGGGGAAGAAGAACGGAGAAAGGGGGAAAGGGCGAGGGGGGAAGAAAGGAGAGGGGTGCGAAAATTAGACGAGAAAAGAGAAACATGGGACGAGGAGAAGATGAAAAGAAGAGAAATAAACGAAGAGAAGAGAAGAGAAAAGTTGAAATAATAGAGGCAAAGAAATGAGTTGAAAGGAAAAGAGACGAGAAAGTAGAGAAGGGAATAGAACTGATAGACAAGAAAGGTGTAAGAAGTGGAGAAGAGACGAGAAAAAAAGAGAGGGGAAGGGAAGAGAGAAGAAAAATGAGAGAAGAGAAAGGAGGAGAGAATGAGAGAAGAGAAGAGGAGTAAAAGGAAAGAGAGAGTGAGTGAGTAGAAAGAGAGAGAGAGAGAGAGAGAGTAGAAAGACAGACAGAGAGAGAGAGAGTAGAAAGACAGACAGACAGAGAGAAAGTAAAGAGAGAGAGAGACAGAGACAGACAGAAAGAGAAAAAAAATGAGAAAGAAAGAAAGAAAGAAAGCAAGAGAGAGAGAGAAAGAACCACGACCAAAGAACTGACGCAGAATAGCCAGCCGGAGCGAGATTACGGAAGCCCGACTGAGCAGCGCCGCGTCGAGTGTCTCTGGCGCTGCGACGTCGACTGGTTAGGCCTCCTTCCCTCCTGCGGCGACGGGGGGGGGGGGGTGTCTGGAATCGTTCGAGAGGGGCCTTTTTTAGATCTCTTTTTGTTTGTTTGTTTGTTTGTTTTTTTGAGTTATTTTGGTTGTATATGATATATTTTGGGTTTTATTTTTTTATTGGCGGCGAGGGGGGGGGGGGGCGGGGCGAGGGGGGGTGGAGTCTGGAATCGCTCGAGAGGGGCCTTTTTTAGATCTCTATTTGTTTGTTTGTTTGTTTTTTGAGTTTTTTTTTGGTTATATATGATGTTTTTTTTTCTTTTTTTTTTTAGTTCTTTTGGTTATATGTGATGTTTTTGGGGGGGTGTCGGCTTTTTATTTGTTTTTATTTTTACTGTTATTATTTGTTTTTGTTATTTATTTTTATTCTTTATTTAGATGTTGGTAGGTTCTTGAATTATTGTTATTATTGTTATAATGTTATTATAATTTGTTATTAATGTTTTTATTCATTCTCGGCATTGAAGTTAGCCTCATCATCTTTTTCGTCTTTATTTTCTGGAAGGACTGATGAGGGTCAGCTCCCCCCCCCCCCTGTCTAGTCAGCTTTCTGTTAGGCCTGCTTAAAGACCCCCCTTCCTCCTCCCCCTACCCACTCCTCATCCCCCCCCAGCCACCCATCCCCCTACCCACTTCTCATCTACTCCTACCCCCCCCCCCTTTACCCCCGTCCAATCCTCATCTATCTCCCCCACCCACCCCCGCCGTCTATCCCCCACCCACCCCGCCGTCCTTCCCCCCACCACTCCTCATCCACCCCCCCCCCCTGCCGCCCATCCCCTCACCCATTTCTCATCCACCCCCCCCTGCCGCCCTTCCCCCCACCCATTCCTCAGCCATCTCCCCCCTTCCCTCCCGACGACCTTCCCCCCACCCATTCCTCAGCCATCTCCCCCCTTCCCTCCCGACGACCTTCCCCCCACCCATTCCTCAGCCATCTCCCCCCTTCCCTCCCGACGACCTTCCCCCCACTCATTCCTCATACCCTCCCACCCCACCCCACCCGCCCCCCGCCCCCCTTCCCTCCCGCTGCGAGGCTCCTCTGTAGGCGGGGGAAAGTCCTTCCACATGCCATTACG
>NC_091554.1:3468882-3471382 GCF_042767895.1 Penaeus vannamei
CTTTTCCCTCTTCCCACTTCCCCCCCCTTTTTCTCCCTCTCCCCCCCCCCCCATTTCGCTCTCTCTCTCCATTCCCCCCCCCCTTTTCCCCTCTCTCCGCCTCCCCCTTTTTCTCCCTCTCTCCATCCCCCTTTTTCCCTCTCTCCACCTCTCCCCCCATTTTTCGATCTCTCTCCACCTCCCCCCCATTTTTCTCTCTCCCCCCCCCCATTTCCCTCTCTCTCCGCCTCCCCCCTTTTTCCCTCTCTCTACCTCCCCCCTTTTCGCCTCTCCCCCCTCTTTTTCTTTCTCTCCACCTCCCCCCCTTTTTCCCTCTCTCCACCTCCCCCTTTCCCTCTCCATCCCCTTTCCCCCTCTCCCCCCCCCTTTTTCTTTCTTTCCGCCCCCCCCCCCCTTTCCCGCTCTCTCCGCCCCCCCCCCCTTTTTGTGTTGTCTCGGAGCCAGTCGTGTCTGGAATCGCTTAGCTGGGGACTCGCTGGGAACGGGAGTCAGACGATCCAGGATTTTAGGCCTACGGGTCGGTTCGTTCTCGGCGCACACGGACACACGCGCGCTCGTAGACACACACAAACACGTACGTACACACGCAGATACTCGTGCACACACACACACACACATGCATACAGACACACACATGCATACAGACACACATATGCATACAGACACACTCACTCGCTCACACACACACACACACACACACACACACACACACACACACACACACACACACACACGCACACACACACACGCACACACACACACACACACACACACACACACACACACGCACACACACACACACACACACACACACACACACACACACACACACACACACACACACACACACACACACACACACCTACACACACACACTACACACACACTACACACACACGCACGCCAACACACACACACACACACACGCACACACACACACACACACACACACGCACACACACACTACACACACACGCACACACACACACACACACACTACACACACACACACACACACACACTACACACACACTACACACGCACACGTACACCCCTACACTCCGACAGTCACCATTACTTTTCTCTCTCTATTTTCGGAGCGTCTGCCGAGCACAGACACGATTTCCAAGCCAAGCCATTTGTCTGCTGCCATCCCCGCATTTCCCTGTTGCCCTTTAACGTTTTCCCTGCGCCATACCCCCTTTTTTTTTTTTTTTTTTTTTTTTTTTTTGCCCGTTATTAATCACCTGGAGAGTGTTGCGCGGGGTCTTCCAGTGGGTCGAGATGTTTCCTCTTGTTTTTTTTTCCTTTTTCTGCTTCTTCATGTTCTTCGTCTTCTTCTTCTTCGTCGTCTTCTTCTTCTTCTTCTTCTTCTTCTTCTTCTTCTTCGTCTTCGTCTTCTTCTTCTTCTTCTTCTTCTTCGTCCTCTTCTTCGTCATCTTCTTCGTCTTCGTCTTCTTCTTCTTCGTTTTCGTCGTCTTCTTCGTCGTCTTCTTCTTCTTTTTCTTTCTCTATGTTTCTTTATCTGTATCCTCTTTGTGGGAAAGAAGGAGGGGTGGTGTTACGAGGTGGAAAGTGGTGGAGGATGGTGGAGGAGGTGAAGGTGGAGGTGGAAAGTGAAGGTGGATGGTGGATGGTGGACATGGAGGTGGAGGAAAAGGAAGAGAAAGAGGAGGAGGAGGAGGAGGAGGACTAGAGGAACGTATACGAAGACGAAATGAAAAAGATAACGATACAGACGTCGGACGGTAACGACGACGCGAAAGCAGAAGGAAGAAAAGACAAAAAAGAAAGAAAAAAAAGGAAGAGCAAATAACAGAAACAACACCGCGACCCAAAGATAAATCTCCCCCCCCAACCCCCCGCCCCCCCACCGCAACGCCTCTTGTCGCCGCCCACAGAAGCTCGAGCGGCGTGTCGAGGGGCGCCGCCCGCGTGTCTGCAGGCGGGCTGGCGGGGCTTTGGAGTGGGCGGCCGCGTGTCGGAGGAGAGGCTCGCTTGCTTAGAGGAGGGTGGGCGGGAGAGAGCCCTTGGGGGATGGTTGCTGGGGGTTGAGGGAGAAGGGGGGTGGGGAGGGGAGGGGAGGAGGAGAAAGGGGGAAAGGAGAGGGAATGGGAGGAGGAGGGAAAGGGAAAGGGAGTGGAGGAGGGGGAGGGAGTGGGAGAAGGGGAAAGAAAGGAGTGGGAGGAAAAGAAAGGGCGGCGGGGAGGGGGAGAGTGGGAAAAGGGGGAAAAAGAGGAGTGAGAAAGGGTGGCGGGGAGGGGAGGGAGTGGGAAAAGGGGGAAAGAGAGGAGTGAGTGAATTTGAGAATAGAAGGTGAATGGGGTCGGCGGAGGAATGGGAAAAGGAGAAATGGAAGGAGTGGAAGAATGGAAAGAGAAGGATAAGAGAGAGCAGGAAAAGGGTGGGAATGTGAAAGGGTATTAGGAGGAGGGAGAAAAAGAGAATAAGGAAGAGGAAGTGAGAAAGAAAAGGAAAAGATAAAGCGAGTGAATACATA
>NC_091554.1:3476382-3483882 GCF_042767895.1 Penaeus vannamei
ATAGTCAGTGAGTGAGTAAGTGAATGCGTAAGTGAGCGAATGAATAAGTTAGTAAGTGAGTGAGTTAGTATGAGAAAGAATACGTAAATCAACGAGCAAGTGAGAAAGTGATTGAGTGAGTATGAGAGAAAGCGTAAATAAATGAGTAAGTGAGTGAATACCTGAGTGAGTATGAGTGAGAGAATGCGTAAGTTAATGAGTAAGTGAGTGAGTGAATACCTGAGTGAGTATGAGTGAGAGAATGCGTAAGTCAATGAGTAAGTGAGTAAGTGAGTGAGCGAGCCCCCCCCCCCCCCCCCGAAAGGCAAACGCAGAGAGAGAAAAAGAGGAAACTGCGTATTCGCTCTCCCCCTTTCACTTATTCATCCCTTCCGCTGTCCATCCGATCCATCTCCTTTCATCCGTTCCGCCTCATGCCAGCCACGCCATCGGGGGGGCGGCAGGGGGCGGGGGGCGAGGGGCGGGGAGGTGGGGGGGAGGGGGAGGGCGGCCCGCGAAGCCTCCTTTTCTTCTTCTTCCTTCCTTCGTTCTTTTGTTTCTTCTTCGTGTCTTCGTTCGTTCGTTCGTTCGTTTCTCCCTTCCTTCATTCGTGCCTTCCTTCCTCTTCCGTGCCTTGGGGGGGGGGGGTCCGCGATGCCTCCTTTTCTTCTTCCTTCCTTCGTTCTTTTGTTTTTCTTCGTGCCTTCGTTCGTTCGTTCGTTCGTTTCTTCCTTCCTTCATTCGTGTCTTTCTTCCTCTTCCGTGCCTTGGGGGGGGGTGGGGGTGGGGTCCGCGATGCCTCCTCCTCCTCCTCTTATCTTTTCCTCCTTCTCCTCTCATATTTTCCTTCTTCTCTCGCCTCCTCCTCTTCTTATCTCTTCCTCCTCCTTCTCTCGCCTCCTCCTCCTCCTCTTATCTTTTCCTCCTCCTTTTCTCATCTCTTCCTCCTTCTCCTCTCGCCTCCTGCTCCTCCACCTCCTCTCATCTCTTCCTCCTTCTCTCGCCTCCTCCTTCTCCTCTCATCTTTTCCTCCTCCTCCTCCTCCTTTCATCTCTTCCCTCCTCCTCCTCCCTCTCATCTTTTCCTCCTCCTTCTCTCGCCTCCTCCTCCTTCTCCTCTTATCTTTTCCTCCTTCTCTCGCCTCCTCCTCCTCCTCCTCTCATCTCTTCCTCCTCCTCCTTCTCCTCTCGCCTCCTCCTCCTCCTTCTCTCGCCTCCTCCTCCTCCTCCTCCTCCTCCTCTTGTCGCCTCATCGGCTCTTACCCTCGAGTCCCGCCGCCTCCTCTCGTGCCGCCAGCCCCGCCGAGCGCAAATTTACCTCGTCCTCGCGTGCAGACTCTCCTTCTTCTGCTTCTCTCCTACTTTACTGGATTATTTGTTTGCCTTGTCTTTCCAGCTTCGTCCGGTTTTATTTTACTTGCTTGCGTCGTGTTTGTTTGCCTGTTTTCTTTTTGTTTTGGTTTATGTTTGTGTTTTTTTGTGGTGTTTTCTTTTCTGTTCTTTCTTTTTTTTATTTTTTTTATTTACGTGGTTTATTATTTTTTTCTTGTTATCTTTTTTTCTTTCTGTTTTGGATTTCTCCTTCGTCCATATCCAGGCTTTTTCCTTCATTTTGTATTCTCTGTGATTCTGTTCTCTCTCCCCTTTCTCTTCTTCGCTCTCTCAATTTTCTTGTCTTTCTCCTTTTTCCTTCCTCTATTTTTATCCCTCTTTCTCTCTTTCTTGTTTTTCTCTTATGACTTGCTCCCTTTGTCTTGTTTTCCTTTCCTTTCCTTTCCCTTCCCAACTTATCCCACCTACTCTACTCCACTCTTATCCCCTCCACTCCACTATCCACTTTCCCGTCCTTTCCTCTCGTCCCAACTCCACCTTTACCCCCCTCCAACCCGTCCCATCACCTTCCTCCTTCCCATCCATCCCCTGCTCACCTCCCTCCTTGCCTGCTTCCTCTCTCCTCCTCACCTCCTTCTCTCCTTTCCATCCCTTCCCTCTCCTGGTCCCCTCACCTTCCCTCCCACCCTCCTTCTCCTCACCTCTCTCCCTCATTTTCCTCCACCTTCCCCACCATCCCCTTCCCTCCTTCTCCTCACCTCTCTCCCTCATTTTCCACCTTCCCCACCATCCTCTTCCCTCCTTCTCCTCACCTCTCTCCCTCATTCCCCACTTTCCCCACCATCCCCTTCCCTCCTTCTCCTCACCTCTCTCCCTCATTTTCCCCACCATCCCCTTCCCTCCTTCTCCTCACCTCTCTCCCTCATTTTCCACCTTCCCCACCATCCCCTTCCCTCCTTCTCCTCACCTCTCTCCCTGCTTTCTCCACCTTCCCCACCATCCCTTTCCCCCTCCTTCTCCTTACCTCTCTCCCTCATTCCCCACCTTCCTCCCCCTCCCTTCCCTGCCATCTCCACCATCCCCACCCCCTTCTCCTCACCTCTCTCCCTCATTCCCCACCTTCCCCTCCCCCTCCCTTCCCTCCCCTCCCCACCATCCCCCCCACCCCCCAGGCCCCAGACCGCCGGCGTACCCAGGGCGAGTCTCCCAGGCTGGCAGGTGGCCAGTTTTTGCAACTTTGATGGGTTCCTATCAGCGGCGCGCACCTCGCCCGGCTTGCAACCCGGGAACGCCGCTTGCCAAGCATCGCCCCAAGGCATTCCGCGAGAGGTCCGGTTTTATGGCTTTTATCTCGCTTAAGAAAGAGAGAGAGAGAGAGAGAGAGAGAGAGAGAGAGAGAGAGAGAGAGAGAGAGAGAGAGAGAGAGAGAGAGAGAGAGAGAGAGAGAGAGAGAGAGAAAAGGAAGATGAAAATAATGCCTTTGGGAGAAGAGAGAGGGGGAGAGGGGGAGGGAGAGAGGGAGAGGGAGAGGGAGAGAGAGCAAGAAAGGAAGAAAATGATGCCTTCGAAAGAAAAAAAAGAGAAAAAAGTGAAAATAAAGCCTTCAAGAGTAGAAAAAAGAAAATTATGTGTTAGAGAGAAAAAAGAAAATTTTCCGCCAGTGTTGATATTCCTCGGGGCCGCGACACTTGTCCTTGAGGGCGTGGGCGGCGATTGATATCAAGGTCGCCTCGTTGATATGGACGCCCGGGCGGAGGGAGGTATTTTGATGGGCATGGTAATGGTGATGATGATGGTGTGGGCGCGGGATGATTCGACTCGAAATGCAGAAATGATCCGTGCGAGATGGAAGGCGTGATTGGGGTCGGAGGTCAAGATAGTGGTTGGAGGTCAGGTTAATGGTGGGAGGTCAAGTGTAGTAGTGAGAGGGAGGGAGGTGGTGGGAGGTCAAGTGTAGTAGTGAGAGGTCAATTTAGTGGTGGGAGGTCAAGTGTATTGGTGAGAGGTCAAGTGTAATAGTGAGAGGTCAAGTTAGTGGTGTGGTGGGAGGTCAGGTTAGTGGTGAGAGGTCAAGTGTAGTAGTGAGAGGTCAAGATATTGTGGAGAGGTCAAGTTAGTGGTGGGAGGTTAAGTGTATTAGTGAGAGGTCAAGTTAGTGGTGGGAGGTCAAGTTAGTGGTGTGGTGGGAGGTCAGGTTAGTGGTGAGAGGTCAAGTGTAGTAGTGAGAGGTCAAGATATTGTGGAGAGGTCAAGTTAGTGGTGGGAGGTTAAGTGTATTAGTGAGAGGTCAAGTTAGTGGTGGGAGGTCAAGTTAGTGGTGTGGTGGGAGGTCAGGTTAGTGGTGAGAGGTCAAGTGTAGTAGTGAGAGGTCAAGATATTGTGGAGAGGTCAAGTTAGTGGCGGGAGGTTAAGTGTATTAGTGAGAGGTCAAGTTAGTGGTGGGAGGCCAAGTTAGTGGTGTGGTCGGAGGTCAGGTTAGTGGTGAGAGGCCAACTGTAGTACTGAGAGGTCAAGATATTGTGGAGAGGTCAAGTTAGTGGTGGGAGGTTAAGTGTATTAGTGAGAGGTCAAGTTAGTGGTGGGAGGTCAAGTTAGTGGTGTGGTGGGAGGTCAGATTAGTGGTGAGAGGTCAAGGTATTGTGGAGAGGTCAAGTTAGTGGTGGGAGGTTAAGTGTATTAGTGAGAGGTAGTGTAGTGTTTAAGGAGTCACTGCTCTGGTGAGAGAATAAGTATCGTGATGAGGAACCATGTATAGTGGTGAGAAGATATATATATATATATATATATATATATATATATATATATATATATATATATATATATATATATATATATATATATATATATATATATATATGAAGGAAGGCTAAACGTAGTGACGAAAGATGCAGCGATAACTTCAAGCACAATTCGAGAACTTTGAGAAAGACGAAGCGAAATAATAGAAGAAAAATAAATTTAAAACGAAAACGGAAAATGTTCGGAAAAATGCCCAGCAGGAGAATAAACAAGAGTCGCGAAGCCGGGACCTGGCGATGGCACTGTCCTAAAAGTGAACGAAGGGCCATGAAAGCTGATTGGCCAGAGTCACGGCAGGACAAGCGGTGCCTGGCGTCGGCTTGCATGGCGGCAGACGCATGATCGAATGGCTTGGCGAAGATGGGAAGAGGGAGGGAGGGAGAGAGAGGAAGGGAGGGAGGGAGAGAGAGATGGAGAGGGAGGGAGGGAGAAAGAGGAAGGGAGGGAAAGAGAGGGAAAGAGAGAAAGACGGGAGACGCATGATCGAATGGCTTGGCGAAGATGGGAAGAGGGAGGGAGGGAGAGAGAGGAAGGGAGGGAGGAAGAGATGGAGAGAAGGAGGGAGGGAAGGTGAGATGGAGAGGGAGGGAGAGATGGAGAGAAGGAGGGAGGGAAGGTGAGATGGAGAGGGAGGGAGGGAGAGAGGGAGGGAGGGAGAGATGGAAAGAAGGAGGGAGGGAGAGATGGAGAGGAGGAGGGAGGAAGGGAGAGATAAAGAGAGGGAGGGAGGGAGAGACGGAGAGAGAGGGAGGGAGAGAAGAAGAGAGAGAGAGAGAGTAAGAGAGGAAGATAGGGAGGGAGAGAGAGAGGGAGAGAAAGAAAGAGAGGAACTTTATGGATCATTTTCTTCGCACGGGTTCGGATTTTGGAATGCGTGGAACTCGGTTGATGTGTCGCCAGTATCGTTTGAGATTTGATTTGTTATCTTAATGAGAATTTTCTCTCTCTCTCTCTCTTTCCCTGCCCTCCCCTCTCCCATCCTCTCCTCTTCTCTCTCCTTTTGTCAGTGTCTCTTTCTTACTGACTTACTCTTTCTCTCCTTCTCTCCTCTCTCTCTCTCCCTCCCTCCCTCGCTCTCTCTCTTTCTCCCTCCCTCCTTCTCTCTCTCTCTCTCTCTCTCTCTCTCTCTCTCTCTCTCTCTCTCTCTCTCTCTCTCTCTCTCTAACTCCCTCTCCCTCTCCTCTCCCTCCTCCCTCCCTCCCTCCTCTTTCCTCCCTCCCTCCCTCTTCCTCCTCCCTCCCTCCTTCTTCCTCCCTCCCTCCCGCTTCCTCTCTCCGTCCCTCTCCTTCTCTCTCTCTCTCCCTCACTCCCTCCCTTCCTCCCTCCCTCCCTCCCTCTTTCACTCCATCTCCCTCCCTCTCCTTCCCTCCCTCCCTCCCTCTTTTACTCCATCTCCCTCTCCTCCTCCTCTCCCCCTTCAGTCTCGCAGTTACGCCAATGTCATTACCTGTTGGAAAGCTTTTAAAGGAGGGCATCTGAGGCGCCGAATTTAATATCACTTCGTTGGAAAGGGACGTGTGTTGTCGTCCCCCTCCCCCTCCCCTCCCTTCTCCTTCCCCTTCCCCCCCTTGCGGAGTTCAGGGGAAGGGGCAAGGGACAATGGGCGGGTGTGGGGTGTAGGTCCCTTCCCCTTCCCCTTCCCCCCCTTGCGGAGTTCAGGGGAAGGGGTAAGGGATAATGGGCGGGTGAGGTGGTGGGGGAGGGGGGGGGGTTGGAATCACTAGAGTCTCACGTCAGGGGAAGAAAGTAGGGGGTGGGGGTGAGGGTGAGGGAGGGAAGGGAAGGGAAGGGAAGGGAGGGGAGGGGAGGGAGGGATGGAGGGAGGGGTAAGGGAGGAAAGAAGGACAGTCTGAAATGGAGGATTTAGGTCGTTTTTGGATAGTCTTTTTCTTTCTGCTTTCTTTGTTTTTTGTTTTTGTTTTGATTTTCTTGGGGAGTGGGATCCCGTTTTCTTTTTTTCCGTTTTTGTATCTTTTTATTTTTCATATTACCAGTTTTTTCCCCTCATCCCTCGTATTTTTTAAATCCTTTTATTCGCCATATATATTTTTGTGGCCCCTTACTTATTCCTTTTTAATCGTTTTTTTTTTAATATTCTCCACCGTGCCTCTCGTCCACCATCTATCCATCTCGAATACGAAGATGCAAATCCAGCCTAAGAATCCCAGGTGTAATTCCCCCGGGGTAAGGGATCCTGATGGCGAGGGGACGCCGTGGTGAGGGGGCTGCATTCAGACCCGTTATAGATGCCGTCGGGGCTCCATAAACTAGCTGTTGGGGGCCGTTTCTTGCACCAAGGAGCTGGGGGATGGGTGAGGGACGGGGGAGGAGTGGGGGGGAGAGGGATGGGGGTATGCTAAGGACCTTGGGGGATGGGTGGGGGGCGGGGGAGGGGGAGGGAGTAAGGATGGGGGGTATGCTAAGGACCTGGGGGATGAGTGGGGAATGGGGGGAGAGGGGGGAAGTAGGGATAGGGGTATACTAAGGACCTGTGTGATGAGTGGGGGACGGGGAGAGAGGGGGTGAAGTAGGGATAGGGGTACACTAAGGACCTGGGGGATGAGTGGGGAACGGGGAGGGGGAGTAGGGATAGGGGTACATTAAGGACATGGGGGATGAGTGGGGGACGGGGGAGGGGGGTATGGATAAGGGTACACTAAGGACATGGGGGACGAGTAGGGGACGGGGAGAGAGGGGGGAAGTAGGGATAGGGGTACACTAAGGACATGGGGGATGAGTGGGGGACGGGGGAGGGGGTATGGGATAAGGGTACACTAAGGACATGGGGGACGAGTAGGGGACGGGGGAGGAGGGGAAGTAGGGATAGGGGTACACCAAGGACATGGGGGATGAGTGGGGACAGGGGGGTGGGGGAGGAATCCTCAGCGAAGGTAGAGAGGAGGGTGGAATCTTTGCTCTTCTTGGGGTCCCCCTTGTTGGTTTTCTTTTCATTTTTCTCTTATCTTTCGTTGAGTTTTTTTTTTTTTTTTGCTCTTTGTGCTCGAGTTGTAGTTATTGTCTGTGAGGCTGGAATGTTGTTCAGTGTCGGTCTGGCGTCCTGGTTCGGTTATTTATGTGCTTTTTTCTCTCTTTAACTCTTCGGTTTTCTCGTCTTCCTTGCTTTCGAGAATTTAATCTCTTGCTTGCATTTCCTATTCTTTCTTCACATCCCTCCTTCTCCTTCTTCATCTTCTTCTTCGCTTCTTCCTGCTCCTCTTCCCCCTACTTCCTTTCCCTTCCCTTCCCTTCCTTTTCCTTTCCTTCCCTCCTCATCCCCCTCCTCCCTCTCTTACCTATCTTTCCCACCTCCACCGACTTTCTTTCTCCTTCCCTCCCCTCCTCTCCCCACCCATTCCCTTCCCCTTCCCTCCCTCCCCCGCCCCCCAGCACC
>NC_091554.1:3488882-3493882 GCF_042767895.1 Penaeus vannamei
TATATGGTCTTTATGTTTCGTCTTCTTCCCTTTTTACTCCCTTCAAATACCTGCTTTCTCCCTTGGTATTTTTCTCTTGTCCTTCCTCCTCTCTCCTTTTTTTCTCTTTCCATCCCTCCCTCTGCAGCACCCTCCACCCACCCCCTCTTCTTCCCTCCCCTCCATCACCCTCCACTTCTCCCTTCTATCTTCCTGGACCCATCCCCTTCCTCCACCCTCCCCCCATGCAACATCTCGTCTGCTCCACGTGGTTCCTCCTACACCGTCTTCCTCCCGCCACGTTATCGCCCATCTCTATACAACCTCGTCCTCCATCCCCCACCCCATCCACCCTCTCCCTCTCCCTCCCCTCACCCCCTGCCCCTCCTCTCAAACTGTTCCTCCTCCACCATCCTCTCCCTCCCCACACTCTTCCCATCCAGCTCCACGTGGCAGCCCCTCCACCGCCTCCCTCCCCTCACCTTCCACCCCTTCCACCCTCTCTCTCCCCTCCCCCTCCCCCTCCCCCTCCTCCATACCCCCCTCTCCCCCAACTGCTCCACGTGGCAACCCCTCCACCGCCTCCCTCCCCTCACCTTCCACCCCATCCCCCATCCCATAGCTCCACCCCTCCCCCTCCATACCCCCCTCTCCCCCAACTGCTCCACGTGGCAAACCCTCCACCGCCTCCTTCCCCTCACCTTCCACCCCATCCCATACCTACACCCCCTCTCTCCCCTCACCCCTCCCCCTCCTCCATACCCCCCCGATTGCTCCACGTGGCACCTCCTCACCTCGGAGGCCGGGCCGCGACACCCCAACCCCGCGCCGCCTCCGGAGAGAGAGCATCAGGTGGAATGTGTTGAGTGGGGGGGGGGCCTGTGTCCGCCCGGGGGGATGGGGGGGATTACGGGGGGTGGGGTGGGGGTAGCAGAAGGGCGGGCGGGCGGGCGGGCGGGATGGAAAGCTGGGGGGGTGGACTGTGTGTGTGTTTGTGTCTGTGTTTCCCCTCTTCCTCCTCCTCATTTTCTTCTTCTTCCTCCTCCTCCTCCTTTTTCTTCTCCTTTTTCTCCTCCTTCTTATTATTATTATTATTATTATTCTCCTCCTCCTCCTCCTCCTCCTCCTCCTCCTCCTCCTCCTCCTAGTGCACCATCACCACCGCATTAGCAACTTTGTAGAGAAGTCATGTTTAAAAGTCCTCTGTGTATGAAATTACGACATCCATCTCCACTGCCTCGCCGTCTGTTGCCTCATTCCGTCAATTAGCGGTCGAACAATTTTTCTTTAAACTCTACTTTTCCTTTTATCCCTTTCTGCTGTGTGTGTGTGGGGGGGGGGGAGTATCGCTACGGTGGAACTTGATGTGTTTCGTTGTTGAGACGAATGAAGTGTTCGCTCACATACGCAGACGTACATACATAGGCGTACACATACATATAACACATACACACATACTCACATACACGCATACACGCATACACACACTCACTCTCTCTCTCTCTCTCTCTCTCTCTCCCTCTCTCCCTCTCTCTCCCTCTCTCCCTCCCTCCCTCGCTCTCCCTCTCCCTCCCTCCCTCCCTCCCGCCTTTGCACACGTCTTCCAAGAACGCTCTCCATCTCCTTCCAGACGAATCTAATCCTCGGAGTCCTTCAGGATATTCTCGAGTTCAGCATACATCGTTGGAGGATTGGGGGCAAGGAGAAGGGCGTCGGGATGGCGACCCACGTGGCCAAGGGCGGTTGAGGGAGAAGCGAGGGAGAGGGATAGGATGATAGATGGGGGAATGAGTTAGCGATAGATGCTTATGGCTGGGAATTGAGTTGCGAAGGACGGCGAGTTGTGCTTCGTGAATTATTTGCTCGAAATCTAATCTCTCCTGACATATGTTTTTTTCTTTTTTTTTCTTATTTTCTTTTTTTTTCTGGCGAGGGAGCGAGGCGGAAGTGAAGGATTTATGGGGAGGGAATTTTACATGGTCGTTTGTTATGATAACGATAAGATGAGCGCCAAGTAATGTATTTGGAACGGGAGAAATGGAGTGCCCGGGGCCGGTCTGGTGGCACTGGCCCCACGCAGCATCCGGAGAGCCGCCGACGGGGCATTATCTTCGGAAGATTTGCTTTGTTTTAGTAAGAAAATGCGAGTTATGGAGCGGCGAGCCACCCGGAAGAGGCATCGCCTTTAAAGCGCTGTGTGCGGCATCTTTCTATATGTAAATCATATTCATGGAACTTCCAAAATTGAAGTTTAAATATTTCCTCATGGCGGCGGCACGCGCGGCCCCAGATCCTCGTGCGTCGCCTCGCGGGCCGGACCTCGCAGCCGCTCATCGCCAGCCTCATAATTGCTCCTCATCCGATTATGAGGTTAAGAGGGAGGGGGAGGGCGGGGGACGAGGGGGAAGCGGAGCGAGGCGAGCGAGAGGGAGAGGAAGGCCGGTAGAAGGCGATCGGGTGAAGTGTTTTATGGCGGAGAAGCCCAGCAGAGACGCCCCATGCATACCAGACGCCACAATGAGATTACCGGGCGGCGCCGCGCGTTCATTCCCGCGCCCTCCTCCTCCTCCTCCTCTTCCTCCTTCGCGCCGTCCTCTTCCCTCCTTTCACGTTCTTTTAGGGGGCGCTCTTCCCCTCTTCGTCTCCTCCTCTTCCCCTCTTTTACCTACTCCGTTTTCCCTCTCCGTCTTCTTCGTTTCCCTTCTCCGCCTCTTTCGTTTCCCCTCTCTGCCTGCTCTTCCTCGCCACCTGGACTCTCCCTTTTGCATCGGGACAGCTGTCTCTCGGCGTAATTAGTTTTGACCTAAAGGAGGGAGTTCGCATTATCCTGTGGCTTACCGTCAAAAGTCATCATCAAAGTCATCTTCAGCAGCATCATTACAACCACCAACAGTCATCGTCATCGTCATCAAAATCATCATAAAAGCGCTAGAATCCCCCCACACCAAAGAGGCTGTGTCAACACCAGACGTCGGCGGCAGTTTCCACGAACTCCCCGGAGAAGGCGCCGAGGGAGGGATGTCGAGCAAGGGCTTCCTCAGGCATTAAGCGAAGCAGGAGGAGGAGGAGGAGGAGGAGGAGGTGCTTTCCTGCTTTGTGTCACGCCCGCATAAAAGGTCCTTTCCGACTCGCTGTGCTTGCGTGCTTGTCAGGAATTCCCTTTGTTCCCGCGTCTGTTGGTATTCCTTCGGGTTTCGTTGCTTGCTCGCGCCTTCCCTTTCCCCTTCGAGGCACACGCGACTTAGCTGCTCCTACCGGGAAGGGCGGAGGGTGGGGGAGGGGGGGGAACGCTTATCGGAATCGCGTGCGGGGGCGTGGCGGAGAGAAAGGCACGCGTTGACGAACTATTCAACGAGATAAGCGAGAGAGCGACCGACGCAGCGCCAGTGCACCGCCACGCCCTGCCCGACGGAGGGGCTCTTCCTCGCGCGTGGGACCTCGGGCACGACGGCGGCCGGAGTGTCGTTTCGAGGGCGGCTCTGAGGGCATTGTAAAGGGCGTGTTCCTTTGTGATGATAGATGAATTCGCTTTATTTATTGGTTTTGTTGTTTTCTTGTTGACATGTGTAGCTGGGGAGGAGAATCGAAAGATTTTTTCATATATGAAACTCGGCGAGTGTTTTCCCAAGATTTTTTTTACAGTGTGTGTGTGTGTGTGTGTGTGTGTGTGTGTGTGTGTGTGTGTGTGTGTGTGTGTGTGTGTGTGTGTGTGTGTGTGTGTGTGTGTGTGTGTGCGTTCGTGTATGTGTGTGTGTGTGTGTGTGTATGTATATGTATGTATGTGTGTGTGTATGTGTGTGTGTGTGCGTGTGTGTGTATGTGTGTATGTGTGTTTAATTTTGTTTATGCGTCCATACTTAAGAATGCTTGGATGCATTTGCACCCTCCTCTCACCTTCCTTCTTCTCATATGAACACCCTCTCTCCCTCTCTCTCTCTCTCACTCACTCACTCATCGTAGTCCTCTTTCTCCTCATTTTCCTCCTCCTCCTTCTTCCTCTTCTTCCTTCTCCCCCCTCACCGCCTTTCCTCCTCTTTTCCTTCTCCCCCTTTCTCCTCTTTTCCTTCTCCTCCTTGCATCTTTTTTACTTCTCCCCCTTCCTCCTCCTTTGCCTTCTCCCCCTCCGCTTCCTCCCTACCTTCTTCCTCCCCCCTCCTCCTTTTTTTCCTTCTCCCCCTTCCTCCTCTTTTTCCTTCTCCTTCCTCCCCTCTCCCTCCTCCCCCTTCCTCCTCTTTTTCCTTCTCCCCCTCCGCTTCCCCCTCCCTCCTTCCTCCTCCTTCCTCCTCTTTTTCCTTCTCCCCCTCCCTCCTCCTCCCTCCTCCTCCTCCTCCCTCCTCCGCGTAGGCAGAGGAAGGCAGGAGCGACGCCTCGCTTCCGGGACATCCTGCGCGCTCTCGTCTCCTGCGCTCTTCTTCCGGGAACGAAGGAAGCGCGGCGGGCTCTGCGGGCGTTTCGAGAACGGCGGCCTGGAGGGTGGAGGTTGGGGGGAGGTTGGAGGGGTGGGGGTAGGGGGTTGAAGGTGGGGGTTGAGGGTTAGGGGTGGAGGGTGGGGGTGCAGGGTGGGAGTAGGGGGTTGAGGGGTTGAGGGTTAGGGGTGGGGGTGGGGTTGGGGGAGGGAATGGGAGGGAGGATGGTGTTGGTAGTGGAGGAGAGGGAGAAGAGGGAAAGAGAGGAAGAGGAGGGTAATATTTGCGAAGAGGGAGAGGGTGGGGGGAGAGAGAGAGAGAGAGAGAGAGAGAGAGAGAAAGGGGGAGAGAGGGAGAGCGAGAGAAAGGTAAGTCAGAAGCAACAAATGAGAGTGAGAATAAGTAAGATGGTAAGAGACGGACAGAGAGAGAGAGAGAGAGAGAGAGAGAGAGAGAGAGAGAGAGAGAGAGAGAGAGAGAGAGAGAGAGAGAGAGAGAGAGAGAGAGAGAGAGAGAGAAGGGATGCATAGTGGATGGCATGCAGACGCACGCACTCTTCCGCCTGTATTTCCTGAAAATGGAGAGATAATTTTAAAATGTGTAAAAGGGTTTATA
>NC_091554.1:3498882-3511382 GCF_042767895.1 Penaeus vannamei
TGGAGGTGAAGAGGTAGGAGTAGGGGGAGGATATGGGGAGGAGGTGGAGGAGGTGGTGAAGGTGGAGGTGGAGAAGGTGGAGGTGGGGAAGGTGGAGGAGGAGGAGGAGGAGAGGTAGGAGTAGGAGTAGGAGCAGGTGGAGGTGGAGGAGGAGGAAGCGGAGGTGGAAAGGAAAGGAAGGAGGAGGTAAGGGAGTAGGAGGAGGGGAATGGAGGAAGGGGGAGGAAGAGGATGGGCGTATCCTAAGTATCCTAAGGGGTTCATGAGTGAGGGAGAGATGGGCAGGGGATATAGGGCATCCATGGGAGGAGGGGGGATAGGGGGAAGGGGCGAGGGCGTCTGTCCGTCTATTTATCTCCCTCTTTGCACTTCACCATTAATTTCCAATAATATAGAATAACCCCCCCAAAAAAAAAAAAAAATAATAACAATAATTAATTAATAATAATAATAATAATAATAATGATAAAATACGGCATTTCTCTCGAGTGCGGTGATCATCCGAGCTGAAATCCCCCCCCCCCCCAAAGTCGGAAAGTTAACAAGACTTATAAAAGATTCCCCCCACTGCCCCCGCCCCCGCCCCCGCCCCCTGCCCCGCCCCCCACCGCCCCCTGTCCCGCCCCGTTTCCGTAAAATGATGTGATATGTTACGCGATCCATTAAAAGCCCATCGCCGAGTAACGAATGGGCGGGCGGCTTGAAAAGGGCCCCGGCGATCTTTCCCGCAGGGTGGAGGAATTTAGGGGCGGTAATTAGTCACATCCACGAGTTTTCGAAAGTAATTTAGAATAATAGAAGGGCGGCGGTAATGGCGGTGCTGGGTATTGGGGTATCTTCGGGGGGGGGGTTTGGGTTTGGGTTGGGTTGTGGTTGGGTTGGGTTAGGGTTGGGTTTGGGTTGGGTTGGGTTGGGTTAGGTTAGGTTAGGTTGGGTTGGATTGAGTTGGGTTAGGGTTGGGTTGGGTTGGTTAAGTTAGGTTGGGTTAGGTTAGGTTGGGTTGGGGTTGGGTTGGGATGGGTTGGGTTGGGATGGGTTGGGTTAGGTTAGGTTAGGTTAGGTTAGGTTAGGTTTAGGTTAAGTTAGGTTAGGTTTAGGTTAAGTTAGGTTAGGTTAGGTTTTGGGGTCCGTTTGGTTTGGTCTGCGCTCGAAGGGGGTTTTCACAAGGGTTCGTGGACGCTCGTCCTTGGGGCTTCAAAGGGGATGGATCTCGGAAGCCTGTCTGTGCAACGGGTGACCTGTGATCCCTAAACCTGGCATGACCTTCCTTGCCCCAAGAAGGTCATTGAATCAAAGCCAAAACGTCGGTTGATGGAATTGTAGTCAAGCCGGTGAACTTTTTTCTCAGTTTAAATAAGAAAAAATAATGAAAATGTGTTTTTTTTTCTTTTGCAGTTTAGATAAGAAAAGGAATGAATATGTGTGTTTTTTCTTTTGTTAGTTGCTATTGTAAAGAGTCAGAGAACATGATAAAAGAGTATATGGGGTGTGTGGCAGATGTTGGCCATTATCACCTGTTTTTTTCTCCTTTTGAAGTTAGTGTGGCAGACACTATTGTCAAGCAACACTGACATCTCTATTTCTTCTACTTCTTCTACTTCTTGTTCTTGTTCCACTTCTTCTTCTACTTCTACTTCTTCTTCTTCTACTTCTTGTTCTTGTTCCACTTCTTCTTCTTCTACTTCTTCTTCTTCTACTTCATCCTCTTCTTCTTCTTCTACTTCTTCTTCTTCCACTTCTTCTTCTACTTCTACTTCTTCTTCTTCTTCTTCTTCTTCTTCGTCTGCATTGCCGTAATCCCTAGTGTCATTCGAATACTCTGCCTCCAACTTGGTCTGTCCTCCGCTATCTCATCTGCAACGTACCATCCATTATATAGGGTGAAGCAGAGGGTTGACATCACTATTGCAGGGTTTAGCCAATGCAATCGTGACCATTTCCTTCCGCTTATCTTCTGACGTCACAGTTATCTTGACGTCACAGTTACCTTGGCGTCATAGTTATCTTGACGTCACAGATATCTTGACGTCACAGTTATCTTGACGTCACAGTTACCTTGGCGTCACAGTTATCTTGGCGTCACAGTTATCTTGACGTCACAGTTATCTTGACGTCACAGTTACCTTGGCGCCACAGATATCTTGACGTCACAGTTACCTTGACGTCACAGTTATCTTGACGTCACAGTTATCTTGGCGTCACAGTTATCTTGGCGTCACAGTTATCTTGACGGCACAGTTATCTTGACGGCACAGTTATCTTGACGTCACAGTTACCTTGGCGTCACAGTTATCTTGACGTCACAGTTATCTTGACGTCACAGTTATCTTGACGTCACAGTTACCTTGGCGTCACAGTTACCTTGGCGTCACAGTTATCTTGACGTCACAGTTATCTTGACGTCACAGTTATCTTGACGTCACAGTTATCTTGACGTCACAGTTATCTTGACGTCACAGTTATTTTGACGTCACAGTTATCTTGACGTCACAGTTATCTTGACGTCACAGTTATCTTGACGTCACAGTTATCTTGACGTCACAGTTATCTTGGCGTCACAGTTATCTTGACGTCACAGTTATCTTGACGTCACAGTTATCTTGACGTCACAGTTATCTTGACGTCACAGTAATCTTGAAGGCACAGTTATCTTGACGTCACAGTTATCTTGACGTCACAGTTATATTGACGTCACAGATATCTTGACGTCACAGTTATCTTGACGTCACAGTTACCTTGGCGTCACAGTTATCTTGACGTCACAGATATCTTAACGTCACAGTTATCTTGACGTCATAGTTATCTTGACGTCACAGTTACCTTGGCGTCACAGTTATCTTGGCGTCACAGTTATCTTGACGTCACAGTTATCTTGACGGCACAGTTATCTTGACGTCACAATTATCTTGACGTCATAGTTATCTTGACGTCACAGTTATCTTGACGTCACAGTTATCTTGACGTCACAGTTATCTTGGCGTCACAGTTATCTTGACGTCACAGTTACCTTGACGTCACAGTTATCTTGACGTCACAGTTATCTTGACGTCACAGTTATCTTGACGTCACAGTTACCTTGGCGTCTCAGTTGTCTTGACGTCACAGTTATTTTGACGTCACAGGCCACCTTGGGAGCAAGAATAAACATGACATCATAAATTTGCTTTCGGTATTTTTTTTATTTATTTTTTTATTTTTTTTTTTTTAATTCTCGGATATGCGTTATTACCGCCGTAACGTAATCTCGTATTTAAGCCCCAATTAGGGACGCGGGAGAGCGAGGAAAATATTCGGAAGCAAGACCGTAAATTCAGAGCAGTTTGGGGCGGCCATGTTGACCTTCTTGGGTAGGGGGTGAGGGGTGGGTGGAGGGGGTTGGAAGAGGTAGAGGGAGAGAAAGTGGGAGGAGAGAGGAGAAGAGAAGAAAGAGGGCCTGCGGTGGGGGCTGCGTGGAAAGAGGAGAGAGGGAGGGAGAAAATAGAAAAAGGGGGAGGTAATGAGGGAGAAGCGAAAGGGCGAAAGAGAGAACGGAAAATGACTTGGTTGGAGGAGAGATGGAGAAGAAGGAAGAAGTAAATAAGGTTGGGAAATGAAATGAGAAAATTGGGGAATGAAGACAAGAGAAAGCAGATCGAGGATTGTAGAAAGGAGGAATGAGAGAGAGAGAGATAAAAACAAAAAACGAATGAGGGGTGGAGAATAAATAAGAAGAACGAGAGAGAAGTTAGAAATGGAAAATAACTTCAAGGAAAAAATAAAGATATGAATGCAACGATAAGAAGCGAGGAAGACCGGAGAGAAGAGACCGAACATGGGAATAAAGCAGAAAAACCGAGAGGAAAATAGACATAGAGCAGAGACAAGAGCAGGAATTAAGATAAGGAAAAAAAGAATAGAAAAAAACAGATAAAGACAGGCGGATAGGCAGAGTAGGAAGAAGAAAAGAGAATAATAAAAAAAAAAACAGATAAAGAGGAAAAAGAATAGGAAGAAGGAAAAAAGAATAATAAATACCACAGATAGAGAAGAAAAAGAAAAAAAAGGACATGAAACGGACCGAGAAGATGAACAGCCAAGGGATATTGAAGATAAAGTAATTTATTGTTACTGGTATCCGAATTATAAAGAGATTTGTTGTCGGTAGATTGGGAAATTTCCGAAAAAGGGGAGAGATAGAGGCAGAGACAGAGATAGAGATAGAAATGGAGACAGGTAGAGGCAGAGGCAGAGATAGAAATAGAGATAGTGATAAAGATAAAATAGAGATAGAGATGGAGAGAGAGAGAGAGAGAGAGAGAGAGAGAGAGAGAGAGAGCAAAAAAAGAATAAGAGAGAGAGAGCGGGAGAGATAGAGAGAATAAAAGAGAATAAGAGACAGAAAGACAGACAGACAGACATACAGATATACAGAAACAGACAGAAATAAGAAACAGAAAGACAGACAGACAGTCATACAGATACAGAAACAGACAGACAGACAGAAAAAGAACGAAGGAATGAGGGACAGACAGAGAGAATACAAAATACACCTTGATATGGCAGAGCGAGTTTATTGCATCGAAGATATTCGTCGAGCGTTGGGAGCCGTTGTATTAGCGCGAAATATTGACAACGAGTTTCCAATCTGCATTTTTTTTCTCTTTCTCTCTCTCTCTTTATTTTCTTTCTTTTTCTTCTTTTCTTTTCTTTTCTTTCTTCTTTTCGTTTCGTTTCGTTTCGTTTCGTTTCGTTTCGTTTCTTTTCTTTTCTTTTCTTTTCTTTTCTTTTCTTTTCTTTTCTTTTCTTTTCTTTTATTTTATTTGTTTATTTTCCTTTTCTTTTCTTTTCTTTTCTTTTCTTTTCTTTTCTTTTCTTTCTTTTCTTTCCTTTCCTTTTTTCTATTTTTTTCTTTTCTTTTCTTTTCTTTTCTTCTTTTCTCTTCTCTTCTCTTCTCTTCTCTTTTTAACACGGCTCGCGGGGAGGCGATTCCAGATTTGCTGGGAATCTGTGCACTCGGCGAGCTCTTTAAAAATGGTTCCTTATTGGTTTTGGAATTATTGCTAATATCGTCAGCGTCACTATCGCCTTTGCCATAACCACAGTTATTGATAATAACTTTGATAACAATAGAGATTAGTGATAATAACTATTATACGTAATGGTAATAACAGTACTAACAGCAATAATGAGTATTACTGTTGTTATTATTGTTCTTGTATCTTTATTTCTATTTCTGTTATTATTACGGTTATTACTATTACAACTACTGTGATTATTATCATTATTGTTCTTGTTATTATTGGTTCTACTAGTCGACGCTTGTTTTGTTTTTTCATGTGTAAACAATTATTTTTGGAAAAAAGAAAGAAATATTTTTTTAGATGAAAAGAAATCACATAAAGAGAAGTCGTATGTTATTAAGAATTGTTTTCGAACGTTCTGAAATAGATATTTACCGAAATCGTATAACTAACTGCCAGAGAATTTTTTAGATTGATAGATATTGTGAATTGAGTCTTCGTAAAATTGTTATATGAAGGATAGTGAAATATAAAGTTCAGATATTTGACGAAGTACTGCGTGATTTTGGTTTGTAGATAAAGCATAGTAGTTTAAATTTTTGAACTCCAATGGATTTCATAGAGGATTTTGCCCTTATAATAATGTGTAGAATAAAGTAGAAATGTAAATGACGAAAGAATTTCATATTGTGGATGAGAAAGATGTTTTACTTTAGTTTGCCCTTGTAGCTGAGAACTAGAGGGAAAACGGAGCTAATAATTCTAAAGAAAATGAGATATTTTATGCCAAACTAAAGTATTCTAAGAAGCTATTCACATTTTCGTCGCTATATTCTAATAGCACAATTACTTACCTACCCCTTGCTGAATAATGATTTGGTATTATAGAATAAGTTTTATTCGTGCCCAGAAGTTTTATATTACCGCAAGAGATCAATAGAAAAAGTTTATACATTGCAAACACGATTCATTATTCCACCTATTTTATTGATTTCAAGTAACAAGATGAGGGAAAACTATCCTAATTTAAACCATGTCTTTGGGAGGTCGTCAATGTTGCTGAGGTCGTGTGGAATGGGTGGTAGAGGAGTAAGGGGGTCCGGAGAAGGGGGGGGGATGGTCGTCCCGAGTCGTCTGGTCACTTGCTGGAGATAAGGCACGACCCTGACTGAGGATGCAAACCCCTGTTACGTAATGGAGGCCGGTAATCAGCGCAGGTGCCGTTACTGGGCGGCGGTGATAACGAGGCTCAGTGCCATACGTGTCCACCCCCCCCCCCCCCAAGTTCTGCTGGATGAGGGGGAGGGGGAGATGGACGATGAGAACGAGTGAATGAGTGAATTAGTGAACGAGTGATGAAAGATGGAGTGGAAATAATGGTGAAAATACAGGATAGGCCAAAGCAAAGAAAGATAAAGATCGTAGGAAGATCGCAATGAAAATAAACCTGGAAATAGAACATAGACAAAGGAATGATAAAGATGGAAGCGAGATGGTGATAAAGAAAACAGTCACCAGAGTGTCATACGATCGTAGCGACGAAAACAACAACCGAGCGATCGAAGAGCAATTCAAATTTTTAATGACCGTTAGCATTTCCGGTGGATTTAATTTATTGTCTTGCTGGCGACGCATTTATTATGTACACCGTGAGAGAGACCTACTTATGTCTACTTGGGTTGATGAGTTTACAAGCCGCCCGTAGCTCGATGTATATTCTATCGATTCCTTGGCTGTCTTCCTGGCCTTTGTCTCTTTGTTAGGATAAGCTGTCTGAATGTAGGACAGGGAAGAGAGAGGGAGAGGGAGAGGGAGAGGGAGAGGGAGAGAGAGAGGGAGAGAGAGAGGGAGAGAGAGAGGGAGAGAGAGAGGGAGAGAGAGAGGGAGAGAGAGAGGGAGAGAGAGAGGAGAGAGAGAGGGAGAGAGAGAGGGAGAGAGAGAGGGAGAGGGAGAAGGAGCGAGAGAAAGAGGGAGAGGGAGAGGGAGACGGAGAGGGAGAGGGAGAGTTACAGGGAGAGTTACAGGGAGAGTGAGAGGGAGAGGGAGAGAGAGAGAGAGAGAGAGAGAGAGAGAGAGAGAGAGAGAGAGAGAGAGAGAGAGAGAGAGAGAGAGAGAGAGAGAGAGAGAGAGAGAGAGAGAGAGTAAGAGGAAAAGATGGAAAAAGAAAGAGAGAGAGAGAGAAAAGAGAAAGAGAGAGTAAGAGGAAGAGAAAGAGTGAGAGAGTGAGAGAGAGAGAGAAAGAAAGAGAAAGAGAGAGAAACACTTGTGAACTCTCGCGCAGTCTCTCTCACTCGCACAACGTAAACAAAGGAAATACAGCAGGAGGAGTTAGATAAAGCGTGAGATTTACTTCATGGGGGAGAAGGGAGAGAGGGAAGGAAGAGAAAGATGGGAGAAGGAAGAGAAGAAGGAAGGAAGGAGTAGGTGAATAAAGCTGTAGCTTGTAGGAATAGGAGAAGAGGAAGGCGAATAGACGGAGGAAGTAAGATAGAAAGAAACAAAGAAAGAAGAACAACCAGAACAAGAACAAGAACACGAAAACTAGAAGAGAGGAGAGGATAGCAGAGAGAATTCGAGACGGACAGACAGACACACACACAGACAAGAGAGCTGGAGCAGCCACCGTCCCGGAGCCAAACGCCCAACAAAGCAAAAGCGCCCCTTGTTCCTGGACGGGGACTCGCACCAGTAGGGCTTCGTCGCTTAGGTTAAACTCCCGAAGGTTCAGCCATGAGGAGTGCCAGCGTGATTTGGCCCCGTCGCGAGGTCCGGGTGAGCTCGTGAGGCGCGAGGCGAGGGCGCTGGACGAGTGCTGTGGGTTCTTGGGCGTCTTAGGGGCGGTCGTTAGGGTCTTATTGGTTTGTGTGTGTGTTTGGGTGTTTGGGGTGTATGTGTGTGTGTGCCTGTGTCTGTGAGGTGTGTGTGTGTGTGTGTGTGTGTTTGTGTGTGCGTGTGCGTGTGTGTGTGTGTGTATGTGTGTGACTGAGTGAGTGTGTGTATGTGTGGATGTGCCTGTGTGTGTCTGTTTGTCTGTCGATCTGTCTGTCTGTGTTTGTTAGCATCTATGTATTTTTTATGATTCCGTGTCTGTGTAATTCTGCGTTTGGTATTTCGGACGTCAGTATACGAAGAAATCTGTATTCGGAAGGCGAGTGTAATGGATGCATGTTAATGGGACTCACTTCATTATCTGTGGCGCTGAATTTAATGGACTTTGGTTCATGGGAAACATTATCGGAGTATATATTCTCTTCTTGGTTTATGCGTATTTGTCGATTTTGTTTTATTGCGTTGGATTCCTCTCTGTATGATGATGACGGATTTGTATTTCAGTCTGGACAGATTTAGGCAAATAGAATTCAGAGGATTCGTATGGTTTAGTATGTATTTTATTTTGATTTGAATTTCTCTCTCTCTCTCTGTCTCTGTCTCTGTCTCTCTCTCTCTCTCTCTCTCTCTCTCTCTCTCTCTCTCTCTCTCTCTCTCTCTCTCTCTCTCTCTCTCTCTCTCTCTCTCTCTCTCTCTCTCTCTCTCTCTCTCTCTCTCTCTCTCTCTCTCTCTCTCTCTCTCTCTCTCTCTCTCTCTCTCTGTCTCTTCCTCTCCCTCCTCTCTCTCTCTCTTTATCTATCTCTCTCTATCTGTTTGTCTGTCTCTTTCCGTCCCTTCGCTCCCCCCTTCCTCTTCTCCCTTCCACTTTCCCTCGTCCTCTTCACCATCTCCATCTCCCTCTCCTTCATCGCCCCCCTCTCTCCTTATTTTCTCAGCCTCTCCCTCTCCCTCCCTTTATCCCCAGAATAGACCTTTTTTCAGATGTCGTGATCCCAGATTAAAGATAATGGAGGAATGACGATTTTTTTCCCATGCTCTCTCTACCCATTCGGAAATATGTAGAAAGCGGGCGTTTCTTCATGGAAATGTTTAATTATTTTTTTACCTGCAGAAGGCTGTCACTTGCAGAGCTCCGAGGCTGAAAAGTCTTAGATGTTTCTCTCCTCTTGTGGCTCTTGTTGTCCTCTTTTATTATCTTTCGTCGTTAGGGTTGGCTTGTTGATTTTTTTTTCTCTTGTGGTTATTCGTGATTTTTCTTCTTCTTTGGTATGTTTTTTTTCTCTTTTCTTTTTTCCTCTTACCTTCTGTATTTTCTTTTCCTCCTCCTCCGTCTTCATCTTTTCCTCCTCCGCATCATTTTCTTCTACTCTTCCTCTTCCTCTTCATCATCATCATCATCATCTTCCTTTCTTCTTCTACATCATCATCATCATTATCCTTCTCTTCCTCCTCCTCCTCCTCCTCTTCATCATCATCATCTTCCTTTCTTCTTCTACATCATCATCATTATCCTTCTCTTCCTCCTCCTCCTCCTTCCTCCCTTCCCTTCGCCGGGCCGTGCTTACTTGACCTGGCACTCCCTCTGAAGGCGGCACAAGAAGGGCCATCCTCGTGAAGGGCTGCGCCGGGTGCCTCGTTACTCGCGCTTCCTCTCTCTCTCTCTCTCTCTCTCTCTCTCTCTTTCTCCCTCTCTCTCTCTCCCTCTCTCTCCCTCTCTCTCTCTCTCTCTCACTCTCTCTCTCTTTCATTCTCGCTCTCTCCCTCTCTCTGTCTCTCTCTCTCTCTCTCTCTCTCTCTCTCTCTCTCTCTCTCTCTCTCTCTCTCTCTCTCTTTCACTCTCTCTCTCTCTCTCTCTCTCTCTCTCTCTCTCTCTCTCTCTCTCTCTCTCTCTCTCTCTCTCTCTCTCTCTCTCTCTCTCTCTCTTTCACTCTCTCTCTCTCTTTCACTCTCGCTCTCTCTCTCTCTCTCTCTCTCTCTCTCTCTCTCTCTCTCTCTCTCTCTCTCTCTCTCTCTCTCTCTCTCTCTTCCTTTTCATAACAATTTAACGCGTCGCACATCGCTCCTTGCGGATTCTGCTTTGGGCGGATTTGTCCCGGTTTTTGGCTTTGGCGCATGTTGTTGCGGACGCGGATGTGGGAGAGAGGGAGAGAATAGAAGAAGGGGAGAAGGAGAAGGGGAGAGAATAGAAGAAGGGGAGAAGGAGAAGGAAAAGAGAAAGGAAGAAGGGGAGAAGGAAAAGGAAAAGAGAAAGAAAGAGAGAGAGAGAATATATATATATATATATGTATATATATATATATATATATATATACATATATATATATATATATATATATATATATATATATATATATATAGAGAGAGAGAGAGAGAGAGAGAGAGAGAGAAAGATATATATATATATATATATATATATATATATATATATGTATATATATATACACACACACACACACACACACACACACACAGAGAGAGAGAGAGAGAGAGAGAGAGAGAGAGAGAGAGAGAGAGAGAGAGAGAGAGAGAGAGAGAGAGAGAGAGAGAGAGAGAGAGAGAGAAAGAGAAAGAGAAATTAAGTAAGTAAGTAAGTAATAGATGGAAGAAAGAAAGAATGAATGAATGAAAAGGCGAGTGTGAATGACTGCGCCCTATGTCCATTTATCACCATCGACCTGTCCCGCGGAGCCTCGTCGCCTTAGCCAGCGAGCGCCAACACATCAGCCGCGGCCCACGTGCCTCATGACGCTGCCCCGGTCGATGTGGAGGCGCTGTGCCGGCCGTTGGCATTCCTGGCACCTCGGGGGAGTTGGTGAATGTCCTTTGCTCTCGGGAAGGAGAAAAGTGCCTGATAAAAGAGAAAGGCGAGGCCGCTGGAGGTAATTGGCGAAGAGGGAAATCGGGAAGGGAAGTGTAGTGATAAAAGGGAAATGGTGGGCGGTAGGAGAGAAGGGTAGAGGGACATGAAGGGGTTCTTTTAAATAGAAGGGAAGCTGTGTATGGATGTAGATTTCAGATTGAGATTGGAAATGGAGTTGGAGATACGCGAGGCCGAATTTCAAAGGAAGCTCAGTGCAGCGAAGGAATGTCTCGGAAGGTTTAGCTCGTCCCAGCTCCGCGTCGAGGCCCTCCGCGGAGTACTGTGGGGGTCCGTCCCTCTAATGAGCGCCGGCGAGAGCGAGGACGTGAAACGAGGCCGCTCTGCCGCGCACACGAGCCGCGGGATCCAGAGATGAATAATCAAGGAGGGAGTCGCCGCCGTAAGAATACAGCGAGGCGATGCTTTTATTCCTTAATTCTAATCAAGCCTGAACGAGCGTCCTGGAATGGGAACCGCGCCCGGGAATGCAGCAAATGGAGTTCTGCAGCGGCCCGCGATAGAGTCGAGAGTCGGGTGGCGGCAGCGAACCCAAGGCCCCCGCGGGGACTTGTCAGCTGCAAGGGCGCGGTCGAACTTCCCTTCGGATGCGGAGCTGAATGTTAAGGACGTAATTACAAGCGTGCATATTGCTTTGTCGGGAAGATGGCGCCGGTTGTTCCGTATAGAGTTATCGCGCAATATCCCCGGGCAGCATCTGTGCCGGCATCATGGCGGCGAATCTCGAGCGAGCAAGACGTTAGCGAAGCAGAGGCTCGCCGTGTCTGCGGGGCTGGAAGCGCCTGCCAAGTGAACCTCGTAAAACTAATTATCTCCCTTGTTCCTCGGCTTCGGGGCCGCGTCTCCTCCGCGATCCGACGTCGCTCGCCTCGCCAAGGGACGTCGCAGGAGGAGATCACCTGCAGGAGAAGTGGCAGGAGAGGCTGGCGGCGAGGCTCTGGGTGTGCCCCGTCGAAGCGGCCATTAGCTGAGTCGGAAAATAAGACGCACCTTGTGGCCCTTGCGTCACAGGATTGCAATCTTAATGTAGAGAGTTTATTGCCAGTCGTCTTAACGTAGAGAATTTATTTCCAGTCGTGTGAGGATTAGAGTCAACGCACCTTTTTATTTGTGTGTGATTGATTTAAACGGCGGGAGGGGAAACTGGTCACGTTTCCCGGGCATTTTGCAACACGGAATCGCGGGTGTAGGTTCGCCAGATTTCAGAACGAGCGCTTGCAACTGAATATCAGAGCACGATCATAGCTTGCAACATTGCCATCACCGGATTGCGTTTTCTTAAGTTACGGATATTTTTTGCACGATTTACACGAGGCTGTTAATGAATTCGGCGGATCTGAACTTAGAGCTTTAATGAGACTGTCACGGAGTTTCTAATAGATCGAAGTGATAATAGCCTCGGGGAAGATTAGCATCAGTTGAAAAGAAGAGGGAATAATGGAGAATAAGGAGGAGTGAAGGAGAAAGAAGAGGCGATACACAGGGGAAAAAAGAGAGAAATGGAGGAGAGGGTGATTATGATATAGAAGAGGTGATGAATAGGGTTTAGAATAAGAGAGAGAAGAAAAGACAGAGGAAGAGAAACTTAAGGAATAGGATGACAAGGTAGAGTAAGGGAAGAAAGAAAGAGGAAGTGGGGAGTAAGGACAGAAGGAGTAGGAACGGGAAGAGGAAAAAGGGAGAAAGATGTTAAAAGTAAGAAAATATACCAAGGGCATGACAAAACATGTAGAACAGTAAGAATAAGAAAAGAATGATAAGAATATGAAGCCAAACAATAATGAGGGAAACAG
>NC_091554.1:3516382-3521382 GCF_042767895.1 Penaeus vannamei
TCTTCGGCTGTCTTGGTCTCCGTTGGGTGTCGAAGAACAGTTGTCAGTGCAGAGATGCGAAGGTGGGCAAACTTTTATGTAAACGTGTTGCAGAGAGCGACGTTTTTATTTTCAGCGGAAAAAATGACCCATTTTGGAGGAAAATCCTGAGGCAAAGACGTGGCCCGTTGTCACGTGGGGTAATCAGCCTGTTTGGGAATGTTTACCACGAGTTTAAACGTATTACGCCTCGCACTCGATCGAGCAGTCGTCGCGGCGGTGGGTGAAGAGCAGCCATGTTGAACTTCCCATGATGCTTTGCGCTCTCAAATCAATAGCGCCGGGTGAGGCCGCTCTGGCCTTCAAAAACATGGAGTTGGCCCCAGAACGTGCGCTGGAGGTGTTGGTGGTGCTCCTCGCTTCACGTGTTGGCTTGTCCTGCGATCCAAGGAGCCTTTGGAGTCCTTCTTTGGGGAAATAAAGTCTAAAGAGTGCGAGTGGGAGGCCTAGAAAAGGCATCTGGTCCCTCCGCGTGTGCCGGACGCGACCGGAGAGAGTAGCACTCCTAAATAGTTTGATGAAATACCTCCTTTTTCACACGACATTCGTTTAGGAGGTGAAGGCTTCACGCCAGGATCCCTCGGAAAAGTGGACGACACAAAAAGCCAGTGTCACACGCAGGAGGCGAAGCTGTCATAACTTTTCTCCAAACTTCCGAACCGCCAAAACGCGCAGCAAACGTTTCATCTGAAGGTGTCATTAGCGCTGCATTTCGGCCGTAAAAAAGTTGACACACGGACAGTGAACCGCTGGATGGAGGGTAAGAAGAAGCACTGGTTATGCAGTGTATTTGTTCATTGTCAAGGCAACATAATGCGCATTTCGATTTTTCTTTTTTTTAATGGAAGATTTTCTGCATTCTTTACATATAACATCCCTTCGTCTTCCGTCTTATTTTCCTTTCTATTTTCGGACTGGAAAATGCACCGATTCAGGCAATTGCTGTGAATTGCGCAAATTGCAGGTCATGACGAGATCGAGGAAAACTTGATCTTGGTTATGGAATGTATCTCAAAACTTGAAATCTTAGAAGGAAGTCGGCTTTGCAATGCATACATTTCTTTTAATTTTTCTGAAATGAATATTAAATAGTAGTTATTCATCCTTGCTTTATAATCTTTATTATAGAGATTATGAGTAGTGTCTAATACCGTTATCGTTGGTATATCATTATTTTGAAAGTGTGGACAGTGTTGTCTTTATTATGGTTATTGCAATTGTAATTATTACGTTTTACTCGCATTGTCTTTTATTATTATTGCAATTGCTGCTGTTGTCGATGTTGCTGCTGATGTTGCTACTTTTATTTTTATTCTTCTTATTGTTATTGTTATTTCTTCTTTTAGTTATTGTTGTTATTATTGTCGATATTATTATTAGTAGTATTAGTATTCGTATCATTGCTAATGCTGCAATTATCGTGTTGGTGTTATTGTTATTATTGTTATAATTATCTTTATTGCTTTTATTTTTACTGTTGTTCCTGCTGTTATTGTTATCATTATTATCATTATCAGAATTGATATTGACATGAATATTATTGATATGATTATTATAGGAATGTGGAGTATTCTTATTTTGTTTATTTTATGGATATTTCTATTATTTTCCTTACTATTTTTGTCAGATTGTGATAATGATAATGATGATATTAATAATAATAATAATAATGATAATAATAACAATATTGATTATTATTATCATTGTTACTATTATTATGATGATGATTATTGTTATCATCGTCATCATTATCATCCTTACTATTATCATTATTAGTATTGTTTTTATTATCATCATCATCATCATCATCGCCATCGTCATCGTCTGTATAATAATGATAATAATTATTGTTACAGTTATTTATTTGAATCATTGTATGTATTGTTGTCACTTTTATTATTGTTGTTAGCTTTGGTTTTGTTATTTTCAGTGTATTTGCTACTATTATTGATACTGCTGAAGTATTTTATATATTGTTTATTATTGCTAATGTTATTATCATTATCATCATCATCATGATCCTCCTCCTTGGCATTATTATTATTATTATTATTATTATTATTATTATTATTATTATTATTATTATTATTATTATTATTATTATTATTATTATTATTATTATTATTATTATTTGTTATTATTATTATTAGTAGTAGTAGTAGTTGTTGTTGTAGTAGTATTGATATCATCATCATTATTGTTGCTATTGTTAGTAGTAGGATTATCATTGCCATCATTGTCGTTATCATCGTCAGTATGATTATTGTTATTGTTATTTTTATCATTATTGTTATTATTGTTGTTATTATTATTATTATTATTATTATTATTATTATTATTATTATTATTATTATTATTATTATCATTATCATCATTATCATTATTATCATTGTGTGTATTATTTTTACTATTACTTGTGTTATTGTTATCATTGTTTTTTCTGTCATTATTGATACTACCTTATTTTTTTATACGGTTTATTATTGGTAATGTCATTATTATTGTCACTGTGATTATTATTATCTTTGTTATCATCATCATCTTTCTCACTCTCGGTACTAGTTTTTATTATTATCTTTATTTTTAGTAGTAGTAGTATTGTTATTTTTATTGTTATTATTATTAATGTCATCACCATCATCATCATCATCATTATCTTTATCGTTATTATCATCATTACCATTATCATTATTATCGATCATTATTATTACTAAATACCACAGTTTTCATTATTTTCTTTTTTCTAAACCTCGTTATTTTCACCATCAATATAATCAGTAGAACAGCACCGTTCTGCAATTGCTCATAAACTACAGAAAAGAAAAATAAATTAGGTCCTCGTTTCATTCAGTTTCAAATTTATCGTTTGTTGTCGTCTTCAGTTGCAATCGTTGCAAGGGAGTGTCGTCTCAGGCGGCCGGAAGGACCCATTAGGGACATGCTCTTACCTGGAACCGCCTTCCTTGGTGGGACCTTCTCTTTCTTTCTTTCTCTCTCTGTCTCTTTCTTTCTTTCTCTTTCTCTTTCTCTTTATCTCTTTCTTTATTTCTTTCTCTGTCTCTTTCTGTCTCGTCTCTCTCTCTTTCTCTTTATCTCTCTCTTTCTCTTTATCTCTCTCACTTTCTCTTTCTCTTTCTCTCTTTCTCTTTCTTTCTTTCTTTCTCTCTCTCTCTCTCTCTCTCTCTCTCTCTCTCTCTCTCTCTCTCTCTCTCTCTCTCTCTCTCTCTCTGTCTCTCTCTCTCTCTCTCTCTCTCTCTCTTTTAGATTTTTTTAGGTGGGTGTTTTTTATTCGTTGTTTGAGTATGTGATTGTTGTTGATTATGTTATTATTGTTGTTTTTATTATTGGTATTATCATTATTATTTGTCGGTATTATTATCTAAAGTATTGGTATTATTTTTTGCAGCTTTGTTAAAGTTATTTTATTGTTAGAGTTATTTGTTTTTGCTGTTGTTTTTATTAATTCTATTGCATGTGTTATATTTATCATTATCCATATTTTGGGGGACTGGGAGCAGTGGCTGATTGTAATGAGGTTGTTAAAGTGATTGTGGGCCGTTTCGGGGTTGTGAGAATGGTTGTTTAGAATAGCTTGTTTTGCTAAAGTTACTTTTTGTTTTATTTCTCTTTGTAATTTATTTTTGTTTACGTTTTATTGTTTTAGTGTATACAAAGCCAAATGGGTCGCAGTGTTTTGACTTATCAAATGTTTCGTCTTTATTTGATGGTATCTTTGCGGAGATCTGCATTTTCTCTACTTTTTTTCTGGAAAGCAAAAAATACATTTCAGAGGCAGTGACACGTATATGCAAATACACGTACAGACGCGCGCGCACACACACACGCAGCTAGCTCCTAAACTACATGTCTATATGTTCTACGGTATCTCACTAACTCCGACTACAATTTATGGGTGGGTTATTATTCGTCATTCTTGCCATGCTGTTGCTATGTTGCGTTGATGTTGAGAGAGAGAGAGAGAGGAGGAGGGAGAGAGAGAGAGAGAGAGAGAGAGAGAGAGAGAGAGAGAGAGAGAGGGAGGGAGGGAGGGAGGGAGGAAGGAAGGGAAAGGGGGGGAGTATTCGCTAATTAATCAAAGCAGCTTTTAATCCATCCAACGAGTGTATTATAGTAGAGAATAGAAGAGGACTTAGGGCGGGAGGTGAAGAGGGGGAGTTGGAGGTGGAGGTGCAGGAGGAGATGATGGTGGAGGTGGAAAAAGGGGTGTTGAAGGAGGAGGTGCAGATGGAGGCAGAGGAGACGGAGGAGAAGAAGGACGAGGAGAAGGAGATGTAAGAGAAGCATAAGAAGAATATGATAGCATCGATAATAACAATGAAAGAGGAGAAAGAACCAGCAAAACGGAGAAGAGAAAGGGGAGGAGAATCTCCCCCCCCCCCCCATCCTCCCCTCTGTTTCAAACTTCTGACGAAGATTTATGGTTTCGTCTTCCAGCTTAATGACGGGGATCAGATAATATGAATTCCGAGAAGCTGTGTCCATTGTAGAGGTCTCGCTTGAGGAGTGGATAAAAGATGGGGAAGGGGAGAGAGGTGGAGGGAGGGTGGAGGAGGGAGAGGATATGGATATGGAGTAGGAGGGAGGGAGAGGGTATGGATATGGAGTAGGAGGGAGGGAGAGGGTATGGAAGGTGAGGAAGGGAGAGGGTAGGAAGCGTGAAGGAGGGAGTGGAGGGTGAGGAAGGGAGAGGGTAAGGAAGGTGAAGGAGGGAGGGAGGGTGAGGGAGAGGATATGAAGGGGGAGGTAGGGTGAAGAAGGGAGAGGGTATGGAGGGGAGGTAGAGGATATGGAGGCTGAAGGAGAGAGGGAGGATGAAGGAGAGAGGGATAGGGAGGGAGAATGAAGGAGGGAGAGGAGGGATAGGGAGGGAGAGGAGGGAAAAGGTCTACGTTGCCAGGGTTCATTTATCTCTTTTGAAGGACGCAGACTTCTATTGACAA
>NC_091554.1:3526382-3536382 GCF_042767895.1 Penaeus vannamei
ATCGCTCTTGCTGGGTAGATTGATTTCTGTGCCGGATATTACGAGGGAAATAAAAGCCGAGAGGAATGGCCGGCTGCGAGGAAGGTGGTGTCGGAAAAAGGGTTGGTGTAACTGATGGCGCCGAAGGGGGTTGGCACGCGCGGCTGGAGGAGGCTGGGGGCGGAGGGAGAAGGGTGGAGGAGGGTAGAGGCGGAGGGAGGAGGGTAGAGGCGGAGGGAGGAGGGTGGAGGCTGAGGGAGGGGGATAGAGGCGGAGGGAGGAGGTTGGAGGCGGAGGGAGGAGGCTGGAGGCGAATGGAGGAGGGTAGAGGCGGAGGGAGGAAGATAGAGATGGAGGGAGGAAGGTGGAGGCGGAGGGAAGAGGGTAGAGGCGGAGGGAGGGAGGATGGAGGCGGAGGGAGGGAGGGTGGAGGAGGATGGGGGCGGAGGGAGGAGGGTGGAGGAGGATGGGGGCGGAGGGAGGAGGGTGGAGGGCGAGTGGAGGAGGAGGGAGGAGGGAGGAGGAAGGAGGCGAATGGAGGAGGTTGGAGGCGAATGGAGGAGGGTGGAAGCGAATGGAGGAGGTTGGAGGCGGAGGGAGTAAGATAGAGGCGTAGGTAGGAGGGTGGAGGTGGAGGGAGGAGGATGGAGGCGAATGGAGGAGGGTGGAGGTGGAGGGAGGATGGAGGAGGGTGGAGGGTGGAGGCGAATGGAGGAGGGTGGAAGCGAATGGAGGAGGACGGAGGTGGAGGGAGGAGGGTGGAGGCGGAGGGAGTAGGGTGGTGGTGGAAGGAGGCAGCTGGAGGAGGATCGGGAGATGCGTTCAGGGGTAGGAGACAGAAGGACTCCTGTGCCATTAGCAGGAAGAGCAGGTGGATGAGGAGGTGGGTCTGGGGTCCCGGATGACGGGACGGGGCGTTGGGGTCCGTCGTTATAAGGCAGGGAGAAAAGTGCCAACGGAATCTCCCTTTTCGCTCTTGCTTTCTCTCTCTCTCTCTCTCTCTCTCTCTCTCTCTCTCTCTCTCTCTCTCTCCCTCTCTCTCTCTCTCTCTCTCTCTCTCTCTCTGTCTGTCTGTCTCTCTCTCTCTCTCTCTCTCTCTCTCTCTCTCTGTCTCTCTCTCTCTCTCTCTCTCTCTCTCTCTCTCTCTCTCTCTCTCTCTCGGCTGGCTTTAGGTATTCAATTGATCATTTTTAGTGAACATGACCAGTTTTTATTCCATTCCCACCTGCACATCGCCTGTACGCGTAAGTGTGTCATGCGAGAGGGATTCATGGCCCTCGAGGCCGAATCACGCCCGCCGTTAATCGAAAATTTTAGCACCCCTCTCATCCTCTCATCTTTCGTGTGGATCTGCCGCGTCACCATTCGGCTCTTCTCATTTTTCTTGAAGAAGGAGGAATAAAGGGGAGGAAGGGGGGAAGGGGGGAAGGGAAGGAGCGAGCCTCGCGTGACGCCATTACGAGCCTAATTGCAGGTAGAGCCAATTGCGTCAAGGTGAGGTCGAACAAAGGGGATCCGACGGTTTCCCTCCGCAAGGCCCTGTAAAGATGCCGGCACTTAGCTCATTACGGAGATCAAGTACCGGAAGACGCCCATTGTGTGATGCTGGAGAAGGTGGGAAGGGGGGAGGGGGAAGGGGAAGGGGGGGAGAAGGTGAGGCGGTGGCGTGGAAGGGAGGTGGATGTGGGGTGAGGTGAGATGTAGGGGTTGCAGAAGGCTGGAAGAGGCTGGAAGAGGCTCTGTGTGTGTGTGTGTGTGTGTGTGTTTGTGTGTTTGTGTGTGTGTGTGTGTGTGTGTGAGAGAGAGAGAGAGAGAGAGAGAGAGAGAGAGAGAGAGAGAGTGAGAGAGAGCGAGCGACAGAGAGAGAGAGAGAGAGAGGTGGAGAAAGCTAGAGAGATGGAGAGGTGGAGGCGGGTTAGGGGGTGAGATGAGGTGGACAAAGGGAGAGATGGAGTAGAGGTGAGCTGTTGAAGTGAGGTGGAAGGCACACAGAAAGGACAGTGAATCCTAAACGATCGGGTAGAGGGGCAAAGCACGCGGACGAGAACCAGAAGGAGAGCGAACGGTGAAAAATAAAAAGGAGATAACAGAGCTATTGTTGCAGAGACCCAGTATACCTGCACGTGCGGTTGAGTGCAGAGGGGGGGGGGGTGGCAATCTTGCAAGGGAGAGTCATCGCCGCCTCGTCGCCAGGAGGAGGAGGAGGAGGAGGAGGAGGAGGAAAGTTGAGAGGGAGGTAAAAGGCGAGGCGTCGGAAGTTGGGAATTATGATACGGAGGCTGGGAGGAAGTTGTTTCGGAGGAGCGCTTCTCGGGCCTGATCAAGGCGTCGGGCCGGGAGGGGGGGGGGTGGGAGAGAGGGGGTGGGGGAGGCGGGGCTGGAATGCATGATTCGGGGCGGGAGGGAGGGGGGGGGGAGGGGAGAGGCGGGAGACATACAGCAGAAGTCAGTAGTGGGATAAAACATTATGTACGTCTGTCAATGTATCAATATCTGTCTATTTCTCTCTCTCTCTCTCTCTCATATATATATATATATATATATATATATATATATATATATATATATATATATATATATGTATATATATATATGAGAGAGAGAGAGTGTGTGAGTGTACGTATGTGTGTGTGTGTGTGTGTGTGTGTGTGTGTGTGTGTGTGTGTGTGTGTGTGAGTGTGTGTGTGTGTGTGTGTGTGTGTGTGTGTGTCAGAGAGAGAGAGAGAGAGAGTGAGTGAGACAGAGAGAGGTTGAGTGAGAGAGAGAAAGAAACCAGAATGGTGTAAGATCCCAGCTCTGCCATCAGCGAAGAGGATTCTAGAAGATTTAGTTTTTAAAGTGGACTTGCAGAAATGAAAAAAAAAAAAGTTATGTACATTAAGCCTCCATGATTCCCGGGCCAGGTGTCTGTGTAAGTGGGCGTGCATGTGAAGTAGTGGATGATGTGTTTCCTTTTGGCAACATTTATAGTGCGATAAAGACACGACCTGAATATATGTATATATATATATATATATATATATATATATATATATATATATATATATATATATATATATATATATATATATATATATATATATATATATATATTTTGTTTTTTTTTCTTTTTTTTTTTTTTTTTTTCCAGAGTGAATTGTGGCCTTTAATACCAATACGTTCGCGATGTTTTTTTTCTTTTTTTTTTCTTTTTTTTTATAGAATTCAGCGATTGAAACATGTAAAAAAGAAAACTCTTTGACAGCACCGTTAACAGCCAAACTCTTTTATCATGACGAATTCAACTCATAAATGTGAGCCTCTTCATGCGAGGATGCTGTCCCTCCATCTCCCGATTGCGCCGAGAGGAAACAACAGCTGTCGCGGCGAATCGGGAGGTCGCAGCCAGTCGTAAACCTTTCGTGTCCGCGCAGGGAAGGGTCTAATAAAGCGGCGAGTGTCGGGACTGGTCCGTAGTGTGTTAAAGTCGCTAATTGCCCAATTAGTCTTGCCGGCACTGGCACTGGCGAGGAGGAGGAGGAGGAGGCAGAGGCGGCGGTGGTGTCCCTCCCCCCTCCCTCGTTAACTCCCCTTCTCCCTCGCTCGCTTCTTTTTCCCTTTTCCTTTTTGCGCTTTTTTCGCCCCCTTCTCTTATTTCTCGTCTCCTCCCTCCTCTCTTGTCCCCTCCCTCCTCTCCTGTCCCCTCCCACTCCTTCGCCCCCTTCTCTCGCTTCCTCCCTTTTCTTCCTCCCTCCCCCCTCCCTCCCTTCTTTCCCCCATGTCCCTACTCCCCCTCCCTAGTCCCCTTCCTTTGCCGATACATGGCCTACCGGAAAGCGTCTCCCCCCCCCCCTTCCCCTCCCCCCGCGAAGGGATGACCCCGGCGCTCCTAACCTTCAAATTCTAAAAATGTCGTAAAGATGTCGTAAAGCTGATAAATAGAAAAAAAAGACTGTTGATGAGAAGGATGGATGTAAAAAGATGCGTAGGCCTATCACTTGATTAGATAGATCGTGGCAATCGTTGATATTTAATCGTCAGTCGTCAATGGTGATATCGCTTTATAATTAGATCCTGTCAAGTTTGGCGAATAAGAATCCAAATCGCATAAAAAGGGTTGATAATTAAGAATAGGTGTAGTAAGACGATCAACAAGCGAGGATTGAGAACACGTGTCCCCAAGATTTTTCAACCGATAGAACCCACGTGTGACTATGGCAGCTTAGATTTCGTTGTTTAGTCATTTAATTAAGAAGCGTTCGAAGCTAGGAAGTGTAGGCCTAGAGTGATTCAGAGGTAACAAAAAAATGAATTATCTACAATGAAAGTTTTTAAATTAATGAGTGCAGTGTGAATGTTTATTGGAAGTTATTGATATTCTCCAAGGAAGCAAGGTAGATGAAATGGCTTATGAGGTTATGGGTTTTAAAAGGGGGTCTTACGGGGGATAATCCGTCCGGCAGGTAGGCCTATAGACACCTGTTGTTCATAAGGACGACTTCACGTGAAAGAGACCCTGTCAGATCACCAGAGAGCATCGGTGGAGTTCGCGAGCACCGGAACACCCCCGGAATATGCAACGCGGGAAGGCGAGATCGGCGACAGGGCGCGTCTCGAGTGGCAGCGGCGGCAGGGCCTTCGCGAATCGGCTCGGGATTCGCGGACCGGAAGTAGGCTTTGCGGGTTTCCGGGTCCGCGGGTTTTGGGGGGAGGCATTTTTATCGCGCAAAATGTGATTGGGTGGTCTTGGGTGCCATTGTTGTTATTCTTATTATTGCTGTTGTTATATTTTTTATTATCATTATTACCGTCATCACCACTATTATCATCATCCCCACATCATCATCATCACCATCACCATCATCATCATCATCATCATCATCATCATCATCATCATCATCATCATCATCACCATCACCATCACTGCTATTTACATCATCAGTATCATTGTTATAATTACTAATAATGTCTGAACTGAATTATCCATTCATGTGTATACGAGTACGTGTATGTAAGTGAAACGGAGGAAGAAGAAAGGCAGAAGGAGAAAGAGAAAAAAAGAAAGGGAGGAGAGCAGCTAGCGCTGGATTAACAAGTCTTCCGCCAAGTCAATAAAAGTGCATTATGGGGAAAAGGTGAAAAATTGCAGCGGTAGAGATATGTGGGCGTGTGTGTGAGAAAGGGAGGGAGGGAGGGAAGGAGGGAGAGAGAGAGGGAGGGAGGAAAAGGGAGAGAGAGACAAAGCGAGGGAGGGAAAGGGAGAGAGAGGGAGGGAGGAAAATGGAGAGAGAGAGAGGGAAGGAGAAAAGGGGAGAGAGGGAAAGGGAGACAGAGCGAAGGAGGCAAAGGCGGAGAGAGAGAGAGGGAGGAAATGGGAGAGAGAGAGAAGGAAGAGAGAAAGGGAAAAGAAAGGGAGAGCGAGGGCACTGAGGCCCGGACGAACATCCGGGTCTCCCTCGGGAGTTGCCAAAAGAGCACCAGGGGAGAAAATGCGAGGAATCGCGGCGGTAAAATATTTTCAGCCAACTTGATAATTTCTTTGGCAACAGTGTGCAAACTTCGGGTGTTTAGTGTTTGGTCCCGAAACAAACTTGGTCGGGCCGCGCAGTTTGGCCGGGCTGTTTAGGCGGATGTGTGCGGGCGGGGAGACAAGTTCGCCAGACTCGGTTTTGCCATCATTTTCCGCCGCCGGAGGTCCTGGTGGGCGCGGGTTGCCTCGGCGGGTTTCCTGCGGGCGGCTTCCGGGGCCGGGGACGCAGGGTTAGCCACGCGGACACTCGTACCTTCGCTCAAACTTATACCCACAGCCAGACCTGCATTGATGTCCACACTTCCACCTCCACTCATACGCACTCCTACACCCACACTCACACCCTCAGCCAGACCCACACTCACACCCACAGACAGACCCACACTCACACCCTCTGCCAGACCCGCACTCACGCCCACAGACAGACCCACACTCATACCCACACTCACACCCACTCTTCCGCTCATACCCACACTCATACTCACAACTCCGCTCATACCTTTGCACTCAAACTCACACTCACTCTCACACCACCACTTACACCTACACCTATCACCCCCACTATCAATGAAAAGACGCCATGGTGAGTGCAATTAGCGTTGATTTACACTAATCAAGGAATCTATATATGGTCACGAATCTACCGTCGCTAATAATATCGATTTTTTTCTCCTCACGAACAATCCCCGGCTCTAAATCGGCGGTTCTCCCTCGCTTCGAATCGGGCCAACGAGACGGGCGCCGAAAAAAGAGAAAAAAAATGCACCTGGAGTTTCATTTTACGGGGAAATCGGCGGCCGGAATGGCGACTGGAAATCGACGCGTCCTTTTTATAAGCCCGAGTCCATTTTCGCCGCGTCATAAAACCCTTAGTCGGTGAAGAAGAGGAAGAGGAAGAAAAAGAGAAAGAAGAAGAAGAGGAGGAGGAGGAGGAGGAGGAGGAGGAGGAGGAGGAGGAGGAGGAGGAGGAAGAGGAAGAGGAAGAGGAAGAAGAAGAAGAAGAAGAAGAAGAGGAAGAAGAAGAAGAAGAAGAAGAAGAAGAAGAAGAAGGAGACCAACAACAAGAGGAAGAAGAAAAAGAAAAAGAAAAAAAAGAAGAAGAAGAAGGAGAACAACAAGAGGAAGAAGAAGAAGAAAAGGAAAAACAAGAAGAAAAAGAGGAGGAGGAGGAGGAGGAGAAGAATAAGAAGGGGAAGAAGAAGAAGAAAGGAAGGGAAGGTACATTGAGGCGGAAGGAGGGAGGGTTAGGTGTATGTGGCATCTCGAAGGCGCCGCCAGATTGCCGCTTGCTCATAAGGTTCCCGATTTTGAGAAACGGGAGAGGAGGGAGGGGAAGGAGAGGAGGGAGGAAGGGTGGGGAGGGGGGGGTCAGTCGCTTGTCTTGCTCCCTACGCCCTGTCCCCCTATCCCTCCCTCTTTTTTTTTGGGGGGGTCTGTCTACGCTTCTTTTTTAGTTGTTTTGTTATTATTTTTTATTGTTCATCTCTTCTACTTGGTTCGTTTTATCTCCAATGTTGTTGTTTTTTTCGTTCTTTCTTGTTTAGCTCTGTCTTCTCTTTCAATTTGGTCGGTTCTGTTCTCTCTCTCTCTCTCTCTCTCTCTCTCTCTCTCTCTCTCTCTCTCTCTCTCTCTCTCTCTCTCTCTCTCTCTCTCTCTCTCTCTCTCTCTCTTTAATGATTTTTCGAATTACATGTTTCACTTTGGACAAACTCTTTCATCTCTCTTCCCCTTTCATCATTTTCTCTCTCCTCTTTATTCGGTCCTTTCCTCTCTGCTCCGGTCTGATAATTTGGTCCTTCCTCTGTTGCCATTTCTTTTCTTCTTTCTCCATTCCCTTCGTACGCCCCTCTCATTGAGTCCTTTCCCTTTTTCCTTCTTTATTTTCTCTCTCTCTAATCCTCCCGTTTTGGCATTTCCCTGTTTAGCCATTTCCATTCTCCTCCTCTATGTTCCTTTTGGGTTTTCTTCGTGTGTTTTTTTCATTTGCTTATCACTTATTTCTCTTTATGCTGGCATTTATTATTTTCCTCTTCATTGGCTTATTTCTCTCTCCTCTTTGTCATTTTCTTTTCACTTCTTCCTTAGTCTTTCTCCCCCCTTTTAGTCCTTTTACATCAGTTATTTTCTATCTTCTTTTGTCCTTTCCACTCTCATTACGCCGTTCCCATCCTTCCCTTCTTTAGCCCTTTCCTCTCCCCTCCGATTAAGTCATTTCCCCATCTTCCTCTGACCTGAACTACCCGCTCCCCTCCCCTCCCTCCCTATTGCCCCAACCTCCCCTCTGACCTTAACTACCCCCTCCTCCCTCTCCACCATCTCCCTGACCTTAACCACCCCCTCTCCCCTCCCCCTCCCCTCCCTATAGCCCGTACCTCCCCTCTGACCTTAACCACCCCTCTCCCCTCCCCTCCCTATTGCCCGTACCTCCCCTCTGACCTTAACTACCCCCTCCCTCTCTTCCCCTCCCTATTGCCCTCATCTCCCCTCTGACCTTAACTACCCCCCTCCCCTCCCCCCTCCCACCGTCTCAGGCGAGGGGAAAATTAAGCCGTCACCTTGAGGGTAGAGGGCAGTGACCACCTCCGCCCCTCCCAATCAATAGCCTCTGTTGACGGTGACTCCCAGGGCCTCGTGGGTAGGGGGGGCGGGGGGTGCCTGGCCTCCCTCCCTCTTGCGACCCGCTGGCACCTCCTTCTCCTCGCCTTGGTATCTCGCTTCTGTGTGAACGCTTTGTTTTTTTTTCTTTGTGTCTTTGGTTGGTTGTCTGTCAGTCGGTCTTTCTTTTATTTCTGTCTCTTTCGGTCTTTCTGATTTTCTCTCTTTATGTGTCCTTCCATCCTTCCATCCTCCCTCCTTTCTTCCCTCCCTGCCTCCCTTCTTCCCTCCTCTCTCCTCCATTTCACTCGTGGCACCCGCTGACCTACGAGGACAGGAACTTGGGTGTGGGGGTTAGAGGGTCTTTCTGGCACTCCGCTGCCCGGGACCAAGCACTCGTATCCAGTCAGCGGAATAACGTCACTGTCGTAGTTACTTCTCTTGCACGGACTCGTTTTCTGGAGGAAATCGTTATTAAGACACACTGCTTGCTCTACTGTCGATGGGAATAATCTGATTAGGTGTTGTTGTGCGTGTGTGTGTGTGTGTGTGTGTGTGTGTGTGTGTGTGTGTGTGTGTGTGTGTGTGTGTGTGTGTGTGAGAGAGAGAGAGAGAGAGAGAGAGAGAGAGAGAGAGAGAGAGAGAGAGAGAGAGAGAGAGAGAGAGAGAAAGATGGAGAGAGGGACACGGGAGAGGAGACAAAGAAAGAGAGAGAGGTGGAGAGAGAGAGTCCGTCGTTTCCCAAGTTCGTTCTCTCCCATGGCGACTTCCGGTGTGCGTTTTCTTCTGATTTTCAGTATTTGTGGACGCCTTTGTGCCTTTGCAGGATTAGACTGTTGATTAGGCTTTCCCCTCGTCTTGAAATTCATTTATAAACCATACACGTCGCGGCGCCCTCTTGCTGTGCGAGGTGTCTCCCCTCGTGTCCTTTGTCTGCCTTTCTCTTGCTTGGCATTTCGGAATGTTCTTGCTTGCTTTCTTGCCGTTTCTCTTTCTGTCTCTCTCTGTCTGTTTGTCTGTATGTCTCTGTCTGTCTGGATGTCTTTGTCTGTCTGGATGTCTCTGTCTCTCTCTCTGTCTCTCTCTCTCTCTCTGTCTCTCTCTCTTTCTCTCTTTCTCTCTTTCTCTCTTTCTCTCTTTCTCTCTTTCTCTCTCTCTCTCTCTCTCTCTCTCTCTCTCTCTCTCTCTCTCTCTCTCTCTCTCTCTCTCTCTCTCTCTCTCTCTCTCTCTCTCTCTCTCTCTCTCTCTCTCTCTCTCTCTCTCTCTCTCTCTCTCTCTCTCTCTCTCACTCTCTCTCTCTCTCTCTCTCTCTCTCTCTCTCTCTCTCCCCCTACCTCCCAACCTCCCTGCCTCCCTGCCTACCTCTCCTTCCCCCGCCCTCTCCCACTCCTTCTCCCTCTCTCCTCCTTCCTTCCCCCGCCATCTCCCTCTCCCTCTCCCACTCTCACTCTCACCCTTCCTTCCTCCCTTCCCTCCCTCTCAAAAGGTATAAATATTTGTGGAAGTATCACGTGGATATAAATAGAAATACGTGCGCATATACCTCTACCTTTCCGGGTAAACTTCTTGGGCGTCTCCGTGGGTAAGCGGCGGCGAAGTTAACGAAACAAACAAACAAACAAACCGAGAATGTTTCGTAAGTAGACCGTCGCCACTCTTAATCGCCGCGCCGCTTGTGACCTGAAACCTCTTCCAGGTCAAAGGTTCTTAAAGGTTTCACTTAAGAAGTTACGCACACAGGTCTCGCACAAGGAGCTGCTCAAATCTGTTGGTTAAGAGCTCGCGCGGGGTTTCTCTGGCCAGACCGAAGGGTATTTGATGTCCGAAGTTTTTGCTTCTTTTTAGACTTGGTGTGTTTTTTGTTTTGTTTTGTTTTGTTTGTTTTGGTTGCGGAGGTTTCATCGCGAGCGCACGTAC
>NC_091554.1:3538882-3541382 GCF_042767895.1 Penaeus vannamei
TGGACCTTACATATTCTTTTATTCATCTTCATCATCGCGACAATGATCATGTGGACCTTGCATATTCTTTTATTCATCTTCATCATCGCGACAATGATCATTTGGACCTTGCATATTCTTCTATTCATCTTCATCATCGCGACAATGATCATTTGGACCTTGCATATTCTTCTATTCATCATCATCATCGCGACAAAGATCATCTAGATATTCTTTTATTCATTTTCATCGCGACAATGATCATTTAGATATTCTTTTATTCATTTTCATCGCGACAATGACCATTTAGATGTTCTTATATTCATTTTCATCACGACAATGACCATTTACATATTCTTTTAATCATTTTTCATCACGACAATGACCATTTAGATGTTCTTTTAATCCTTTTTCATCACGACAATGACCATTTAGATGTTCTTATATTCATTTTCATCACGACAATGACCATTTACATATTCTTTTAATCATTTTTCATCGCGACAATGACCATTTAGATATTCTTTTAATCATTTTTCATCGCGACAATGACCATTTAGATATTCTTTTATTCTTTTTTCATCGCGACAATGACCATTTAGATATTCTTTTATTCTTTTTTCATCGCGACAATGACCATTTAGATATTCTTTTAATCATTTTTCATCGCGACAATGACCATTTAGATATTCTTTTATTCTTTTTTCATCGCGACAATGACCATTTAGATATTCTTTTAATCATTTTTTCATCGCGACAATGACCATTTAGATGTTCTTATATTCATTTTCATCACGACAATGACCATTTACATATTCTTTTAATCATTTTTCATCGCGACAATGACCATTTAGATATTCTTTTAATCATTTTTCATCGCGACAATGACCATTTAGATATTCTTTTATTCTTTTTTCATCGCGACAATGACCATTTAGATATTCTTTTATTCTTTTTTCATCGCGACAATGACCATTTAGATATTCTTTTAATCATTTTTCATCGCGACAATGACCATTTAGATATTCTTTTATTCTTTTTTCATCGCGACAATGACCATTTAGATATTCTTTTATTCTTTTTTCATCGCGACAATGACCATTTACATATTCTTTTAATCATTTTTCATCGCGACAATGACCATTTAGATATTCTTTTAATCATTTTTCATCGCGACAATGACCATTTAGATATTCTTTTAATCATTTTTCATCGCGACAATGACCATTTAGATATTCTTTTAATCATTTTTTCATCGCGACAATGACCATTTAGATATTCTTTTAATCATTTTTTCATCGCGACAATGACCATTTAGATGTTCTTATATTCATTTTCATCACGACAATGACCATTTACATATTCTTTTAATCATTTTTCATCGCGACAATGACCATTTAGATATTCTTTTAATCATTTTCATCGCGACAATGACCATTTAGATATTCTTTTAATCTTTTTTCATCGCGACAATGACCACTTAGATATTCTTTTATTCATTTTTTCATCGCGACAATGATCACTTAGATATTCTTTTAATCATTTTCATCATCGCGACAATGACCATTTAGATATTCTTTTAATCATTTTCATCGCGACAATGACCATTTAGATATTCTTTTAATCATTTTTCATCGCGACAATGACCATTTAGATATTCTTTTAATCTTTTTTCATCGCGACAATGACCACTTAGATATTCTTTTATTCATTTTTTCATCGCGACAATGATCACTTAGATATTCTTTTAATCATTTTCATCATCGCGACAATGACCATTTAGATATTCTTTTAATCATTTTCATCGCGACAATGACCATTTAGATATTCTTTTAATCATTTTCATCATCGCGACAGTGATCATTTAGATATTCTTTTAATCTTTTTTCATCGCGACAATGACCACTTAGATAATCTTTTAATCATTTTTCATCACGCGGCCGTAAGTTATTCAGCATTTCCCTTCACCCGGGAGCAGATGGCCGAAATTTGCCTTGGCGTAGCGTAAACATTTGGAATCTTTCCCGACTTCAGGAAAGGTTTTAGGAAGGGGGTTTCCGGGGGGGGGGGGGCGAAGCGATAACCAGGAGGCTTAGGTAGATGGCTCTATGAATATGGAGATTACTTCTCATTTGCATAATTCTGGGGTATGATATATGTATATGCATTTACTGACTTGGGTTTTTTTTTCTCTCTCTCTTTTGCAGGTGAGTGTTTGCGCGTGGGCGAGAGGGAGTCGGGATCGGGGGGGGGGAGTCAGGTGAGGATTGTTGTGTTTTTTGTTTGTTTGTTTGTTTTGGCGGTGTTTTTAAAGGGTGGGGTTGGTTGTGGGGTTTGCAGGATGGTGGAGGAGGAGGGGGAGGGAGTTTATGGGGAGTATGGGGTTATTTGTGTGTATCTCTCTCTCTTTTTCCTTCTCACTCCTTTTCCATATTTCTCTCTCTCTCTCTCTCTCTCTCTCTCTCTCTCTCTCTCTCTCTCTCTCTCTCTCTCTCTCTCTCTCTCTCTCTCTCTCTCTGTC
>NC_091554.1:3543882-3546382 GCF_042767895.1 Penaeus vannamei
ATCATTGTTATTATTATCGTTATAATTACCATTACATTTCCTTGCCTCTAGCTGTACTGCAAAGTAAAATGTGCAAAGATGTGTTTGTTTGTCTGTTCTGGCACATGGTTCTGATGTTTGCCGTATTATGATTAAATTAATAATTAAATGTGATCGCAACTACGCACTACCACTACAGATGGTAGTAACATCACCATATTTCTTCTATTTTTTTTTGCCCGGTATCTCCATCTGTTATCGCAGCGCCGCCCATCCGTGGAGCAGCGTGGGTCAGCCCTGCAGGAGGAGGCTGGCCAGCGGCGGGAGGTCAATATGAGCACAACGCGTCCTCTGCGATGGGCGCGGGCGGGCGGGCGGTGGGAAGGGCGGCAGCGGACACTTGATGATCAACGTGATGGTCGGGAGAGGAGAGGGAGGGGAGGGGGAAGGAGGGGGTTGGGGTAGGGGGGGGGAGCGAGAGGAGATCACCACGTGCAGATGCTGGAGGCTGCCGTTGCCATGACGACCACGCCGGCTGCGCGGTTTGAGGAGGAGCTTTATGTGCAGGCTGGCTGGGGACTAGGCGCTGGGTGGGGGGGGGGGGTGATGGGTCCGAGGCTGGGCGGTAGATCCTCAGGCTGGGCTTTGGATAGGCTGAGAGGCAGGCAGATGGCAGGCAGGCAGGCAGGCAGACAGACAGACAGACAGACAGACAGACAGACAGACAGACAGACAAACTGAAAGACAGAGAGACAGACAGACAGACAGACTGAAAGACAGACAGACAGACTGACTGACTGACTGACAGACAGATAGGTAGGTAGACAAAGAACACATACACACTCACGCACGCGCAGATAGGTGGACAAACAGACAGAAAGACGAAGCTTAAATTCAGAAAAAAAACCCTCATCATTATATTCTCTTGGAAGAGATATAAGAGGAAAAAATCAGGGTAGATAGAGATGATATTGTTTTTGAAAAGGGAAACGACGACGGAAAGGTTGAAGTGGACGGGGAGGGAGGGAAGGGGTTGGGGTAGGGGTGAGGGGGGAGTTGTGGGGTCGCTTCGTGGACGAGTGGGAAGGCCGAGAGGGGAGAAGAGGGGAAGAGGGGATGGGGGAAGGGGAATTGGCATCGCGAACGAAGGAATGGGCTGTAGAAAGGAGTGGATGGGGAGAGGACGTGGCGTGGACAAGGGGAGGACTGAAAGGAGGGGAAAAGGATAGTGGTTGGGGAGGAGTGGGGGAAGTTTATTAGCCTCGTGGACGGGAGGGGGGAAAGGGGGAGGGGAATGGGCATGAGGGTTAGGGAAGGGGAAGTTTAGAACATCACGAAGTGGAGGCAGAGGGGAAGGGAAAGTTTAGCGTCATGGAAGAAGGGGGAGGGAAAAGGGGGAGTTGAGGGGAGGGGAATAGTGGTTAGGGGAGGGATGGGGGCAGTTTAACGTCATGGAAGAAAGGGAAGCATCATGGACGAAGGGGAGAGTTGCGAGGGAGGGGGAAGGGGAATGGGGAAGGATGAGAGAGAGGGAGGAAGGGGAGAGCTGCGTAGGAGAGGCGAGAGAAGGGAAAGGGAATGGGGAAGGATGAGAGAGAGGAAGGGGAGAGCTGCGTAGGAGAGGCGAGAGAAGAGGAAAGGGAAGGGGAAGGATGAGAGAGAGGGAAAAAGGGAGAGCTGCGTAGGAGGAACGAGAGAGGGGAAAGGGAAGGGGAAGGATGAGGGGGAGAGAGGGAGGAGGGGAGAAGAGGGGTTCGGGGCAAGTAACAGAATTAAGACATTTGCATTTTAACGTATGTAGCGAGCGTGAATGGCGGGAAGGGGAATGAAAAAATGCAAATTCCCCCGATCTCGTACACGCGGATATTTCGGCGGAGGCGAGGCCGCGGGAAGGGGGCGGGGCCTTTTATGGCTGTGTCTTCTGTGTGGTTTGTCTTCGGGTTTAGTTTTGTTCGTGTTTTTTTTTTTTTTTTTTTTTTTTTTGGTTGGGGGTGGGCTCTGTTTGGTATGGAAATGTGGGGGGGAGAGGGGGAGGGGGGGAGGGGGGTTCCTTGCTTGGTATCCTTTGGTGCTTTGTTATAGTTACGTTGTTGGTTTAGATTTTTTTTTGTTATCGTTTTTTAAAATTATTTTGTGATGATTATAATGGTGATTAACATTACTATTGTTACTATTACTATTGTTATTATTGTTTTTACGCTTATCAATATTATTATTATTATTAATTTTATTATTATTATTAATTTTATTATTATTATTATTTTTATTATTATTATTGTTTTTTCTATTATTATTAATATCATTGTTGTTATTATTATTGTCAATATTGTTATCGTCATCGTCATCATCATCATTATTGTCCTTATCAGTATCATTATCATTATCATTACCATCACTACTGTTAAGAGTCCTGGAGAAAAAAAAAAGAGGGAAATAGGCCTATGGACCAAAAGGCGTGGCCTTCCCGTTCTCTCGTCGCTGTCGGATTTTTTTTTTTTTTTGTTTGTTTAGTCCTTTATTT
>NC_091554.1:3561382-3566382 GCF_042767895.1 Penaeus vannamei
TTCTCGAAAAGGAAAAAAGGGCCGCGGGGGAGGGAGGGAGGGAGGAAGGGGGGTGGGAATGGGAATGGGAATCGAATGGGAATCGCATCGAGGACGCACAGACGCCGCCGGTTGTGCCAGAACGCGCCATTTTGTGCGGGTACAATCTGGAACGGGTTATGTAAATCTCCGGCTGGGTATCCCCATACCTCCCTCCCTCCCTTCCTCCTGTGCCCCCTTCTCCTGCAGTCTCCCTCCTCCTCCCCCTCCCCGTCTTCCTCCCCCTCCTCTTTCTCCTTACCACCTTCCTCTCCCCCCTACTCCTCCTCCCTCTCCCCCCCCCCCCTCCTCACCCTCCTCTTCTTCCCCCTTCCCTCCCCTTCCTCCTCATCCCCCCTCCCTCCCCCTCCTCCCCCATCCCCGTGTTCTCTCCCGCCTCCTTTATCGTGGGCGGAGGAATTTCTTGCTCGCCGCTTCCTCGCTGGGACTCCGGACTCGTGTCTCGTTTCCCATGGGCGTCGGAGGTGGAGGGTGGGGGTGGGGGGAGGCGACGAGGGCGGCGACGGAGACACGTGTTCGCTCGTGGCCGGGGCGGGGGCGGGGGCGGCAGGGGGGGGGGAGATTCGTGGGCGCGGCGCATGCAGGTTCAAGGCGTGACGTGCGCGGCCTTAGGTTTTGTGGGGGGTGGGCGAGGGGGGTGGTTGGGTGGGGAGGGTGGTCAGGTCAAGCTCACCTTCCCTTCCTTTTCCAATTACGTGGCCCATTTTTTTGTGTATACTTCAATATGGATCTTATAAGCAGTTTGTGATCGTTTGCAATATCGTCACGACTATCAGTTCCTATACCACCATCATCGTCGTCATTGGCAACATCAGTCTTCATCACCACCACCACCACCACCACCACCATCATCTTCACCAACATCATCGTCACCACCACCATCATCATCATCATCGTCATCACCATCACCTTCACCAACATCATCACCACCACCATCATCATCATCATCACCACCACCTTCACCAACATCATCACCACCACCATCACCATCATCATCATTATCATCATCATCCAACCTGCTATGACCATCACCACAACCCCCGTCACCGTCATCGCCTTCAACACCACCATCACCACCACCATCCAAGTCCTCCTCCTTCACCGAGATCGAGACGCCGGGAGAAGAAGGCAATTCGGCGAGAGAACAAAAGAACCCGAGAAGAAAGGAGGAATTGGGAGGAAGAGGGGATAAAGGGGGATTTAAGGGACGAGGGAATAAAGGGGATAGAACGCAATTGGGACAGTTAGGGGGGTTAAAAAGTAGGATGGCAGGAAGAGAAAGGGAAGAGTGGGAAGTGGGAATGGAGAAAGAATTGGGAGATGGGAAGACGGAGGGAGGCTGCAGGAAATGTCCTTATATATACTCGCGCGCACGCACGCATACGCACACACATACACATACACATATACATGTGCATGTACATGTGCATATACATGTACATATACATATACATATACATACGTATACATATACATAGGTATACGTATACATATACATACGTATACGTATACATATACATATACATGTATACATATACATATACATGTATACATATACATGTATACATATACATATACATACACATGCATATACGCATACATATACACATACATATACATACATATTCATACACATACATATACATATACATATACATATACATATACATATACATACATATGCATACATATACATACACATGCATACAAATACACACACACACACACACACGCACACACACACATATATATGTGTGTGTGTGTGTTAGTGTGAGTGTAATGTATGCAAGTGCTTATTTGTATATGTATATATGCGTATGTCACGGTAGACGAATGGAATGATCTGATAAGGACAGCGAAAAAAGGGAAAGGGAAAGGGAAAGAAAGCGAGGTTGTGGGAGCCACTGGGTAATGCTGTGAAATTTATGACGACAGTAACTCGAGTCCACTGCCCCCCCCCCCCCCGCCAGCTTTCCCCCAAAAGAAGAAATTAAAAGATAGTGATAAATGAATGCTGAATGTATTTCTGAATATGTTGTGATGAAATTAGTTTATATAGCTATATATATGAGTGTTTTCTAGTTATATGCATATATATATATATATATGTGTGTGTGTGTGTGTGTGTGTGTGTGTATGTGTATGTGTGTATCCTCCTCCCCCCTCTCCTCCTCCTCCTCCTCCTCCTCCCAACAAGGTCATGTCGCGTGATATCCTGCGCGGTAAGTGCGGCGGTAACTTTCTCCGCGCCTTTGTGTCGGACGCCTCAAGTAATGCGCACAATGAGCCCTGATAAATGGCCACTGCGGGCGCCCCGGCCACACGGGCGGGTATGTGGCGGGGGGGGGGGGGCGCACTCCGGGGGCGCTTGGCCTCTCTCTCCCGTGCTCGCGGAGGGGTACGATTCCTTCTTATTTTTTCTTCTTCTTTTTCTTTTTCTTTTTCTTTTTCTTTTTCTCTTTCTTTTTCTTTTTCTTCTTCTTCTTCTTCTTCTCTTCCTCTTCCTCTCTCCTCCTTCTTCTTCGTCTTCTTCTTCTTCTTCTTCTTCTTCTTCTTCTTCCTCTCTCCTCCTCCTCCTTCTTCTTCTTCTTCCTCCTCTTCCTCTTCTTCTTCTTCTTCTTCTTCTTCTTCTTCTTCTTCTTCTTCTTCTTCTTCTTCTTCTTCTTCTCCTCCTCCTCCTACTCCTCCTCCTCCTCCTCCCTCCTCCTCCTCCTCTCCACCTCCCCTCTCTCTCCTCCTCTCCACATCCTCTCTCTCCTCCTCTCCTCCTCCACCTCCTCCACCTCCACCTCCTCCTCCTCCACCTCCTCTTTCTCTCCTCCTCCTCCTCCTCCTCCTCTTCCTCCCGCCCTGTGTTCGTGCCTCCCGCCTTATTACTTCTGAGGAATTGCTCAAACGCCGCATGCTCTCCCAAACAGGTGTTCAGCCTATTGCGAGTTACGTAGGCGGGTCACGCGATCAGCTGATTCACCCCGCCCGGCCGCTTGCACTCCGAGACAAAGATGGCCGTGTGACCCCTCCCCCCTCCCCCCTCCCCCTTCTACCGCAATCGCCTATAATTCCACTTCAACCTCGACCTCCACCTGTTCCACCACCACCTACAATTCCACATCAGTCTCCACCTCCACCACTACCTACAACTGACCACCACCACCTCCCTTCCACCTCCACCTCCAACTAACCGCCACCACCATCTACAATTCTACCTCCACCACCACCACCATTCCACCTCCACTCTCACTACCCCCACCATCCACCCCATCCATCTATCCCACCCGCTTCTTATTCCCTCCTCCTCTTCGACCTGTCCTTCTTGGCACAGATAAAAAAGATCCTCAAGGTCACTCCATTTCCCCCCTTTCGTTGTCCTTCGCTGCTGCTTTCACGGGGTCGCATTTCTTCGGGGGCGGGGGTGTGGGGGGGGGGGGGGTATCAAGGAGGTCGAGGGTGGCCCTGGGATGTCCTGCAGGTCGGATATTTATCCCTGGGTGGGTTATCCGGGATTGATGGCCGGTGGGAGGTTTTGGGTTGGGGATTCTCGTGTGAATTTCCCGTTTTATGATCTATTATTATCATTATTATTGTTGTTATTTTTATTATTATCCTTATCATTATTGTTATTATTATTATTATTATTTCTTTATTGTTTTGTCTATTTGTATTTTGTTTGATGAAGAATGGTCTGTCCTTCCCCTCTTTTTGACTTATCTATAATACACACACTCAGTTGTATATATACATACAAGCACAAACACAATCACGTGAACACAAAAATGAAAGTCGAACTAGCTTCAATTTCTCATTGTGGCTAGTTTCATTTTCATATATATATATATATATATATATATATATATATATATATATATATATATATATATATATATATATATATATATATATATATATATATATATATATATATGTGTGTGTGTGTGTGTGTGTGTGTGTGTGTGTGTGTGTGTGTGTGTGTGTGTGTGTGTGTGTGTGTGTGTGTGTGTGTGTGTGTGTATGTAAGGATATCTATATGTATATACATGTATGTACGTCACGCACACACACACACTCAGAAATGGACAGAAAAAGCCCATCTACCCTTTCTCTCCACCCAATTGACCTCCCTCTTTCAACGGTCTTTCCTCACTTGCTTTGGGCTGACCTTGCCTGACCGCACTTATCAACATCCTGTTCCTCCTCCTCCCCTTCCACCTCCTCCTCCTCTTCCCCTTCCACCTCCTCCTCCTCTTCCCCTTCCACCTCCTCCTCCTCTTCCCCTTCCACCTCCTCCTCCTCCTCCCCTTCCACCTCCTCCTCCCCTTACACCTCCTCCTCCTCTTCCTCTTCCTCTTCCTCCCCCTTCCACCTCCTCCTCCTCCCCTTCCACGTCCTCCCTCCTCCTCTTCCCCTTCCACCTCCTCGTCCTCCTCCTCCTCTTCCCCTTCCATCTCCTCCTCCTCCTCCTCCTCCTCTTCCCCTTCCACCTCCTTCCTCCCCCCTTCCACCTTCTCCTCCTTCTCCTCTTCCCCTCTTCCCCTTCCACCTCCTTCCTTCGTTGCGTTGGGGGAGAAAGTCGGCCCAATAATGACCCCGTTTTGTTGGTGGCGCTGCCGAGGTTTTGGAATTGGGCTGCGTGTCTGAATCGTGTCGCGGGTCGCTCAGGTGGGGGGTGGGAGGGGGTTGAGGGGGTGGGAGGGGGTTGGGGGTGTAATTAGGGAGAGGCGAATTTGATGGGGGATTTTGGGTAATTTTTTTCGGGTGGGTGCAACTTTATGTAATTCCACGTACTTAAATTTTTTTATCTATGTGTCTTTGTCTATTAGAGTACATTCATCTTCAGTTGTACTTCATCTTATTGCAATTACACGTACATATATATATTTATCTCTGTCTTATCTATCAGAGTACATTCATCTTCAATCACCCTTCATCTTAATGCAATTATGCGTACATATGTATCTTTATCC
>NC_091554.1:3578882-3581382 GCF_042767895.1 Penaeus vannamei
CATACACATACATGCACATGCATAAATACATACATACGTATGTCTTTTATCTTTTGCTTTTCTTCCTTTGCCTCTTCAAGTTTCTCCCCGAGATTCATTGCAAGAGTCAGCGCCAGTCTCCCCCTGCCATGTTCCTCTGACCCCGGTGGCTCGGGGGAAGGCAGGGGAAGCCCCGGGAGCCAGCGAGACGGCGATCGCGATGGCGTCCCGGAGAAAGCGTCGCGGAGGCGCTGGGCCGAGAGCGGGTCGCCGCCTAATGAGCGTCGCACGAGGGCGGCCTCCACTTTTATTCGCGTCGCTCCAGTTCCTCTCGAAGCCGCCGGTCTTTGTATGCGCGAGGATCCCGTTTGGGGCTGGGGCGAGGGCGGGCCGGGGGAGTGAAAGGGCGCGAGGGGGCGAGGGGTATCGGAAGGGAACGGGTTGGCTTGGTGGGGTGGTGTTCCGCCTCGCGTCGTGGGATGTCGTGCTCCTTCTGCCAGTGCTGAGGAGGGTGACACGTCGGGATAAGAGAATCAGGGTCAAGCAAGGTCATGATGATGAGGCTAAAAGATCAGGTCGTCGGAGGGATAAAGGTAACACGAGGTTTTAATGAGGGTAATCCAGGATTAAGCGCCGGGGTCGGGCGCCGTGAAGGTGAGGGTCAGCTGGCACCGAATCAAGGCGAAAGCGTCACTCGAAACGCTTTATTGCACTGCGGTTCGAGCGACCTTTGACCCTGCCTCGGCGCTTTTTTTCCTCCCTCTTCTTCTTTTTATCGTTTAGCTTTTAACTCCCGGCGAGTAATCTGCCACTTTTTTCGAGCGCAGAAAGAGGCAGGTCCCATTAGCGAGGATTTTTTGTTGTCGCTCAAGTGTGCAGAAACCCAAAGCTGGATCGGGGTGGATTTCTCTGTTGGTGCGCAGGGCTGGCTTGGGGTGGCTCGCGGGTGGTGGGTGGTGGGTGGTGGGCGGTGGGCGTAGGTGAAGTTACGACGCTCTTGAAGACGCGGGTGACAGGAGGAGAAGAAGGGAAAGGAAGAGGAATGATTAAGAGGTTTGAAAGAGGAGGGGTGGATAATGAGGAAGGGAGGAGAGGGAGAAATGGGAGACGGATGGAGGGAAAGAGAGAAAGAGAGGTAAGGTGGATAGGGGAAGGAGAAGAATGGAAGGAGGTAAGGAGGAAGGGGAAAATGAAATAGGCGAAGGAGAGGAAGGTTGATGGGTGGAGGAAAACGGGGATCGGATGGAATACGAATGAGGAAAGAGAGAAAGGGGAGATAAGAGAGAAGGGGTGGGATGAGAGAAACGAGGAATATTTATATGCCTTCACCTGTATAGTACTGAATGAGGGATGAGGGCGGGAAGAGGGGGGGATTCTAGGCTGTGGGCGTGATCAAAGCTACTTCAACCCACTCCGCCCATTACTGGCTGGTCAATACCGGTTTGTTGCGCTTCCCCCCTCTCTCTCTCCCTCTCGACACCCTTCTCTCTCTCTCTCTCTCTCTCTCTCTCTCTCTCTCTCTCTCTCTCTCTCTCTCTCTCTCTCTCTCTCTCTCTCTCTCTTATCCTTCCTCCCTATCTTTTTCTCCCTCCCTACCTCCCTACCTCTGTATCCTTCCCTCCCTTCCTCCCCATCTTTCTCTCCCTCCCTACCTCCCTCCCTCTGTATCCTTCCCTCCCTTCCCCCTTTTCTCTTCGTCTCTCTCCGTCTCTCCACCTCATGCCGTGCCTCCCGTTTATTCACTTACTTCCCTCCCTCATGTCCCCCCCCCCTTTCACCTCCCCCCCCCTTCCCGAGAATTTCCGTCGCGAGGCCATGCATGAAATGGAGAGGATCGCATGACGTCTTCGAGTGAATGGTGCCATGATCGGGTGGCATAGTGCCGTGGGAAGCCGCGTGACCTTTGACCCGATTTAAGCGGGGAATGGAGAGGTAGTGCATTTTTTTGGACTTTTTGTGGATTTGATTTTTTTTTTCTTTGAAAGAGAAGAGAAAGAGAGAGAGAGAGAGAGAGAGAGAGAGAGAGAGAGAGAGAGAGAGAGAGAGAGAGAGAGAGAGAGAGAGAGAGAGAGAGAGAGAGAGAGAGAGGAGAGAGAGAGAGAGAGAGAGAGAGAGAGAGATTTTGAGTCGGGGAACGGGTTTAGATATTGATACGATTTTGATGGTTTTGACTCGCTGTCAATTGGTGAAATAGGTTTAGAAATTGACGGGCTTTTGACGTGTTTGACTCGCTGTGAGGTAGGATTAAGTCTTAGATTTAGAGTTGAAATAGGTTTAGAAATTGATAAGATTTTAATGATCCTGACTCGCTGTTAGATTTAGAATCGATGAAATGAGTTTAGAAATTGCTAGTTATCGTTGTAGATAAAAACAAACAAACAAAAAAACACACTTTTAGATTAAGATAATGAGAGAAAGTAAGCAAGTCTCTACAGACAGACACAAATCGGAGAGGACTACAGATCTTTCCCAGCGTGTTGAGCTGACCCGTAAATAAGGCACACAGCTGGTGCTATAATAT
>NC_091554.1:3588882-3591382 GCF_042767895.1 Penaeus vannamei
GGCCCCACTCCCGCCCGACGCCTGCTGGAGCGGAGGGGGGAGGAGAGCGCGAGAGCAGCACGGTCGAGCGCGCCCCAATCAAGCCCGGAGACCATTTCACACATCATTATTTTTCGCCGGGAGCTCACGGGGCTGAGTGATGTCCGCGTCAGGAGGCGGCGGGCGGGCGCTGTGTCTCGCCGTGCTCTACTGGCCAGGGTTATGAGTCCGGCGGCGCTTGTGCGTGAGTGTGTGTGGCCCTGTTGCACCCTGCCGACGCCCTCCCCCCCTTCTCCTCCCTCCCTCCCCTTTTCCCTCCTCCCCTCCCTCCCCTACCTTCCCTTCCCCCCTCCTCTTTTCCCTCCCCTCTCTCCCCTTTTTCCCTCCTTCCCCTCCCTCCCCTTTTTCCTCCTTCCCCTCCCTCCCCTTCTCCCTCCCTCCCCTCCCTCTCCCTCCCCTTTTTCCCTCCATCCCCTCCCCCCCCTCCCTCCGCTCCCCTGCTATCCCCTTCTCCCTCCCCTTTTCCCCTCCCGACGCCCCCCCCCCCCTCCTTTTCCACTCTGTCTGGCACCGGGCCAATGTTGCAAACCTACGACGAAGTTCTGGGCCGCCTGGACATGCGATGTTTTAGTGTTTCATAAAGGGCTTATTGCGGGTGATCCGTTAATGCAGTTAGATAGGCTTCGGTTGTGATTGGCTGGTCGTTGTAACTGAGTGCGGGGGTTGGGGGAGGGAGGGAGGGAGGGACGGTGGGTGGAGGGGAAGGGATGGGGTGGTGAGGGGAGGAGGAGGGGAAGGGAGGGGAGGGGTGGGGGGGAGAGGAGAGAGAGGGGAAGGTAGAGAGGGGGAGAAAAGGGAGGGAAAGGAGGGGATGGAGATGAGAGAAAAGGGGGAGGGGGTAGGAGGAGATGGAGAGGAGAGAAAGGGGGAGAAGGAGTGGGGGTTGATGGAGAGGAGAGAGGGGAAGGTAGAGAGGGGAGAAAAGGGAGAGAAAGGAGGATATGGAGATGAGAGAAAAGGGGGGGGAGGAGGAGAGAAAGGGGGGAAGTGAGGGGGGGTCGGAAGTGTTTGAGAGGAGAGAGAAAAGGGGTGAAGGAGGAAGGAAGTGTATGGACCGGGGGGAGAGGAAAGCGACTGAAAATGGACCCACCAGATTCGCCATTTTCCTCACGGTCGCATTCTGGATCACATATATTTTTCACGGAATTTTTGCGATGAATATATTTCCAAGGAAGTTGCGGTAGTCACCGGATGGGCTGGGGGAGGGGGGGAGGGGGAATGGGGGGAGGGGACTCAGGAGGACGCCCACCACCAGCCTACAACTACGCCCACAGAATTGGATCCAGAAGAAAACTCGTATTCAGTGGCAGCCAGTCCAGGGCGGGGGGGGGGGGGGGGGAGGTGCGCAGGGTGGTCGATGGACTGATAAGAAGCCGCTCTTATCTGCACGCGAGCAAAAGGGACGGCAATCTGACCCTTATCGGAAGCCAGTCGTATCTTCCTGATTTTGATTAAAAGGTGAATAAATTAGTATCCGCCTGAGCAGGTCGCAATGAAACGTGTGGATGGGGAAACCGGGAAGGAAGGAGGGAAGGATATGAGAAGAGAAGAAGAAAAATGATAAAATAGGGTAGATATATTCAAATGGATATTTTGAAGTGTAGAGCGAAGGAAGGGAGGAAAGAAGCGGGGTATGAAATGGAATGGGGTGGAGGAAACGAAGTAAAAAGGTGTAGAGCGGATAGATAAAGAAGAGAGATGGAGGCAGAAAAGAAAACCAGCGTGAACTGAACGCCAGAGACGGAGGAAAAATGTAAAGGAATGATCCCCTTCTCGCATCCTCTCCCTCATCCCTTCGTCCATTCCCCTCCTATCCTCTTCGCATTCCCTCCCCTCCACTCTCCCCTCTCCCTCTCATTTCCTCCCTTCCTCCCCTCTCCCTCTCATTTCCTCCCTCCCCTCTCCTTACCTCTCCCTTCCTCCCCTCTCCTTACCTCTCCCTTCCTCCCCTCTCCTTACCTCTCCCTTCTCCCTCTCCACCTCGCATCCTCTCAGAGAACGACAGAGTTGGAGAAGGGAAGAGAAGCAGAAGGAGAGAGAAGAGAAAGGGAAGGGAGAGAAGGAAAAGAATATAGATACAGCCAAAGAAACAGACACAAACAAACAAACAAGCCGATGGACGTTAACGGGCAGAGAGGCAGATACGGAGAGAGAGTTTGAGCGAGAGCGAGAGTAAGAGAGAGTAAAAAAAAAAAAGAAAAAAAGGCGGTTTTATCATCGGCGAAGTGGACCAGTAGAGTACTCGGAGGTCAGCGGGGGTCACGGTATGCAGGTGCGAGGCCAAAGATCTCGGGGAGTCTTTTTTTTTTTTTTTTTTTTCCTCTCCTCCTTCATCGGTGTCTGCACACAAAGAACATTCCAGAGCATCCACGAGGGAAAGTGAGGAGGCGGGTGAGGGGGGTGGGAGGAGGGAGGGAGGGGACGAGAGGGGCGAGAGAGGGAGGGGGGCGTGAAGGGGAGG
>NC_091554.1:3603882-3618882 GCF_042767895.1 Penaeus vannamei
CATGATAAAGAGAAAGATACAAAGGTAAAGGTAAAGGTAAAAAAAAAAAAAAAAAAAAAAAAACAGAAATGGAGAAATGAAAGAAACAAGTGAATAACAGAAATGGTTTTGTAGCGAAATTAACTTTTCACGTTTGTTGAAATTGAAGAGATGAAAATTGACTTTGCTTGCTTACGTACATGCTTGCATAAGTATATCTACATGTGCATGGTAAATAATGTCTTACATGCTTCCATGGAGAAATAAGTTGAAGCTTCACAGGAATCACACACACATATGTATATATATTTATGTGTGTATATATATATATATATATATATATATATATATATATGTATATATATCATGTATATATATTTAATATATATATATATATATATATATATATATATATATATATATATATATATATATATATATATATATATATGTGTGTTTGTGTGTGTGTGTGTGTGTGTGTATGTGTGTGTGTGTGTGTGTGTGTGTGTGTGTGTGTGTGTGTGTGTGTGTGTGTGTGTGTGTGTGTGTGTGTGTGTGTGTGTGTGTACATATACATACACATCGATTGAAAAAACTAAGATAACAAATACTTGTTAACTTCAAACATCGTAATGGCATAGAGAAATATATCCCTCTCCCTCTCCCTCTCTCGTATATGTATTTGCATTCCAGCTTTAGCATTCCTCATAGTCTTCGGAGTGTCCATCGACTTTTTTACACCATTATTTATCCCCATTACACTATTATTTTTTATACACCATATGTAATTTTTATACACCATACACCATTATTTTCTATACACCATACATATTTTTATACACCATACACCATTATTTTTTACACCATTAGATATCCCCATTACACCATTATTTTCTATACACCATACATATTTTTATACACCATACACCATTTCTTTTTACACCATTATTTATCCCCGCGGCCTCTGTCTACCGCCGATGCATGTCTACCGCTGGTGACCGCCCCTCAGCAAGGGGCTCCCACGGCGCTGTTCCCACTCCGCACGTCGCCCTTCACGCTGGCGCCTTTTGCGGGTGGCCTCTTGGGGCTAGTTGGAGGCTAGGGGTGTATGCAGGCTAGTTGGAGGATGGGGTTCGATGCAGGCTAGTTGGAGGCTCGGGGTTCGATGCAGGCTAGTTGGAGGATGGGGTTCGGTGCAGGCTGGTTGGAGGCTGGGGGAGGGGGGGTTCTCAGGCTAGTTGGTGGATGCGGTTCGATGCAGGCTAGTTGGAGGTGGGGGGGGGGTTCTCAGACTAGTTGGAGGCTGGGGTTCGATGCAGAGCTAGTTAGAGGTTGGGGGGGGTTCTCAGGCTAGTTGGAGGCTGTGGGTCTACTCGAGTAAGCTGTATGATGAAAGGCTACCTTGGCGAGATGAGGGCTGTGTCTGGGGGAGGGAGGGTGTTGGGGGAGGAGGAGAATAGAAGGTGAGGAGGAGGAGAGGGAGGAGGAAGGAGGAGGGGGTAGGGAGGGAGGTTGAGGGAGGGGTAGGGAGAGAGGTTAAGGGAGGGGTAGGGAGGGAAGTTAAGGGAGCAAGAGAGAGTGGACAGAGTGTCTATTTAGGCTAGTTGTGAATGAGGCAGCTGATCGGGCTAGTTGTGGACTGGGGGGTTTACGGGGGGGGGGGGATGAGCTAGTCGAGGGATGGTGTGAGGTGGAAGTGAGTCTTTTAACATGTCTTTGTTAATCTGAGGCGATGATTCACCTCATATTTCGGGGATTGTGTGTTTGTTTGTTTGTATATTTTTACTTGTTTTATTTACGGGGATCATGTGTTTGTTTGTTTGTTTTTGTATATTTTTTTTCTTGTTTTATTTATTTCTTCTCAATTTCTCTTTCCAACTAGTTATGTTATGATTGTTAATACATTTGTTTTACGATTTGCTTGTCATCATCTCCGTATTTAGTTTTTTTTCACTCCTTTTTCTAGTTTCTGTTTTATTTATTTATTTTTTAAAACTTTTCTTCTAGTTTCTGTTTTTTCACTTTTGTCTCCTAGTTTGTTTTATTTTTTTCACTTTTTTCTCCTAGTTTCTGTTTTATCATTTTTTCCCACTTCTTTTCTTTTAGTTTCTGTTTTATTATTTTTTCACTTCTTTTCTTCTAGTTTCTATTTTATTTTTTCACTTCTTTTTTCTACTTTCTGTTTTTTTTCACTTCTTTTCTCTTAGTTTCTATTTTATATTTTTTCATCTTTATTCTCATCTGTTTATGGATGCCGAAGATGCTTGCGTTAAAGAGTACACAGCGAAGGCCGACCCCGTTCTCCACTTGTCATTGTTCAGGCGAAGGGAAAGTGATGTCTGACCCCCACCCCCCCTCCTCCCTCCCCCTTCCCCCCATTCGCGAAGACTTATTGACATCCACGAGACGTATGTCATTGGGCCCCTCCCCCCCTCCCCCATCCCTTCCACTCGCTGTAAAAAGTACTCATGTACTTCTTTTCATCCTTCCCTCTTCTCCTCTTCTTCTTCCTCTTCCCCTCTCCTTCCCCATTCTTCCTCTGCCCCTTCCTTTCCTCCACCATCGTTATTTACCCTTCCCTTCCCCCACCTCTTTCTATTCTCCCTCATCCTCTATCCCTTCCCTTCCTATCTCTTCTCTTCCACCCTTTCCCTTCCCCCCACCTCCTTCTATTCCCTCTCCTCCTCTGCCCCTTCCCTTCCTCACCCCTCCTCTTCTACCCCTTCCCCTTCCTATCCCTCCTCCTCTCCCCTTCCCTTCCTCCCCCTCCTCCTCTACCCCTTCCCTTCCTCCCCCTCCTCTTCTACCCTTCCCTTCCTCCCCCTCCTCTTCTACCCCTTCCCTTCCTCCCCCTCCTCTTCTACCCCTTCCCTTCCTCCCCCTCCTCTTCTACCCCTTCCCTTCCTCCCCCCTCCTCCTCTACCCCTTCCCTTCCTCCCCCCTCCTCCTCTACCCCTTCCTTCCTCCCCCTCCTCCTCTATTCCTTTCCTTCCCCTCCTCCCCTACCCCCTCCCCCTTCTCCCCAGCCTTCCAATACCTCGCCAAAGGCTACCGGGAAGCAATAGTTCATAATTCATTCTGTAAAGACTATTTTTTGTCTCTTGCCGAAAGGAGTTTTATTTACATCGCTTTGTTTTCGTCGTCTTTCTTTCGTTGTACTTTTTCTTTGTATTTTTTTCTTCGTTTTTTCGTTTTTTCTGGTTTGTTTTTTTTTCTCGATTTTTTTCGTTTTTTTTCGGGTTTGATTTGTTTTTTTTCTTCGATTTTTTCGTGTTTTTTTCTGGTTTGATTTTTTTCGATTTTTTTTTTCGTTTTTTTTCTGGTTTGATAGTTTTTGTTTTTTTCGAGCATGTAGGTTTATCTATGTGCGATGCGGCGCAGTCTAGGACACGTCTGACGTCACAGGTTCGTTAATATTGACAGCGATGTCGATGCAACGCCCACGCACTCGACTCTACGCCCTCTAACTCCAGCTGGACGGAGTGTCACGTTGCATACTGGTAACGGGCGCGGGTGCTGAAACTCGCGTGTGTCTGCGGGTCTCACTCACGATTGTATTCAGGTCTTTACTCACTCGACTCGTCACTCGCAGAGGTGTACAGTCAGTTATTTTGTTATTCACTTGTTCGTTTAATCAGTCGTTTGCGCAGTCAGTCAGTCACTCAGGCAGTCGTTCGCCCACGCGCTGACTCATATACTCAATAACTCATCTATTCAATCACTCACTCACTCACTCACTCACTCACTCACTCACTCACTCACTCACTCACCCACCCACCCACCCATCGACCAACCAACCAACCAACCTACCAACCTACCTACCCACTTAGTCAACCACCCACTCACTCACTCACTTACTCACTCACTCACTCACCCACCCACCAACTAACCTACCTACCCACTTAGTCACCCACCCACTCCGTCACCCACGTACCCACCCACACGCCCGTTGTTTCAGCCACGAAAATAGATCAGCTGTTCCCTCCATGTGACGCGGATCATAGAAATAGCCGCCCTGTTATTATTCAGGGAGCAGCTCGGGCTCTCTGGTCGCGCGCCCATGCATGACTGATGCCGGAAATGCGTCCATCGGGGCTAGACTGTCTGATGTGAGGGAGGGGATAGGAGGGATAGGAGGGGAGGGATGGGGGAAGTGGTGGAGGGGGGAAGGGGTGGAGGGGGAAGGGAGGAGGAAAGGGGGTGAAAGGGAGGAAGGGGTGGGGAGGGAGGGAGAAGGGGAGGGGAGGGAAGGGAAGGGGTGGGGAGGGGAAGAGGGGAGGGAAGGGGAAGGGAGGAAGAGGGAGGGGGTAGGGAGAGAGGGGAGAAGGGGGAAGGGGGTGGGGGAGAGGGGAAGGTTTAGGGAGTAAGAGAGGGAGGGAGAGAGAGAAAGTAAGAAAGAAAGGAAGGAAGAAAGAAAGAAAGGGAGAGAGAGAGAGAGATAGTGCGAAAGAGAGAACAGTATGAAGACCGAATGAGAGAAGAAAAAAAAATCAGGTTTCTTACATATAGACTAAATTCTCTTTCCAGGATATGATCTGATACTAAATTTTTTAAATAGGATACTAAATTTTTTTTCCAGGATATGATCTGGGTGCAAGGTTATTGCAATGCAGCGACACCTTTTGTTAATATTTTCGCCGCTTTATGTTGCTGATGTTGGCTCCTTGGCTCCCGTGGCTCGGCGTCCAATTCCCATCGCGTGCATAGGCCTACGTGGCGCTATTATTATCAAAATATAGCGCAGTGTTGCCCGCGTTTCGCCACGCGCCAATGCAGAAGCTCTGGTGCCCCCCCCCCCCTCTCTCTCTCTCTCGCTCTCTCTCTCTCTGTCTGTCTGTCTCTCTCTCTCTCTCTCTCTCTCTCTCTCTCTCTCTCTCTCTCTCTCTCTCTCTCTCTCTCTCTCTCTCTCTCTCTCTCTCTCTCTCTCTCTCTCTCTCTCTCTCTCTCTCTCTCTCTCTCTCTCTCTCTCTCTCTCTCTCTCTCTCTCTCTCTCTCTCTCTCTCTCTCTCTCTCTCTCTCTCTCACCCCCTTCCTCCTCTCCTTCCCCCTCCATTTCGCTTTTCCCCACCTTCCGCCTCTTCTCCCCTTCCCCTCTTCCCCCCATGTGCTTTCCCTCTACATCCCTCTACATCCCCCTCTCCTCCACCTCCCCCCTCTCCTTTCCCTCCCCTCCCTCTCCCCCCCTTCTCCCCCTCCCCTCTCCCCTTCTCCCTCTCCCCTCCCCCCCTTCTCCCTCTCCCCTTTCGCTGCTGCCGACTACCTGCTCCCGGTGTAATTTTATATTCCCGTGACGTCATTAACCTGTAGAACGACCCTTCTTGAAGAGGTTGAACTGGTCGCGGGTCGTGCTTGCGGGGGGTCGTTTTTTAAGGAGGGGGGGAAGGTGGGGGTGAGGGGGGGGTCGGAGGCTAGGTGTTTGTTTATGGTCTCAGTCCACGTCTGCTGACCTGTCTTGACACACGCTGGCCCGCGGTCGCTTCGTCCGCTTCGACCTGGATTGACCTTACTTGGATCTTCTCGGGAAAGACAAGAGATCGGCTTATGAAAGTGGACTTATTTTGGCCTTCTGGAACTTTTGTTTTTATTTTTTCTTTCTTTCTCTTTATTTTTGTGTTTACCGAGAAGATCGTTTTTTCGAAATCCGTGTGACCTGAACTTCTCTTTGACCTCTCGCGGAAAGGTGAAAATCTCGCTGACCTGAGTTGACCTCGACATGTACCCGCAAGGTGGCTTTGTCGTAGCCCAGTACGGCCCGGTCACGTGTTCAGGCCGTCAAGGTATGTGTCTCGTATCCTTTGATGTGTTAGAAAGGGGAGGTGGGGGTGGGGGGGAGGCAGAGAGTCAGTCACGTGATCTATGACGTCACCAGCAAGAGGCGGGCGTTGCGACACGCGGTCCAAAGATAGACGGGACTTAATGACTGTCATTTCTCATCTATTTGTTTTGTCATAATTACAAGCCCGAGCACGCCGGAGGATGACGCACTCGAATCTCCCGGCGGTGACTGGCGGTCAAGCTGCTGCCACCAGTCACGCCGCCCGCGCCCACGCCCGCGCCCACGCCCGCGCCCGCGCTCGCCGGGGAAATGACGCCGCGGGAGGGGGGGGGAGGGGGTTCGCGACGTTTCCCAAAGGCTGGCACGCAAGTGTTGGTTCTGAGTGCGTGTGTGTGTGTGGGAGGGGAGTGGGGTTGTGTGTGTGTGTGTTTGTGTGTGCACGTGCTTGCTGTGCGTTTATGTAATTTATGTTAGATCTCTAATATGATATAGATATATATATATATATATATATATATATATATATATATATATATATATATATATATATATATTGATTTATTTATTGATATATAGAGATATATATTTACATATATATGTATATATTATATGTTATATATATATATATATATATATATATATATATATATATATATATATATATATATTTTATATATATATATATATATATTATATATATATATATATATATATATATATATATATATATATATATATATATATATATATATGTGTGTGTGTGTGTGTGTGTGTGTGCGTGTGTGTGCGTGTGTGTGTGTGTGTGTGTAATATAGTATATATATATATTTACATTTATCTACATAGTCGGTGATGGAATGCACATCCTGTCCACTGAGCGTTTCCCGACGGCGCCCCCCCCCCTCCCGATGACCCAACAAAACAACACATATTTCCCTGTCCTTTGTTTGCGTGCGTGCGTGTGCGTGGGCGACCCGGGCGTGCAACGAACGGTCTTTAAGGCTGATCGGTCTTGTCCGTTGACGAGGTGAGGTGAAAGTGGGTCCGGTGACGTGCGTTGTGACATGACGTCGAGTTCGGTAGAGTTCGCACATGTTTGTGTCTGTCTCCCGTCGGTTCGGTGGTGTTGTTAGTCTCTTGTTTCGTTTTTTTATGTCTGTTTTGTTCCTCTTCCTCGTGTTATTGCCCGTTTTTTTTTGGTTGGTGTTATTGTCTCACTTTTTTTTTTCAATCTATTTATTTGTGTGTGTGTGTGTGTTCGTGTTTTCATCATCGTCCTTTCCTATCACTCTTCGTCTATTTTTCTATTTCGTTGGATTATTCTTACTTTCTTGTTCTCGTTTCCCCAACATTGGCTAGTTTGTCTGTTTTCTCTCGTTATTTAGGGATGTTACAAATACGACCAAACTACTAACTCTAACTCTAACTCTAACTCTAATTCTAATTCTACAATTCTAATATAATTCTAATATAATTCTAATATAATTCTAATTCTAATTCTAACTCTACAAGCTTTATTTACGGGTTTCGATTTCGCGGTGGTGGAATTTTTGCGATTTCGAAGCCATTTCGCGCGGCCGCCAATGCACATTTTAGCGTCGCGTCTTATGGGCGTCTCGGCAGAATTCAGGGAAGGTTGTTGTATTATTCAGGGTTGTATTACAGACGGAAAAGATAGAGGAGGGAAAGAAATGGAGATGCAGATTTTTTTTTTTTTTTTTGTGGGGGGGGGGTTGTTGGTGATAGATTATTGAATTGATGGGTAGGGGTGTGAAGTAGATAAGTAAGTGTGATAGATAGATAGATAGAGTATTACTTATATGGATATGTTGGTAAGAATATGGTGTGAGATAATTGGGATTGTAAAATGAAATTAATGATGGGAATGCATTTTTTTCTGTATGGAAGATGTCATGGTAAATGCGTTATATATATTTTATGTATTTTGTGCTCATATCCGTGCTTATCAGTATATTACGATACATTTGCAATAACGACAAAATACAACAATATACAACAACAACAACAAAAAACAAATGCAACAAAAATATAACAGATACAACAAAAATGCAACAAATAACAAAAATATATCAAATACAAACAAAATACAAGAAAATACAACAAAAACAAATGCAACAAAAATACAACAAATACACACAAAATACAACAAAAATACAACGCTTTCCTCTACTTGCCTCCGTCCCGTTCCACAAAAATAGTGAAACAGAAAAAGAAAAACAACACGCAATTACCATGCTGACAGTTGGTAATACTGCAAATCCCCGGCGTAAGTCACTGCTTAGGGGAGTGTGGGGTTGGGGGGAGAGGGTGGTGAAAGAGGGAGGGGGGGTTGGAATGGAGGGAGGAAAGGAAAGGAGGGTGCGTTGGAGGGGTGGTGGAGAGTGGGTTGGAGGGGGTGGTGGGAGGGAGGGAGGGTTGGTGGGGGTGGTGGAGATTAGGGAGGGTTGGTGGGGTGCTGGAGAGGAGGGAGGGTTGGTAGGGTGGTGGAAGGGAAGGGAAGAGGGTGGGTTGGTGGGGTTGGTGGAGATTAGGGAGGATTGGTGGGGTGGTGGAGGGGAAGGAGGGTTGGTGGGGGTGGTGGAAGGAAGGGAGGTAAAGAGGAAGTGTTGGAGGGGGTGGTGGAGGGGAGGGAGGGTTGGTGGGGGTGGTGGAGGGGATGGAGGTAAGGAGGGGATGGTGGAATAGAGGGAGGGGATGAGTGAGGTTGGCTGGAAGAGTGTAGGGGGAGGGAGCGAGGGTTAGAGGGGGTAATGGAAGGGGAGGGAGGGAGGGTGTAGTAGAACGGAGGGAGGGTGGGAGGGAGGGGGTAGTAGAAGAGAGGGAGGGAGGGAGAGGGGGGAAAGAGAGTAAGAGCGAGTAAGAGAGTAAGAGAGAGTAAAAGAGAGTAAAAAGAGAGAGAGAGAGAGAGAGAGAGAGAGAGAGAGAGAGAGAGAGAGAGAGAGAGAGAGAGAGAGAGAGAGAGAGGAGGGAGGAGGGAGGGGGGGGGGGGCAGAGCGGAGTATGTGCACACACCGTCGACTTTCCGTCCGTTTTGCCGTTATTATGCTAATGGGAGAAACTCGGCTGCACTCCGTCGCTTCCGTGAGCTCGGGTCCCTCGGTCGCTCGTCGAAGCAGCGCTCCTTTGTGCCCGGATGTTACAGGCGGGGAGCTGTTGTAGGCATTGTTTTCTCCCGACCCCCCCCCCTCCTCCTCCTCCTCCTTCTCTCTTTCCTACTCTCCTCTTCCTCGCTCCGTCTCTCTCTCTCTCTCCTTCCCCGCTCCTCTTCCCAGCTCCCTCTCCGTAACCTCCTCTTCCCCGCTCCCTCCGCGTCTACTCTTCCACGCTTCTTCCCCTCCCCTCCCCTCCCCTCCCCTCCCCTTCCCTCCCCTCCCCTCCCCTCCCCTCTTCGCCCCTCCGCTATGCATCTTTCTCTCGTGAGTTTATTGTTTCCCGGAAGGCTGCTGGAAAGGTGGAGGGGGAAGGGGGAGGGGGAGGGGGAGGGGCGAAGGTGAAGGGGTGGGGAAAAGTTTATATTTTTTCGAGACATGCAAGAAAGAGGGTTATTTGCAAGCGTTCCAGCATTCTTTTTTCATTGCGACGGTGGAATCACGGCGGGAAAATGTTCCGTCGTGGCAATACTTTATATACAAAAGAATAGGTGATAATGTAAAGAAAAGGTGGTGATAGTGCAAAGAATAGGTGGTGATAATGCAAAGAATAGGTGGGGATAATGCAAAGGATAGGTGGTGATAATGCAAAGAATAGGTGGTGATAATGCAAAGAATAGGTGGTGATAATGCAAAGGATAGGTGGTGATAGTGCAAAGAATAGGTGATGATAATGCGAAGAATATGAGGTGATAATGTACATGTTGATGATATTTATATATACTAATGTTTTTGTTTTATCTTTCGCAGGTGAGTGTCGATGCAGCCAACAGTATGTGTAAGAGAGAGAGACGGAGAGAATGAGAGATTACACGGAACAGCTAAGTAAAGATAAGACTTACATACAAATTAATAGATAAATAACAATGTCAACTTCTCATGGCGATTTAAAATCCACCATATCAACACATACAGATAGTAATGATAATGATAATTAATCATTTAGGGTTTGCTGTGACAGGCTCTTGTTACATCAGTCAAATTGTGGCTTGTCTGTCTGTTTATTGTGCTTCTAAACTACCCCCTGCGTGCGAGGAATGGCCGGGGTGACCATCCACTGGCGGTGCGCGGGAATCGAACGCAGGTCAGCAAGATTGCCAGACGAAAAAGCTACCACGGCACCACGCAGCACTTAATGATGGTGCTTTATGATGTGTGTAAGAGAGGAGGGTGTGGAAGTCATGGCGAACAGATTGCAGCAGGAACAACGAAGAGAAGGACAAGAAAACACACGGATATGCATATTCGTGTGTTTTCTTGTCCTTCCCTTCGTTGTTCCTGTTGCAAGAGAGGAGGGCTTAAGATCCCACCACATCGACACAGGGAATTGGCGATGGTGATAGACAGAGGAATGGAGATGGTAGGGAAAGTGTAATGAAGGTGATGGAAATGTGTGAGGAATTCTCGTATCCACCTTAACGTTGGTAGAGATGAGTATTTATACGAGTCTGCACTGTCAGTTTATATTTATTTCTTTGATACTTTGTTGACAATCGAATGCAGTTTCATCGTTTGTGAGATTGCAGTGTTTTTTTTTTTTTTTTTTTTTTTTTCGTCGGTTTGTTTGGCTTCCTCCTTCGTCTTCTTTTTTGTTTTGTTTCTTTTCTTTATCAGCCTCTTTGTTCCATGATTTTGCTCTTTTCCTTTCGTTTTTTTTTTCGTCTCTCCCATCTCCTTCATTTTCTATTCTTCGGTGTTTTCTCTTTTTTCTTCTACCTATTCTTCCTCTTCTTCTGTTTCGTCTTCTTCTATCTTCTCCTTCCCCGTCTTCTTCTTATCGTTCTTATTGTTATTATCATTATCATTGCTATTATTATTGTTTGTTATTATTATTATTATTATTATTATTATTATCATTATTATTATAATTATTATTATTATTATTATTATTATTATTATTATTATTATTAATATTCCCATTTTTCTTTTTCTTTTTTCTCCTTCTTTTCCTTCTTCTTCCTGTATACTTAGCAGATTCTCACCAGATATAATGTCGACTGAGAACACGCATCTCCATTTTCTGACTGAGTGAGAATCGATTTTAATTCAAGATTCGGTTTTTATTCTACGTTCGATTTTTCTCCAAGATTTTTTTTTTTTTTTTTTTTTTTTTTTTTTTTTTGTCAAAGATACGATGTTTCTCCAAGATGCTTCTTTATTTTGTATTTCATGTATTAATTTTATCATTTTTATTTTTTATTTATTTATTTTTATTTTTTTATTTTTTTTTTCATTTATATCCAACATTCGATGTTTCTCCCAGATTCGGTGCTAATCCAAGATCCAGTTTTTCACCCCATTTGCGATTTTTATCCAAGATGGTTGTTTATTTTGTATTTTTATGTATTAATTTTATAATTTTTATTTATTTATTTATTTATTGTGTGGGGGTGGGTATTTTTTTCATATATATCCAAGATTCGATGCTTACCCAAGATCTTATTTTTTACCCCATTTGCGATTTTTATCCAAGACGCTCCTTTACTTTTTATTTTTATGTATTATTTTTATCAATTTTAGTTTGTTTTATTTTTTCATTTCTATCCAAGGTTCGATGTTTGTCCAAGATTAAATGCTAATCCTAGATCCATTTGCGATTTTTATCCAAGACGCTCCTTTACTTTTTATTTTTATGTATTATTTTTATCAATTTTAGTTTGTTTTATTTTTTCATTTCTATCCAAGGTTCGATGTTTGTCCAAGATTAAATGCTAATCCTAGATCCATTTGCGATTTTTATCCAAGACGCTCCTTTACTTTTTATTTTTATGTATTATTTTTATCAATTTTAGTTTGTTTTATTTTTTCATTTCTATCCAAGGTTCGATGTTTGTCCAAGATTAAATGCTAATCCAAGATCCATTTGCGATTTTTATCCAAGACTCTCCTTTACATTTTATTCTTATGTATTACTTATATCATTTTTATTGTTTTATTTTTTCCACTTTTATCCAAGATTCGATAGTTTGTCCAAGATTTTTTTTTTAGCAAAGATGCGCCTCTAAATTTCATTTATATATATCATTTTTGTTATTATTATATTTTTTATTTTTTTTTTTTTTATTCAAGATTCGAAGTTTGTCCAAGATTTTGATCCGCGATGCGCCTTTTCATTATATTTATATATATCAATTTTGTTATTATTATATTTTATTTTTATTTTTATTCAAAATTCGATGTTTCTCCGAGATTTTGAGCCACGATGCGCCTTTACATTTTATTTATATATATCAATATTGTTATTATTATATTTTCAATTTTTATTCAAGATTCGAAGTTTGTCCAAGAGTTTGAGCCATTATTCGCCTTTACATAATATTTATATATCAATCTTGTTATTATTATATTTTATTTTTATTTTTATTCAAGATTCGAAGTTTGTCTAAGATTTTGAGCCATTATGCGCCTTTTCATTATATTTATATATATCAATTTTGTTATTATTATATTTTTTTCAATTTTTATTCAAGTTTCGATGTTCCTTCACGATCCGACTTTCGTGCACTCGCGGCCGGAAAACCGGTCGGCCGAAGCTTCCCCGTTCCAGAACTTTCCATTTTTTCCGGGAGTGCGGAGGGCGGCGCCGTGGTCAGGTCGCGACGAAGGGGCGTGGCGCGAAACGGGCGTGTTGGCGTTGGTTTCGCGTTGTTTGTACTTGTTTGTGTTATTTGTTTGGTTGTTTTGTTTTGTGATTGGTATTTTTTATTTTATCATTATTGTTGTTGATATTATTGTTGTTATTATTATTGCTATATTATTATTATTATTATTATTATTGTTATTGATATTATATTATTATTATTATAATTGTTGTTGTTATTATTATTATTATTATTATTATTATTATTATTATTATTATTGCTATTATTTTGTGTATATATATATATATATATATATATATATATATATATATATATATATATATGTATGTATGTATGTATGTATGTATGTATGTATGTGTGTGTGCGTGCGTGTGTCATACACACACACACACACACACACACACACACACACACACACACACACACACACACACACACACACACACACACACACACACACACACACACACACACACACACATACATATATGTTTTCCGCAAGCGATTACAGAGTTTCCTCTCGGTCCGAGTGCGGTCTTTCGGCCGGTAAGCAACAGGTCCGGAAAGAGGACAGGGAAACGGATTTTTCCTTCGTCCTTATTATTATTGTTATTATTGTTGTTGCTGTTGCTTCTTCATCATCATCATCATCATCATCATCATCATCATCATCATCATCATCATCATCATCATCATCATCATCGTTGTTTTTAATATTGTTAGTGTTACTGTTTCATTTTGTTATGATTGTGATTATGTTTTTTGTTCATTTTATGTTATTAATGTTATTATCACTACTTAATCATTATTATTTTTTCTGGTATTAACTTGAGCTTTTAATTCTATAGATGTACTTATGTGTTGCATATTATTTTTGCTATCATGATACATTTTTGAAGAAACTATTCTGCTTGAAGAAACTTTTCCTTGAAGTTCTTTTCTGAACGCGTAGGCCTATGTGCTATTTGCATTTGGCTGGAGTCTTTATCATGCAATATTATGCAATGTCGCAGTTGCGTGTCCTTCGAGTTTGTAGGATTGAAAAAGGATAGTGTAATTTAGCGCTAATTTTTTTTTTTTTTTTTTTTGAAAAAGGATAGTGTAATAAGTTTTTTTTTCTGTGGTTGGGTTATTTCCTGAATGTCCATGGGCTTAATTTTTGCTGTAGATCGGTTTGGGGGATTCTGGGTGGAAAAGGGAGTATGTTTTTCTCTCTGTCGTCTCTCTGTCTGTCGTCTCTCTCTTTCTTTCTCTTTCTTTCTTTCTTTCTTTCTTTCTTTCTTCTCCCTCCCTCTCTCTCTCTCTCTCTCTCTCTCTCTCTCTCTCTCTCTCTCTCTCTCTCTCTCTCTCTCATTGATTCATTCACTCACTCCTTCCTTTTCCTCTTCCTCCCTCTCCTTCTTCATTAACTCCCTTCTCTCTCCCTCCCTCATTCCTTTCCTTCCTCCACCCTCCCCCCACCTTCCACCTCCCTCTCCTTCACCTTCTCTCTCCCTTTTCCTCCCCCACCTCACTCCCTCATTTTAAATCTTGCCAGATGGAGTGTAGGAATCGCACGTTCCAACGATTCCTATTTTTTATCCTCTGGAATTGAGCAATAGATTCCAAAGAACGTAAATAGTTGAATCGTGTTTTGGGGGAGTTAGAGCCTACTGGACGGTGGGTGGGCGTTGAGGTGTGGGCGGGTGGGTGGTTTGTTTTTGTTTATTGTTTTATTTATTGTATTCTACTTTTTATTGTTGTTGTTGTTGTTATTATTATTTTATTTATTTATTTATTATTTTTTATTATTATTATTATTATATATATATTTTTTGAGTGTTCCTGTTTTGTTTCTTTTTTTTTGAGGGGGGGCGGGGAGAGGTGTTGATGAAAAGTTGAATGGTGGAAGAATTTGATGATGGGGCTGTTGTTATTGTGTTTGTCTTCATTATTATTGTTGTTGGTATCATCAACATTAACAACAAAACATCGTTATTCTCTCTCTCTCTCTCTCTCTCTCTCTCTCTCTCTCTCTCTCTCTCTCTCTCTCTCTCTCTCTCTCTCTCTCTCTCTCTCTCTCTCTCTCTCTCTCTCTTTTTTTTTTTTTTGTAGCGTGTATATTTTGCGCTTCATTATTTTTTTGTTTCTAGTCAGTGCTTGCGTGGTTATCAATGGAGTTTGTTTGTATTTACTGTTTGTTGTTGCATTGCGGTTGTCAAGGAATTGTTGCAAATAGAAGAGTTTGTAACTTCTGCAGTATTCTGACTCATCTTGTTTGGCTTTTTCTTCTATAATCATCTGCAGTAATTTCTCACCTTCACCATCCGTTGTCCTCACATCATCAGATCGCCATCACTATTATCGTCACTGTCATCACCATTACCGTCAATATCACTATCATTATCACTGTCATCACCATTACCATCAATATCATCACTATCATTATCACTATCATCATCATCATCATCATTATCATTTATCTTATCATTAA
>NC_091554.1:3623882-3628882 GCF_042767895.1 Penaeus vannamei
GGCGTATCTGGTGTCGGGAAGAAATCTTATGGACGGTTTTGATGTATTGGTAGATTGATAGGTAAACGATAGATGTATAACACACTGAATGTATATCTATATACGCACACACACACGCACACGCACGCACGCACGCACGCACGCACGCACGCACGCACCCACACACACACACACACACACACACACACACACACACACACACACACACACACACACACACACACACACACACACACACACACACACACACACACACACACATTTTTTGTTCATATACATAGTTCATGACTCGGCGCCCAGCGAGAGGAGCAGGAAGGGGCGCAGCAGGGGAGCTCACCCAGCCCTAATTGCGGGCGCTTCGTTAAGCCGGCTAACTTGCCAATGCGGCCACGTGACCAGGCGGACCAAGTGGGGCAGAGGCTCACACGCGGCCAGGAGGAAGCGCACGCGATTCGCACACCAACACGCACTAAGGCGCACGTTAAAACCCGAGAGTCTGGGGGTAATTTAGGGCAGCGTCTTAGTGGCATTTTACAGCTGCAAAGACGCTGGAAATTCAGAACCAAAAATTCGGGATGGCAAACGTTTCCCAAAGAGAGGAGATGGAAGGGATGCGGGAGAGGGAGTCAGAAGGGAGGGGGAGAAGGAGAAATGGAGAACCGATGAGGGAAGAACAGGAAGGGGAATGGATGAGATTATATGGTGGAGAAAGATGCAAAATGAAAGGAATTTGAGGAAACGGAAATGTCGAGGTAGAAGTAAGGAAAATGAGAGAGAAGAGAGAAACATGAAGGAAAATGAAGAAATGGAGTGAATGATGGAATAAGAAAGGATAGAGAAGAGAGAAAAAGAAAGAAGAAAGAATAAAAGAAAAGTGAGTGATGGAATAATAAAAAAAAAGGATAGAGAAGAGAGAATCAAGGAAGAAAGAAGAAAAGAAAAGTTAGTGATGGAATAATAAAAAAGGATAGAGAAGAGAGAATCAAGAAGGAAGAAAGAAGAAAAGAAAAGTGAGTGATGGAATAATAAAAAAAGGACAGAGAAGAGAGAATCAAGAAGGACGAAAGAATAAAAGGCAAGTGAGACGACAGACCAAGTTCCCCAAAAGGCCTCTCCCCAGATGCGAGAACTGCGTCGAAGGTGAAGAAAGAATTGAGAAGTTGGATTCGCCGCAGGAGCCTCCTCTTCCTCTTTCTTTTTCTTGCTTTTCTCTCCTTTCGTCGACTTCTTGCGATTATTATTGTTGTTGTTGCTGTTGTTATAATAACAATAATTGTCTTTATTCTTTTTCTACGTTAAGGCTTGTGTTGTGAGTTCAGTCGTAGATCACGAGAGAGAGAGAGAGAACAAGAAAGAGAAAAGAAGAATGGAGCCTCCTCTTCCTCTCTTTCTTTTTCTTGTCTTTCTCTCTTTTCGTCGACCTCTTCTTGCGATTATTATTATTATTGTTGTTGCTGTTGTCATAATGATAATTGTCTCTATTTTTTTCCACATTAAGAGAGAGAAAAAAACAAGAACGAGAAAGAGAGGAGAAAGGCAGATGAAGAGAGTGTTAAGTGAGAGAGACAGATGGCGTTCTGACAGCAAAAGCAAGATCCGGGACCTCTACGTAAGAGGAAATGGAGACCGCCTTCGTCCTGCCAATAAAGTTTTATTTCCTGGATTCTTTATCGGTCTTCGGAGTCCAAAGCCAAGTCGGGTTATAGATAAACCTACACCTCGAATGATCGAGGAGATAGCATTCGCTCTGCCATTTTGGAAAGGCGAGAAAGGGAGACGAAAGGAGATCGTCCGTACTCGGCAACCCACTCAGGAGCGAGAGCAGAGTGACGGGCCTTTGTGCTGTCCTTTGACACGCCGGTGTGGCGAGGGGCCGAGGGGAACCAGCGGGACGTGTCGCATGTCGAGGCGTCGTTCCAAGAGGTCGTGGTGCGATCGGGCCGCTCAGGAGTCGTCTTTCGCCCAGGGAGACTGGCGGATGTGCAGCCATGCGCGGGACTCCCATGAGGCGCCGCCGTGAAGGTGTCCATTTGACCTTGTTTCACGCGGGATGGCCCTGCTGGCGGCGCGGCCAAGAGTGCTTAGCTGGCTGCTTTATTATGTCCGTGAACTACTTGGCAGCACCAGCAGCGGCGATAGTCCCCTTTTACGACACGGGAATTTCGTTCTTATTGGATTCCAGGGGATGCCGTCTTGTTGACCCGCATTCGAAAGGGAAAGTTTTTTTTTTTTTTTTTTTTTTTTTTTTCTTCTTTTTTTAAATTCACATACGGAAGGAAACTGACACATTAGAACATTTCCCGATGTATGCAAATCAGAGTGAACATGGCAATCAGGGAGAGATGGAAACAAACGGATTATTGAATTCTAATGATATAATGAAAGGGATGAAATAATATTTGCATATCGTAATTGGAATTCGGCCCACGGAAATTATCCATCTAAATAGAAATGAAATTTTGGCGTACGCTTTTTTTTCCTGGTTCATTCAAGTGTGTTATTATCCACGTTTATGCACTTTTTTATGCGTGTTATGAAGGGCATGGGCTTTGTGGTGGAGATTGATAGGTAGGGAGAGATAGAGGATAAAGGAATATGATATAAATAAAGAGGAAAAAATAGGAGTAATGAGAGGGGATAGATGTAAGAGAGAAGGAGGATAAAAGGAGGAAATAGAGTAGAGAAGAATATATTTGGGGGGCGGGGAAAAGGGAAAGATTATGAGAAGGGAAATAAAGGAGATATATGCCTATTCAATTTAATCTGATGACACCTTCATCAGATTATTAAAAGTCAGCGACTGAACACTTTACGAATGTTATTTATGTACTAACAATGTTCATGATTATAGCACGTTTCGTCACCTTCAACGACATCACACTATAACCGTCGACTTCAGGATCTTGTATTTTGAATAGTTATGAAAGAAAGAGAGGGAGAGAGTCAGGGGAAAGGGGAGGTTAGAGGGTCAGGGGAGAGAGAGGGAGTGAGGAAGAGAGAGAGGGACTGAGGAAGAGAGAGAGACAGTGAGGAGGAGAGAGAGAGGGAGTGAGGAAGAGAGAGAGGGAGTGAGGAAGAGAGAGAGGGAGTGAGGAAGAGAGAGAGGGAGTGAGGAAGAGAGAGAGGGACTGAGGAAGAGAGAGAGACAGTGAGGAGGAGAGAGAGAGGGAGTGAGGAAGAGAGAGAGGGAGTGAGGAAGAGAGAGAGAGAGAGAGAGAGAGAGAGAAAGAAAGAGAAAGAGAGAGTGAAGGAAAGAAAGAAAGAGAGAGAGAGAGAATGAAAGAAAGAAAGAGAGAAAGAAAGAGAAAGAGAGAGAAGGAAATAAAGGAAGAGAGAGAGAGGTAGAGAGGAAAAGTGAAGCCAGTAATTGAGATAAGGAGAAGAAGAGGCGACAGCAGCGTTGCACGTGACCTCCTCATTTGCATACATTAGCCGCTCTTCCCCCTCCTCCCCCCCCATTGATTTCCCCGATCGACCCCCCCCCTCCCTCCCCCGCCCCCCATCCCCTTCGCCTCGGTTCGGAACCCTCCCAAGCTACATTGTTTACGACTGAAAGGATCTCCTCGTGCTCGTCGCCCCTGTGCTTGTCCGTGTGTTTGTTTACATTTGTTGTCTTTGTCTCTCGCCGTTCGCTCCTCGTCCGTGGATTATGGGAGATCGCGGTTGCCAGTTATGGTGTTGTTGAGAGGGGGGAGGGGGAGAGAGGGGGAGGGGGGAGATGGGCTGTTGCTTGTGTTATTGAGAGGGAGGAGGGGAAAGGGTAGAGGGGAGAGGGGCGAGGGGGGAGGTAAGGGTTAGGATTAGAAGGTCATTTGAGCGTGTGTTGAGTTCGTGTTCGAGACGTGTTTGGGGCGATGGGGCTATGGAGGAGGTGTTGTCACGTGGGTTTTGTTATCGTGTGTTTGTTTGGTTCCTGCTTGGCTCAGTGACTATTGCGAGGAAGGACAAAGCGAGGAGGTGTTTGGAAGTGTTCAATGTGTGTTTGGATTTGTGGTTTGTACCGTTGGGTGGTTATTAGGGTGTGTGATGCCGTTGAGATAAGTAGGGAGGTGTGATATCTGGCGTTTGTTGTTTTGTCATTGCTATTCTCGTGTTTATGTTTGTTGTTGATTGTTATTTTGGTTTCTCTTCCGTTTGTTTTTATCGGATTCTGGTGACGACTTGATGAGGCAGAGGATCAGTTAAGGACGGTAATGATGGCGGTAAAAAAAAATAACGACTGGCGTAAGACCTTAACTTTCACGGAAGTCTTTATTACCTTTTTTATGTTGTCTTCAGCAAGATTAGTTAAGTCTGACCTTAGTTGTCGGGAGTGGTTAATCGCAGACGAGCCTTGTGCGTGCGGCGGGGGAGGGGCCGGTGGGTTGCGGGACCTTTTTTCGCCTTCTCTGCTTCCTTCTTCTCCTCTCTGCTTCCTTCTTCTCTTCTTCTGTCCTTCTCGCGTTCCTTCCCGTCTTTTTTTTTGGGGGGTGGGTTTTTTTTATCTATTCTTTCCCTTCTTCTTTCGCGATTATTTACCTCTCTCACTTTCCTTCTCTGGTTTTCATATCCATGGTTCCTCCGTGGACGCCCCTCTCTCATTCTCTTCCTTCTTTTCCCTTCCTCCCTCTCCTTCTCACCCTTCCTCCCCCTCCTTCCCCCCTTATCCCCCCCTCCCATCCATCCTCACTCCATAGTTGCCCTTCCCCTCCCCCTCCCCCTCCCTCTCCCTCTCCCTCTCCATCTCCCTCTACCCCTCCCTCTCCCTCTCCCTCTCCCTCTACCCCTTCCCCTCCCTCTCCCTCTCCTCTCCCTCTCCCTCTCCCTCTCCCTCTCCCTCTCCCTCTCCCTCTCCCTCTCCCTCCCCTATCCCTCTCTGATGGGCGCTGATCACCCACGCACGAAGGCGTTTCGGATAATGAAAGATAGGCAGGCGAAAGACCGCTGTTCCTCCCCCGGGGGACATGGGGGTGGGGGGGTCTTTTGTTTTTCTTTTTCTCTCTCTCTTTCTTTCTTTCTCT
>NC_091554.1:3633882-3636382 GCF_042767895.1 Penaeus vannamei
AAACGAAAATGAAGGGAAAGGAGTACGAGGTATTTAAAAGGGACACTCAGGAAAATGAACCAAGATGTCGGATAACACGAGCCGTAGCCTAAGTCCTCGGTGAAATTGATTACAAACAAACAAAGAAACAAGCAAAACAACAAATCCTCGTCATGGTATCAGCTGTTGAGAAGAACGACTCGATCTCGCCGTTCGTCAGGGGTGGGGAGTGGGTGGGGGGGGGGGGTGATCTCCTGATGAAGAGGTTCGTGGTGTTGCAACCCGGGCTTTGCAATCTCCTTTTTGGACTGTTGCGAAGGAGAGGAATTTCTGTCCCTGTACTCTCTCTTTCTTTTTTTTCTTTCTCTTTCTCTTTCTCTTTCTCTTTCTCTTTCTCTCTGTCTCTCTCTCTCTCTCTTTCTCTCTCTTTCTCTTTCTTTCTCATCTCTCTCTCTCTCTCTCTCTCTCTCTCTCTCTCTCTCTCTCTCTCTCTCTCTCTCTCTCTCTCTATCTATCTATCTCTATCTCTATCTCTATCTCCCTATCTCTATCTCTATCTCTATCTCTATCTCTCTCTCTCTCTCTCTCTCTCTCTCTCTCTCTCTCTCTCTCTCTCTCTCTCTCTCTCTCTCTGTCTCTCTCTCTCTCTCTCTCTCTCTCTCGCGATTCTTCTCGGCTTTTTTAAATCATTCTCCGATTTATTTTTCTGTGAGAGTCTGAATAAAGAAGGATGGAAAGTCATTGTTACTATAATGATGACAGCAACAACAACAATAATGATAATGGCAAGAGGAGGTCGACGAAAAGAGAAAAAAGAAGAAGAAAGAGGAAGAGGAGGCTCCATTCTTCTCTCTTTCTCTTTCTTGTTTTCTCTCTCTCTCTCTCTCGTGATCTTTCTCGGATCTGAAAACCAATCTGCGACTGAACTTACAACACAAGCCGTAATGTAGAAAAAGAATAAGAGACAATTATTGTTATTATGACAAGAGCAACAACAACAACAATAATCGCAAGAAGAGGTCGACGAAAGGAGAGAAAAGCAAGAAAAAGAAAGAGGAAGAGGAGGGTCCTGCGGCGAATCCAACTTCTCAATTCCTTCTTCACCTTCGACGCAGTTCTCGCATCTGGGGAGAGGCCTTTTGGGGAACTTGGTCTGTCGTTTCACTTGCCTTTTTATCTTTTCTGTTTTTTTATCACTTTCGTTTTCTCCATTCTTTCTTTTTGTGTCTCTCTCCCCCACCCATTTATTTATTTCTCTCTCTCTCTCTCTCTGTCTGTCTGTCTGTCTGTCTGTCTGTCTCTCTCACTCTCTCTTTCTCTCTCTCTCTCTCTCTCTCTCTCTCTCTCTCTCTCTCTCTCTCTCTCTCTCTCTCTCTCTCTCTCTCTCTCTCTCTCTCTCTCTCTCTCTCTCTCTCTCTCTCTGTGCTGTGTAGTACAATGGTTAACGTGCTGGTCTTGCAATCTTGCTGAACTGCATTCGATGCTGCGCGCCACCAGTGGATGGTAACCCGGGCCATTCCTTGCACACAGGGGGAGATTTAGAAGCAAAATAATACAAACAGTATGTCACGGCAAAGAATATCCATTGTAACAAATGGAATTGAAACGAAATCTAAATTCTCTCTCTCTCTTTCTCTCTCCCTCCTTCCCTCTTACTCTTACTCTTAGTCTTACTCTTTCTCTTTCTCTCTCTCCCTCTCCCTCTCCCTCTCCCTCTCCCTCTCCCTCCTTCCCTCCCTCCCTCCCTCCCTCCCTCCCTCACCCCTTCTCATCCGTTCCCCTCTCCTCTTTCATCCTTGTGTCTCTCTCTATTCTTGATGGTGTGTTTTAAAAACTAGAGACTTCATAGTGCTTCTCACATCCATGTGAATATTATTTTCTGACTGTTTTTTCCTAACCATAGATAATCTTCAGATGATTATAATTTAAATACCATTTTGCTTGTGATATATGTGTATGTGTATATTTATACATGTGTGTGTGTGTATATATATATATGCTTGTATAAATGTGTGAGTGTGTGTGTGTGTGTGTGTATATGTGTATGTGCTTGTATATATATGGTGTATGTGTGTATGTATGCGTGTACGTATGTGTGTGTGTGTGCTTTTGCGTATCTGCGTGTGTGTTCTTTCCTGTGCGCACGTATACCGAAGGCGCGCCTTGCTAAGCGCCGGCGATAGCCATTCCAGACGCCGTGGCCGCCCCCCCCCCCCCCGCCCTTTAAAATCCGGGCCCGCTCCCGCCCCGCTTTTTATCGCGGTTTGCGTGATTGAATTGGCAAGCCCACTCGTCCGGGCGATATGCTGCCTGTGATTGATTCGGACCGTGTATCGCGGCGGCCATTTTTTTTTTCCCGGTGTATTATGGATCGACTTTTCAAACCGCTCGCACTGGCCTCCACCGCTCACGCGTACGGCTGTGCGGGTCGGGGTTGTGTGTGTGTGTGTGTGTGTCTGCGTGTCTGTGGCTGTGTGGGGTTGACGTGTGTGCGTATTTATGTCTCTGTTCTCATTCGTGT
>NC_091554.1:3648882-3651382 GCF_042767895.1 Penaeus vannamei
ACGAAATTAATGGAATAAAAATGTACGATCAGAAATTTAAGAAGACGAAAATAGTGGAATGAATGCCGATTTAGGGCGATTGTGTGTGTGTGTGTGTGTGTGTGTGTGTGTGTGTGTGTGTGTGTGTGTGTGTGTGTGTGTGTGTGTGTGTGTGTGTGTGTGGTTATGTGTGTGTGTGTGTGTAGAGAGAGAGAGAGAGAGAGAGAGGAGAGAGAGAGAGAGAGAGAGAGAGAGAGAGAGAGAGAGAGAGAGAGAGAGAGAGAGAGAGAGAGAGAGAGAAGCGGCAAATGCTAATTATTAATCCCACGAGATGAAAAAAAGAGGATTTTGGGGAGTTAAGGAGTACTGGTTGGAGTGACGTCATAAAGGCAAGGAGGAGGAGTGGTTTAGGATGCGAGGCGGAGTGGTATCGAGATGAGGTTTGTTGCAGGAGTTAGGTGGAGGAATTTAGGAATCCTGTTACAAGAGAAGACAAAAGAAATAGTGTGTTAAGAAAGTGACAGGAAATGAGAAATGAGAAAATCGCTGAAGGCCAGCAAGAGCAGAAAAAGAATGATAATATGGAAGGCATGGGAAGGAAGATCAGAAAAGGAACGGCGGGAGATACACACACGCACACGCACACATGCACACACACATGCACACACACATACACACACACAGAGTGGGAGAATAAGAGAGAGAAAGAGACAGAGACAGAAACGGTGAACCAGAGACAGAAACGGTGAACTAGATACACAGAGAAGGGAATTAAATAAAATACAATAAAAAGAGAAAGTGCCAAAATAATGAATGAAGCAGATACGGATAAGGCGAGAGGCCGTGGGGGGTGGGGTGGGGGGCTCTTAGGTCACTGGGGGGCGTCGGGGAGGGGGTGGGGGGTGATACCAAGCAGCCGTCACGCCCAAACGGTGACGGGCGGACGGCGACGCGAGGAATCCGCCGCGTCATGCAGGTCACGTGATCTGGCCATCTTGAGTGATTATTAATCGATCGTGATCGTGAGGGGCTCCGGGCTGACGCCTTTGCTGTTGTTGTGTTTGTTTTGTTTGTGAGTTTTTGTTCTGCCTTTGTTTTTGTTTTTCTTTGTTTTGTTTGAGTTTTTGTTCTGCCTTTGTTTTTGTTTTGTTGTGTTTGTGAGGTTTTTGTTCTGCCTTTGTTTTTGTTTTTCTTTGTTTTGTTTACGAGGAGCCCATTTTGCCGCTGTTTTTTTTATTTATTTACGAGGGGCCTGTTCTGCCCTTGTTGTTTTTTATTTGTTTTGGTTGTAGGGAGTCTGTTCTGCCTTTGTTGTTGATGTCTTGTTCTTTTGTTCACGAGGAGCTTGTTCTGTTGCCTTTGTTTATGTTGTGTTCCAGTGCTGTTGTTGTTTTTTGTTTTGTATATGAGGAGTCTGTTCTCCCCTTGTTGTTTTTGTTGTTTTGTTCATGAGAAGTCAGTCTTGTCCTTGTTTTTGTTGTTTTGTTCTATTTTGTTCACGAGGAGTTCGTTCTGTCGCCGTTGTTTATATTGTTTTGTTCTTAAGGATTCTTTGTTTTTCTTTTTTCTTTTTTTGATGAATGGTGTTGTGTCTTCGTCTAAGACGCTGTTGTTTTGGTATGAATATTTCCTTTAATTTTAGGTGCTTTGGGTATTGGCTGTTTATACGGGTAGCGGTGGTGATTCCGTGCGCACGTGGGTTTGTTTACGTTTGTAAGCGTGGGTGTGGCATGTGCTTGTGTGATTCTGTGTTTTGCAAAGAAGAGCGAGAATCTTATTGTATTGTGTGTGTGTGTGTGTGTGTGTGTGTGTGTGTGTGTGTGTGTGTGTGTGTGTGTGTGTGTGTGTGTGTGTGTGTGTGTGTGCTGTGTGTGTGTGTGTGTATGTGTGCATGTGCATATGTGTGTGTGTGTGCATGTGCATGTGTGTGTGTGTGTGTGTGAGATGTTTGTTTTTGTGTGTGTGTGTGTGTGTGTGTGTGTGTGTGTGTGTGTGTGTGTGTGTGTGTGTGTTAAGGTTGCTAATATCTCCGTTGGTGACCGCAAGCATCTTCGTGTGTGCGTCTTCACTTGCATAAAAAGCTGTATCGTTTTTTATCTGTATTTTGTTGACTGTCTTCCCCTCCTTGTCTTCTCTTATTATATCTGCCTGTCTCTGTCTGTGTGTTTGTCTGTTTTTTTCTCTCTCTGTCTTACTCTTTCTCTTTTTTCTTTTTCGTTTTTTTATCATTCTCCCCCTTCCTTCCTCCTTCCCTTTCCTATTCCCTCTCCCTCTACATCTCTCTCCCTCTCCTATTCCCAATCCTTCTTCCTCTCTCTCCCTCTCCTTCCACTCTCTCTCTCACTTTCCTACTCCCACTCCCTCTTCCTCTCTCCCTCCTTCTTTCTCCTTCTCCTACTCTTACTCCATCTTCCTCTCTCTCCTACTCCCACTCCCTCTTTCTCTCTTTCTTACTCCCTTTCCTACTCCCACTTCCTCCTCCTCTCTCACTTACTCCCTCTCCCTCTTCCTCTCTCTCTTA
>NC_091554.1:3656382-3663882 GCF_042767895.1 Penaeus vannamei
CTCTCTCTCTCTCTCTCTCTCTCTCTCTCTCTCTCTCTCTCTCTCTCTCTCTCTCTCTCTCTCTCTCTCTCTCTCTCTCTCTCTCTCTCCCTCCCTCCCTCCCCTCCCTCTCCCCTCCCTCCCTCCCTCCCTCCTCTCCTCTCTCTCTCTCTCTCTCTCTCTCTCTCTCTCTCTCTCTCTCTCTCTCTCTCTCTCTCTCTCTTCTCTCTTTCCTCATTCAGTGGTTCTCATCGCCCTTATCGGTTCCCCAAAAGTGGCTGTCGGTTTGACATTATCATTACAATATATCTAACGGTACGTTTTGTGTTTAGGACCATTTTTTTTTTTTTTTTGTCTCTCTTCTTCTCTTGTCACGTATTTTCGCTTGTGTTTTGGGAAGGATTTAACTTCGTCATGTTTATTTATGTTTTTATTTATTTATTATTGTTATTATTTATTTATTTATTTATTTATTTTTGCGGAAGCTGTGTCCATTCACCGTCCTCCTATGTTGTGGTCATGTGGTCGGCGCTGCACTTGTGAAAGAGAGGGATTTGTATACGCAGATATATGTGTGGGTCTTCGTATATATATTTATTAGCATATATATGCACATATATACATATACATATATATATATATATATATATATATATATATATATATATATATATATATACATATATGTGTGTGTGTTTGTGTGTGTGCGTTTGTGTGTATGTGTGTGTGTGTGTGTGTGTGTGTGTGTGTGTGTGTGTTTGTGTGTGTTTGTGTGTGTGTGTGTGTGTGGTGTGTGTGTGTGTGTGTGTGTGGGTGTGTGTGTGTATATGTGTGTGTGTATGTCTATATATATATATATATATATATATATATATATATATATATATATATATATATATATATATGAGTGTGTGTGTGTGTGTGTGTATGTGTATGTGTGTGTGTGTGTGTGTATGTATGTATGTATGTATGTATGTATGTATATATGTATATAGATATAGATATTGGCAGCTCCCTTCCGTGCGTGACGACCGGACCAGCGCGGCCTCTAATCCGGCGCCGGATGACAGAGCAGCAGCGGCTTCCATCCGGCCGATTAAAGAGCGTTTGAGCAAAGAAAGATCGGAGCCACGGAGTAATTGGGCAAATACTCGGTCGTGGAACACTCGCTCTTTCGGCTATTATTTTTGGATCTTCCTTTCCGTCGTCATGGCCGTCTCCTTTGCCTGTTAGTTTCCCTTTCTCTTGATTTTTTTTTTCTTTCTTTCTCTGTCTCTGTCCCTGTTTCTGTCTTTCTGTCGTCTTCTCTCCTCTTCTCTTCTCTTCTCTTCTCTTCTCTTCTCTTCTCTTCTCTTCTCTTCTCTTCTCTTCTCTTCTCTTCTCTTCTCTTCTCTTCTCTTCTCTTCTTCTCTTCTCTTCTCCTCTCTCCTCTCCTCTCCTCTCCTCTCTCTCCTCTCCTCTCCTCTCCTCTCTCCTCTCCTCTCTCTCCTCTCTCTCTCTCTCTCTCTCTCTCTCTCTCTCTCTCTCTCTCTCTCTCTCTCTCTCTCTCTCTCTCTCTCTCTCTCTCTCTCTCTCTCTCTCTCTCTCTCTCTCTCTCTCTCTCTCCAGTCTCCCTCTCGCCTCTCGTCTTTGTCCTTTTCCCCAACTCCCCTCTCCCCTCTCCCGTCTCCCTCTCTCCAGCTCTCTTTCAACGCCTCTCTCTCTCTCTTTCTCTCTTGGACACGCCCTTCTTTTTCTTTTCCGCCTCCGGTTCATCTTCCTTCTTCCTCTCCCCCTTCGTTATCCACGTTTGTTACTTCCCTCCGCGTTTGCATCACCTCCCAACGCCTTTAAATCTGTGTCTTTTCCCATTTCACTCTGCTGAGTCTGCTAACCTCCCCTTCCCCCTCCCCCTCCACCCCATTGTCAACTGCCCCCTCCCCTCCCCCTTCCCCCTTCCTCCTCCTCCTCTTCCTCCTCCTCCTCCTCCTAACCTCCCCCCCCCGTGTATTCTGTTTCCCAGTAATATGAATTTGAATATTAAGGTTCCAGTTCTCTGTTTCTTCTTTTTTAATTTATTTTTTCCTATTATTATTTTCTTTCTTTCTTTTGCGTTTGATGTTTATGGTGATTCGATTATTTTTTTTCCAGGTCTATCGTATTCTGTATTTGCCATCTTCGTTTCTTCTCCATTTCGTCTTTCCATTAGTTCAGTTCTCTTTATTTGCCTTTTTCGGTTGTCTTTCTCCTTTATTTATTTGGTTGTTTCTATCTTTCTTGTTCCTTTTAACTGCGTTTTTTTTTTACTGTTGCTTATGTCGCAGCTCTCATTTTTCAGTCAAATTTGAAATTCCAATTCCACTTTCCTGATCTAGTCTCCTTTCTTCTCGTGTCTGCACTAGTCTTTTACTGTCTCTATTTATTTCATTCTCTCCATGCCTCGCTCTTGTCTTCATCCCACGCTCAGTTGTTTCTTCCTTTCTGCACTTTATTTTCTCTCTCTATCCTCTCTGCTCTCTTTGGCAAGCCTTCCCTTCGCCTCTCCATGCCTCTCTTCCTCTCTCTTCCTCTCATCCACTCCTTGTTCTCCTCCTTTCTCCTTCTCCTCCTTCTCTTGTGTCCTTTTTCCCTTCCCCTCTCCCTCCCTCCCACTTCTCCCTCTCTCCTCTTCCTCTTATTCTCGTGTCCCTTTCTTTTCCCTTCCTCTCTCCTCCCCTCCCTTCTTCTCCCTCTCCTCCTCCTCCTCCTCCTCCTCCTCCACTTTCTCTCTCGTCCTGCCCCTCCTCTCTCCTCCCCTCCCACTTCTTCTCTCTCTCTCCTCCTCCTCCTCCTCCCTTTCTCTCTCGTCCTGCCCTTCCTCTCTCCTCCCCTCCCACTTCTTCTCCCCTCCTCCTCCTCCTCCTCCTCCTCTTTCTCTCTCGCCCTGCCCTTCCTCTCCCCTCACCTCCTCCTCCTCCTCTTTCTCTCTCCTCTCCTCCTCCTCATTTTTTTTCTCTCTCCTCTCCTCCCACTTCTTCTCTCCTCTCCTCCTCCTCTTCCTCTCTCGCCCTGCCCTTCCCGCGATCTCCGCTCCCCTGGCGTATCGATCCCGCAAAAGCGTGTCCGTCGCAGCAGCGGCGTGGGCGGCGGAGTGCGGAGGGCGCAGACTTGGACCTTTGGCACCTGACACCCTCGCTGCGCCGCCCGCCCGCACGCCCGCCCGGATCCGACTCGTGATTGACCGACTGACTGACTGGCTGGCTGGCTGGCTGAACGGGGTGTGGGTGGGGGTGGGGGGGATGGGTGGGTGGGGAGGGATGGAGGGGTTGGATGGGTAGGTGGGTGTGGTTGGGGTGGATGGGTGTGGTGGGGGATTGGGTGTGTGTGGTGGGGAGTGAGTGTGTGTGTGTGTGTGTGTGTGTGTGTGTGTGTGTGTGTGTGTGTGTGTGTGTGTTTGTGTGTGTGTGTGTGTGTGTGTTTATGTATGTGTGTGTGTGTGTGTATATGAATTAGTGTGTGTGTGTGTGTGTGTGTGTGTGTGTGTGTGTGTGTGTTTGTGTGTGTGTGTGTATATGTATGTGTGTGTGTGTGTGTATATGTATGTGTGTGTGTGTGTGTGTGTGTGTGTGTGTGTGTGTGTGTGTGTGTGTGTGATTGTGTGTGTGTAGGTGGGTGGATGAATGTGACTACATTTTTATCATTTTTATTTTTTCTATTTATTCATCTAGAAGTTATTGAGTGATTTGGGGTAGACATCAAAGAAGAAGAATTGCCGCATTGTGCGAGAAGTGTATAGAAATTAGAAATGAATAAGACCGAAAATGCGTAGATTACGAATCCTCTATAACACTGCCCTGGAATACCCGTTCTCGGACAACGCATGACATCACGATCAGAGGCCGAGGCTGCCCGTCAACACAACCCTCTGCCCGACACCAGACACAAACCTCTGCCCGACACCAGACACAAACCTCTGCCCGACACCAGACACAAACCTCTGCCCGACACCAGACACAAACCTCTGCCCGACACCAGACACAAACCTCTGCCCGACACCAGACACAAACCTCTGCCCGACACCAGACACAAACCTCTGCCCGACACCAGACACAAACCTCTGCCCGACACCAGACACAAACCTCTGCCCGACACCAGACACAAACCTCTGCCCGACACCAGACACAAACCTCTGCCCGACACCAGACACAAACCTCTGCCCGACACCAGACACAACCCTCTGCCCGACACCAGACACAAACCTCTGCCCGACACCAGACACAAACCTCTGCCCGACACCAGACACAAACCTCTGCCCGACACCAGACACAAACCTCTGCCCGACACCAGACACCATCGGGCAGCTCAATGACTGGGTACTTTGGTGCTTTTTTTTTTTTGGTGCCTTTCCCTCGGTGTCGAAGCCGGGGACTCTGTTATGCCGTTTGCCAAGATTCGGACGAGGCACGCAGGCAGGGTATGATAAGTCTCAAGGGAGGCGGACTGGTAGGTAGGTAGGCAGGCAGGCAGGCAGGCAGGCAGGCAGGTAGGTAGACAGGCTGACAGGCAGGCAGGTAGGTAGGTAAGTAAACAGGCAGGCAGGCAGGTAGGTAGGTAAGTAAACAGGCAGGCAGGCAGGTAGGTAGGTAAGTAAACAGGCAGGCAGGCAGGTAGGTAGGTAGACAGACAAGCAGGCAGGCAGGTAGGTAGGTAGGTAAGTAAACAGGCAGGTAGGCAGGCAATAGACAGGTAGGTAGACAGGCAGGCAAGTAGACAAGTAGACAGACAAGCAGTCAGGCAGGTAGGTAAGTAAACAGGCAGGTAGGCAGGCAATAGACAGGTAGGTAGACAGGCAAGCAGTCAGGCAGGCAAGCAGGCAGACGCGTGAGCCTGCAAAAAGGCGGGCAGTGAGGGAGGATCAAAGAGCATGCATGATTTGCGAGATCAAATTGCTTGTTTATTTTTGCGAGTATTTTTTTTTTTTTTTTTTTTTTTTTTTTTTTTTTTTTTTTTGCAGGGAATGTAGGGCCTCGGTCATTTGCGCAGCTGGGGCCAAATAGTTTTAATAGTTCAATTACAGTTAACTGCTTTTAGGCTGTTTAATTCCATGGTAAGCTGAGTCCTTTTTAGATCTCTCAATTTTTTTTCTCTCTCTGTTTAGAATTTGGTTTTGAAATTTTCTTTTAGCTTAATTTTTGATGGATATATATGCAGATCTTTTTTTTTCGTTTTTTTTTTCTTTATTCTTCTCGGCGCTGCAATTTTGGGGGACGGGGGGGGGGGGGGAAGGGGGGAATGGAGGTCTTGCACACTCCCCTTGTCACGTGACTCCCCGCGCCGCCGACCGAAAACCTGGCTCTCCTTAACCTTTTAATTTTTCTTTTCTTTTCTTTTTCTTTTACTATTCATTTTCTTCACTCCTCTCGCCTTATTCATTCATTTTTGCGCTCCCCCTCCTCCTCACACTCCCCTCGACCTCGACCCCCTCCTCCACTCCCCGACCTCGCCCTTGATCCACCCCCCTTCATTCCCCTCAACTCCCCCTCCTCCTCCTCCACTCCCCTTGATCCCCCTCCTCCTCCTCCACTCCCCCCTTCGACTCCCCGTCCCTCCTCTACTCCCCTCGACCCCCCTCCTCCTCCACTCCCCCCTTCGACTCCCCCCTCCTCCACTCCCCCTTCGACTCCCCCTCCTCCACTCCCCCTTCGACTCCCCCTCCTCCCTCCCCTCGACCCCCATCCCCCTCCACTCCCCCCGACCCCCTCCTCCTCCTCCACTCCCCCCGACCCTCTCCTCCCCCTCTACTCCCCCCGACCCTGCCCTTGTGACGTGGACGGGTCCGCCTTCGGCCACTCCGTCAGGCGCCGGACACAATGGGGCGCTCTCCTCTCCCTCCCCTGGGGCCGTCCCGGGGGCTTTGGGCTTTTCGGGGAGACAATGGCCAGGGTGTATGTGGGGGCAGGAGGGGGAGGGGGAGAAAGTGTGTGTGTGTGTGTGTGTGTGTGTGTGTGTGTGTGTGTGTGTGTGTGTGTGTGTGAGTGTGTGTGTGTGTGTTTGTGTTTGTGTTTGTGTGTATGGGGGGGAGGGGTATGTGTGTGTGAGTGAGTTTGTATGTGTGAGTGTGTGTGTGTGTGTGTGTGTGTTTGGACGCACGTTTTTTTTTTTTTTCTTGCGAATGTTAGTATTTCTGGATCGTTTGACTGGGGAGTTGGGAGGCAATGCACACGGGCTGGGGAGAGGAAGGTTTATATTTCTCCTTTTTTTCCCATGCTATGTCACTTTCTCTTTGCCTGTAGTCTCTCTTTTGTAGTTCATTTTCCTGTATTTCTTGTTTTTTTCCTCCTTCTATCTATCTGTCTGTCTCTCTATCTGCCTGTCTTCTTATCTCTCTATCTATCTCTATCTTTCTGTCTGTTTATTTAGCTAGTTACTAAGTTGTCTCATTTTCTCCCTCTCTGCCTCCCTTCCTCCCTCCCCTTCTTCGTTTTCCCTACTCCCTTCTTTCTTCTACCTCCCTCGATCACACTCACTCTCTCCCTCTCCCCCTCCTTTCTCCTATCCTTCTTCCCGTACTTCCTCCACGCCCTCTTCCCTTCCTTACCCCCCTATCCCCCTTTCTCCCTCCCCCTGCCCCTTCTTCCTCCCACACCCTCTCCCCCTCCGTCTCCCCCTCCCTTCTCCCTCTCTCTGGAATACTTGGTGTTGCCGTGTCTTCGCCCAGCATTTAGTCTCCCCTACCCCACCCCCCACCCCAAGGGCGCAGCGGCAGATGGCAAAAGCTGTGGGCGGCATGGAGTGTGATCTACGCCCGGATCAATGTATGGTGTGCTGTCCTCCCCCTCCGCACCTCCCCACCCTCCCTTTCCCCTCACCCCCTCCCTTTCGCCTTCCCCCTCCCTTTCCCCTCCCCACCCTCTTCCCCCTCCCTTTCCCCTCCCCCCTCCCTTTCCCCTCCCCCTCCCCCTCCCTTTCCCTCACCCACCCTTTCCCCCCATCCCTTCCCCCTCACCCACCCCCTCCCCCCTCACCCCTCCCTTTCCCCTCGCCCCTCGCCCACCCCCTCCAATCCTCCGTTTTAGCTGAGGTTCACGTTTGCTGAGGCCGACTGTGTGGGGAAGCAGCCGCGAGAATTCGAGGTGGGCGGAAGGAGGGGGGGGGGAGCGTGAGGGCGGGGCTGAAAAAAGGGAGGAGAGAAAGTGGGGGATTTTTTTGGGGGGGAGGGGGAGGGGTATAGTGTATATTGATTGGAATCTGTTTATTTTTTTTATTTTTTAGGTCTGTCTGTCTGGCCATCCATCTGTTTGTCTGTACCTGTCTAACTGTCTATCTAGTTATCCATCGATCTATCCATGTATATCTATGTCTTTAAATAGTCTTTATTTGTCATTATCTTTGTCTGGCTCTGTACTTACCTACCCATCTGCATATATGCATTATATATGTCTATGTACATTATCTATATATCAATCTTTATATATATATATATATATATATATATATATATATATATATATATATATATATAGAGAGAGAGAGAGAGAGAGAGAGAGAGAGAGAGAGAGAGAG
>NC_091554.1:3673882-3688882 GCF_042767895.1 Penaeus vannamei
GTTAGTAGTACTTCTACTACTACTACAACAATAACTGCTGCTACTGTTGCTATTACTACTGTTATTGCCACTAATACTTCTATTGCTACAACTATTACTGTCATTTGCTACTAATAATCTACTACTACTACTGCTACTACTACTACTACTACTACTACTACTAATAATAATAATAATATTACTACTATTGGTACTACTAATAATAATGATAATAATATTATTATTACTACTATTGCTACTACTACTACTACTGTTACTTTTATTATTACCACCACCACCACCACCACCACCACCACCATATTTCCAAAAGAATCCTCACGCCTTCTCTCTTATTCTTTCCTTCTCTATTCCTCTTCCTAACCGCTCCTCCTCCTCTCCTTCCTTCATCTCCACACTTCATCTCCCGTAAGACCTCATGGAATGTTCCGGAAGCTGTGCGTTCGCGGGATGAGATGTGGTATGAGATGTTTTTGTCCCGAAATCATGGCGTGCATTTATTTATTTATTTTTGTTTATTGTTATTATTTTTTTTTTTTTTTTGAGTTCTGTTATCATTATCTTTTTTCTCATTCCATTTTGTTGTTTTTTCTCGAAAATTGGCCGCCGTGGAATTTTGGGTTTAACCGCTTCAGGATGAATGGGTGAATGTTGGATGCATGAACCTGGGATGGGTTGTTGAATAGATGAATGGAGCGGGGATAGGTTGATGAACAGGTGGATGATTGATGGATGAACCCTTGGATGGGATGATGGATGAACCCGGGAGTTGGTGGATGATTGAACCCGGGATTGGTTTCCAAATGGATGAATGACCCAGGATTGGTGAATGATTGAACCCGGGATTAGCTAAGGAATGATGGATGAATGAACCCGGGATTGGTGGATGAATGGATGCATGGCTGCGGTGGGCGGGGCAGGGCTGTCCGGTGTGTCGTAATAATCGTAAAAAAAAGGCCCCACATTTCGCTTTGTTTGTTTGTGTTCTTGTTTTGGGCACAGAGTGTATGTGGCTGCATGGCGAAGGTTGTTCGGGTTTTGGGCTGTGTGTTTGTGGATATGTGGATAGAAAGATCGGTAGGGTTGGTGGATGGATTGGAAATTAGAGAGGGAGAGAAAGAGGATCTCTCTCTCTCTCTCTCTCTCTCTCTCTCTCTCTCTCTCTCTCTCTCTCTCTCTCTCTCTCTCTCTCTCTCTCTCTCTCTCTCTCTCTCTCTCCCTCCCTCCCTCCCTCCCTCCCTCCCTCCCTCCCTCCCTCCCTCCCTCCCTCCCTCCCTCCCTCCCTCTCCCGTCCCCTCTTTCTTTTTTCTATGTTTCCCTTTTCTCACTCTCTCTCCCTCTCTTTCACCCTCGCTCCTCACGTTCTTCTTCCTCCTACTCCTGCTCCTCCGCTACCACCACCACGTCTACCTACCTCTTCCCTCCATCCCTCCCTTCCCTTCCTCCCTTCCTGCCTTCCTCCCTCCTTCCCTCCCTCCCTCTCTCCGCCCACTTACCTCCTCCTACCTCCTCCCCACCTCTCCCTTTCACTCACAATATGTCTATATTTATTGGCATACACTTAATTTTCCTCACGTGGCAGTCATTGACTTATTTACTAATTCACAAGCACACGACGTAAGAAATCGGACCGCTGCCAATTTCTCTCGCCCGTGCGCCTCGTCACGCAAGCGACCGCCGGGCGTATTGAGGTTGCAGGTGGGCGTGAACCGAAGGCATTCTCGCCCGTGTCCGCCCGTGTGTCCGTGCCCCCCCGCCTTTGGCTCCCGGGGGCATGGTGGGCTGGCTGGCGGTCGGGTCATGCTAGGTCGCGGGGGAAGAGGGGGAGGGGAAGGGGAAGGGGAAGGGGAAGGGGAGGGGGAGGGGGTGGGTGGTGGTAGGGGGGTGGAAGCAGAGCGGCGTAGTGGGGTCGTGGTTGGGAATAAGGTTGGAGTGGGAAGGATGAGGAAGTGAGAGGTGGAATGAGTGGGCTTTGGCTGGGAAGAATGGGGGAGTGATTGATGAATGGGAATGGATGAGTAAATGTTGAATGGAATGGGTGAATAAATGAATAAATGAAATGTTGAATAAATGAATAAATGAAATGTTGAATAAATGAATAAATGTTGAATGGAAACAATCTTTGGGTTGGAAGAAAGGGCGAGTGAATGTTGCACAGATGGGATTTAATGCTATTATCTGAAGAAGAGAGTGCGTAACTCATGGCGGTGATTGAATTTTGAAAAGTTGCATGGGTTGCAAGAGGGTGATGGTGGTGGTGCACGTGGCTTGTATCGTCCGCTGAGGCTGATTGGGTCTTGGGGGACGAGGGTGGGGTGGGGTGGGGGGGGGGGCAGAAGGGGATTCGGTTTAATCCTTATGGGGGGGGGGGTGATTGGTCTCTTGGATTGGGCGGTTTGGATAATCTTTTTGGATTGGGAGTTCGTGATCTCACGATTGGGAGAGGGAGAGGGAGAGGGAAAGAGAGACAGACAGACAGACAGACAGACAGACAGACAGACCAGACAGACCAGACAGACAGACCAGACAGACAGACAGACAGAGGTGAAAGAGAAGGAGTGGGTGTTGAGTGAGGGATCTCCGGGTGGGAACAATGGGTGAGTGAATGTTGAATGTGAATGAGCTTTTAGTATGGGAGAATGAGTCAGTGAGTGCTCAAATGAGTAAGTTTCGGCTTGGAAGAATGAGTCAGTGAATGTTGAATGGGAATGAGCTTTGGAACGGAAGAATGAGGGAGCGAATGTTGCATAAATATGTGGATATTTAATGAGACTCTTGAGGAAGTGAATGTTTAACTCAACATCTTAAGTCAGTGTGATAAAGCGCTCGAAATATCGAACGAATGAGCAGTTTATTGAACCGATCGCGAGGTCAAGTAAACGAACAAGATTCCTTTTGTACTAAAAAAAAGACCTTTCTCTAAATAGGGTCAGAGGGAAATTGGCCTCATGAAAAGAAACCTTTTTTTTTGATGTCGTAAAGCAATAGTTGGAGCTGGTTATGTATGATAAAGGAGGGAATATTGCAGTGAAGTTGCAACAGTTTTGTATGCAGTCCCGGCTTTCGGAAGTTCGTGAGTCTGTTATAGATAATTTTAGAATAACACCCCCCTCGTTATAAGTTTTTTTCTTGGGGTCGACTTTGAAAAGAAGAGAAGAGAAGAAAGGAAAGAAAAAAAAAAAACATGTAATCAAATTGAGATACAATGCCGGCTTTAGATAATGGGACCATCGATATATTTATGGCCAGGTTTAGATAGTACATGATCAGTTTATTTAAGATACAAGGCCAGGTTTAGGGAACATACAATCAATGGGTGATTTAGGGCCGAGTTCGGAGTGTTGGAAAGGGAAGACGGGGAAATCTTTTCAAGTTAGGATTAGCGGTATTTTTTTTTTCTTTTTTCAAAGTGATTCTTCGTTATTTTGTTCGAGTTTCGTCAGTAATGAGGAGAGAAGAGAAATGAATGAATAAGCTTATTAATAGACTATCATATAACTTGCTTTGATTTTATTTGTAGATCACGATGATAGTTATAATACCACTACTACTACTACTACTATTATTATTATTATTATTATTATTATGATATAACAATAATACAAATTGATGATGGTGATAATGCCGATAATGATAATAATCATAATGATATTGATGATATAGATGATAATAGTGTAATCATGGCGTAATGTTTCTAATGGTCAATGGTAATAATAGTAATGGTAGTGGTAATAATGATCACAACAATAATAGTATTCACAATGATAATAGTGATACTAGCAATAGTATTAATGATAGTAATAAAAACCAGTATGAAGAGGGTTTTCCTTCGCCACGACCGAGGTGTTGTGGTGACGAAATGATTCCAATAGTTAATGGTAAAATGATGATAATAATAAAAATGATAATAATAATAATGATAATAATAATGATAATAATAATAATGATAATAATAATGATAATAATAATAATGATAATGATAATAATGATAATAATAATAATAATAATGATAATAATGATAATAATAATAATAATAATGGTAATGATAATAATCACAACAATGACAGTATCCAAAACGATAATAGTGATACTAGCAATAGCAATAATGATAGTAATAAGCATAATTGCGAAGACGGAGGTGTTGCAGAGACCAGCCTTCCCAGACAGCCCTCGTCACGGGTGTTGCGCCTCAGGTCAATATTGGCTCGAGTGCGTGCTTCGAGGCTCAGGCGCAAGAAGCCGTAAGTAAGATAGCGCGGTGAAGGATTGCTTGCTTGAACGCTCGCAAGCAATCCATGCTGGCGAGGGATTTATCTCTGTCGGGGAGGTGGAGGGGGGGGGGTGAGGAGGAGGGGTAGGGGTGGGTGGGGGGGGGGGTGGGAGGGAGGGGGGAGGTTGCTCTCCGGAATAGATCTTTGAGTTTAGTTTTTTTCTTGTTCTTTAAAGTTGTTTTTTATTTGTTTTTGTTGTGTTTTTTTTTTCTTTTCTTTTTTGTGTCTTTTTGTGGATTTTTTTTTTTTTTTTTTGTAATTGTAATGGGCTTCGGTATTGTCCATTTAGTTTTTTTTTCATGTGATTTTGTGTTGCATGCATTGAGCCATTGCACTCAGGGCGTCCATTTAACCGCGCTTGCAATTTTGTCCAGGGTGGAATTTATCCCTCGGTGCGTGTTCCATTTCGGGATTTATGCGTGGATATGGTTGCAGATGCGCGATTTATGGGGCGCTGTTGGGCTGGCTCGGGAGGTCTTGGTCATATTTGCATTTGGGGGAAGCAGTTCGCAAAAAAATTGGAATGTTTAAGTGGAGGTTAATGTTCGTGCAAAATCATTGTTGCAACTTTTTTTTTTTTTTTTTTTTTTTTTTTTTTTTTTTTTTTTTTTTAGATGAGGTGACAACTTGATGGTTTGACATGTTCAGAAAACTGCCGGACTGGGGGTTGAAATGAGGCTGCGTTGATGCCGCTGGGCCGTGCGTGTGCGTGCAAGCGGCGATTCGCGAACGGTGTACACGCGCGCGCACGCACATATACACACTCGGAGATGCTTGGGCGGGCATGCACATGAATGCATACATGCCCATCCATCCATACAGACAGACAAACAAACACACACGCGCGCGCGCGCGCACACACACACACACACACACACACACACACACACACACACACACACACACACACACACATACACACACACACACACACACACACACACACACACACACACACACACACACACACACACACACACACACACACACACACACACACACACACATACACACACACACACACACACACACACACACACACACACACACACACACACACACACACACACACACACACACACACATATACATACACAGACACACGTACATACATATATACACACGCACACAACCGCGGTACCTGTCAATCTATCCATCAGCCGTGCTCTTTAGATAAATATTTATTTAGATTGATTTTATCCGTTGATATATTTAGCAGAACGTTCTCACGAATCTTTATTAAGATATGTTAATCAATTAATATTTTCATCTTTGTTAATCTTTAGGAATCTTCATTAATTGTATGTCTCTCTAGTTTTCTTTATTATAATCTTTATTAAGTGTATTTCTCTCATTTTATCTTTACTATAATCTTTGCTGAGCGTATTTTTCTTTTCTTTTTTTTCTTTACTCTAATCTTTATTTAGTGTATTCCTCCTTTTTTATTATAATCTTTATTAAGTGTATTTCTCTCTTTTTATCTTGACTATAATCTTTGCTGAGTGTATTTTTTTTCTTTACTCTAATCTTTATTTTGTGTATTTCTCCTTTTTTTTATTATAATCTTTATTAAGTGTATTTCTCCTTCTTTTCAGGTGAGTGTCTTGGCTATTGTTCGCGAGAGGAAATCTGACATCGAGCGGTAAGAACTAAATAAATAGGGGGAGAGAACGAAAGAGAAGGGGAAAAGGGAGAGAGAATAAGGACAAGGGAGGAGAGAGAGAGAGAGAGAGAGAGAGAGAGAGAGAGAGAGAGAGAGAGAGAGAGAGAGAGAGAGAGAGAGAGAGAGAGAGAGAGAGAGAGAGAGAGAGAGAGAGAGAGAGAGAGAGAGAGAGAGAGAGAGAGGAATAGAGCGAGGTGAAGGAGGTTGAAATATAAACAAAAGAGAGGGATAGAGCGAGGTGAAGGAGGTTGAAATATAAACAAAAGAGAAGGAATAGAGCGAGGTGAAGGAGGTTGAAATATAAACAAAAGAGAGGAATAGAGCGAGGTGAAGGAGGTTGAAATACAAACAAAAGAGAAGGAATAGAGCGAGGTGAAGGAGGTTGAAATACAAACAAAAGAGAAGGAATAGAGCGAGGTGAAGGAGGTTGAAATATAGACAAAAGAGAAGGAATAGCAGGAGGAGGGGGGAAGGAAGGAGGAGAGATGCGAAGAGATAAGTGATAAGGAGAGAGATAAGACAGCGGCGGCGAGTGGTTGGGCTTTAAAAAGATGCGCGTTTGGAATTCGCTGCTTCCGCCTGCGCTGCTGGAGAATGTTGATTAAAACTTGGGCGAGATTTTAGTGGTTTTGATATGTGGCTCTTCTGTGTGTGTGTCTGTCTGTCTCGTCTCTCTTTTTCTTTTTTCTTTGTCAGGTTTTTCTGTTTATTTTATTCGTTTATCTCTTTGCCTATCATCTGTACCTCTCAATCTATCTGTTTATATATGTATGTATGTATATCTGTCTGTCTTTCTATATATCTTATTGTCTGTGTATGTATGTATGTATTATGTATATCCTTTCTTTAACTTATATTTATCTTCATTTATCTCCATTTTCGTCTTCATCTTCCTGTTTCTCTACTTTTTTTTCTCTTGTTTTTGGCGTCCTTCCACCTCCTCTCTCCTCACCTTCATCGCCTTCTCCTGTTTATCTCCGCATTCCAATCGTCTTGTCTTTTATCCACTGATTTTTGTCTCTATCCCTTTCTCCTTCCTCATTCCTTCCTCATCAACCGGGTTCTCTTCATGCCTGTCAAGAGACTCAATCTGCATTTATTTCATCTCCCTTCTGTAGAGACGAAGGATTCTGTAGGATTTCTCATTTTCTCTTCCTCGCCGGCGGCAGGGAAGTGAAGAGGAAACTTTGGGGATTAACGAAGAAGCTGCTCGACGGTTTCTCGTTGCGTCGCGTTAGTGCCGGGGCGTTTTTCTGCGTTTTTTTTGTTTGTTCTATGTTTGTCTCAGTTTTTTTTGTATTTTTTTTTTTCGTTCTGATTCTGATTTTTTTTTTTTTTTTGTCTTTGAGGTATTTTTTTTTTCTTTTTCTCTATATCATTTTGTGAGATATTTTTTTTTGTCTGTCTCTACTTCTTTTTTTTTTCTCTCTGATCCTTTCTCTCTCTCTCTCTCTCTCTCTCTCTCTCTCTCTCTCTCTCTCTCTCTCTCTCTCTCTCTCTCTCTCTCTCTCTCTCTCTCTCTCTCTCTCTCTCTCTCTCTCACTCTCACTCTCACTCTCACTCTTCTTTCCTTCTATCTCTCTCCCTGGCCCCCTCTCCCTCTCCCCTCTCCCCCATCCTCCATCCTCCATCCTCCTCTGTCTCTCCCTCCTTACCTCGCTCTCTGGCAATTCTTGTATATCCCGTGCATGTTTCGCATTTTTTGTCCCTTCCCTTTTTTTAAACATCATTGCTTGTTTCCCGATGCTCAAAAATCCCATTTTAAACAGTTCTTTCGTGCAGAATTCCCCCCCATCCACCTCCCCCCTCCCCCCTCCCCCCTCCTCTCGGTATATTGCACACGGAAGGTCATGTCAGGTGTCGACGTCGAGTCCGCCGCCCCTTCGACGCCCATCCTCGGCAGCGAGACAGCGAATATCGTCTATTATTTCCTTGAGTCTCTTCCAACATTGACGCGTTTGAAAAAAAAATATTTGCAAAATGGGGGATTGGAATTCGTCTTTGTCGAAATATGCCGCCGTATTTTTGGCGATTTTATTTATTTATTCGTTTTATTATTGTTATTTTCGTTTGTTTTTGTTTATTTGTTTTTTATTTACGCCAGACTTGGCCGTACACCGCCCTGTTCGGTTCATGAATGTTGTTTATTAAGTGATTCATGAATGCGTTTATGAACTGCATTGCTCCTGCTTGGTATTCCAATTAGCGGAACAGGCAGTCAGGTTCCGAGGCCAACGGTCTTTAATGATTTAAAAATGGCAGTTATGCCAAGTGGCGGATGGCGGTTCGAGGGAGGAGGCTTTCCCGCCATTATTTCTTTAATGGCGAATTAAAACTGAAGACGGTAACTTTTTCCTCTTTTCTTCGCGGGATATTTTTTTTTTTTTTCTGGAGAAGGTTCTGGATGAAAAAAAAGAAAGGAAAGAAAAAGGAAAGGTCTGGTGGAGAGCTTTATGAAGTCCTTACCGAGTTCGGGGGGAATTTTGGGTCGGGTGGTATTCGGAAATTGGGCGGACTGTGGGCTTTTTTTTTTTGGGTGGGGGGTGGGGGGGGGAGGGAGCTACTGTCGGGGCCGCCATGTAGCTGGTGCAGGGAAGAGGGTTCTCCCCCCCCTCCTCCCCCTGTGGCTCCTTCAGTTTCTCGTTTCGTTTTATTTTTAAGATCTTTTGTTTGTTTTTGCTTCTTTTTTGTTTCTTTTACTTTTGCTTCTTTTTTTTTTTCTCTCGCTCATCTTTTATTCTAAATTTACGTTTTTTTTTTCTTCCTCATCTCCGTCTTCTTATTGTAACTACTTAATTCTTGAATTCTTGAAGAAGAAATGGGAAAGATGGGGGAGAAGAAAAAGAAGAAGAAAAAAGAAAAAGAAAGAAAGAAAGAAAGGAAAGAAGGAAGAGGATAAAAAAACAGACACGAACATAGCAGATATGAAGAAGATATTGGACATTTCCTCTCCATTTCCCACCGGACTCTTGCCCAAAGATCATGCAGACGAGAAGAAAAAGGACAAGAGGCACGCAAAACCAGCCCTTACGAGAGGTCTTCCCCGCATCCGGTGTCGACTTCCGTGCATGACATGAGGCCAAGAATGTTGCGAGCAGTCACTGGTCCTCCGCGTCGGTGTTGAATGCAGGTCTTGTTCATCATCGGGTATGTCTTTAAAATTGGTCTGTTGGGGGTTTTTGCCTTGTAATTTGTACTTTTAAAGGTGGAATGTAGGGATTAATTTGTACTTTTAACGATGGAATGTAGGAGCTGATTTGTACTTTTAAAAATGGTATATAAAAAAATAATCTGTGCCTTTGGAAATGGAATGTAGGAATTTTTACTGGCACGGGAGTTAATTTTTGGGGTAATCATAATTTTAGAAAGTGGTATTTTGGATCAGAAAGCGGTATGTAGGAACTTTATTCTAATATGGGAGTTAATTCTTGCCTGTTATTGCAAGGCTTCCCCTTTTTATTCGTAGATAAGGAGTTGGTTGTCAATTTCACGGGTTGATTAATGACGTCATCGGGTAATTGAGATTGAGAAGGCCAGTGGATATAACACGTGGATCTGCAACGAAGCGTAAGGGAGTAAATAAGGATCGTGTTGCTGACGTGTTTGCTTGTCTGTCTCGCTGGGCGGCGGCGGCGGCGGCGGCGGTGGCAGGCGGTGAGTTATGGGTCTGTCGGAGGCGAGGGAAGACCTGCCCGTCTCTCACCTTCGGGGCCTCGGGTCGGGAGGTCGGAGGTCGGGACTACTTTCTTTAAAAAAAAATTTTGTTTGTTTGTTTTTCCTTTTTCTTTTTTCTGACTTCTTTTTTTCTGTTTTTCTTCTTTTTCTTCTCCTTTCCTTCTTTTTCCTTTTGTTCTTCTTTTTCTTTTCTTCTTCTTTTCTTGATCTTATTCCTTTTATTCTTCTTTTTTTTCTTCTTTACTTCTTCTTTTCTTCTTCTACTACTTTTTTGCTTCTCCTTCCTTTTTAATCAGCGGGGGGACTATTTTTCTTTTCTTTATCTTCTTCCTTTTATTCTTCATCTCCGTCTTCTTTTTATTCTTTTCTTCTTCTTTTCTTCTACTTTCCTGCTTCTCCTTCCTTTTTAATCAGCGGGGGACTATTTTTCTTTTCTTTATCTTCTTCATTTTATTTTTCTTCTCCGTCTTCTTTTTATTCTTTTCTTCTTCTTTTTTTTATTCTTCTTCTCCGTCTTCTTTTTATTCTTTTCTTCTTCTTTTCTTCTACTTTCCTGCTTCTCCTTCCTTTTTAATCAGCGGGGGACTATTTTTCTTTTCTTTATCTTCTTCCTTTTATTCTTCTTCTCCGTCTTCTTTTTATTCTTTTCTTCTACTTTCCTGCTTCTCCTTCCTTTTTAATCAGCGGGGGGAAATTAGCAGGGATTATATTTTAATTCAGATTCGCAGATAAGGAGCTGGTTGTAAATTCCCCGGATGATTAATGACGTCATCGGGTAATTAAGGGCAAGATAAGCTTCCCATCTCCGGCGCGGGGGCGGGGGGCGGGGGTGGCGGGGGGGGGGGGTTGATCGCTCCGGCCCCTGGGTGAAGATGCTGGGCCGTGCGGGGGGAAGGGGGGGGGGGGTAGCGGTGTCGGGGGAGGGGGGGTGATCGCTCCGGCCCCTGGGTGAAGATGCTGGGCCGTGCGGGGGAAAGGGAGGGGGGGGGTAGCGATGTCGGGGGGAGGGGGGAGGGAGGAGGAGGAGGAAGGCGATGTTGTCCCCGCGGGTTCATTATCGTTGATTTAATTGCCCTGGTGATGTTTACGTGCGGTAAGGTGTGATTCGGTCGCCTTTTCTTTCTTTCTCTTTTTCGTTCTTTCTTTCTCTCTTTCTGCTCTCTCTCTTGATTTCTGTCTCTCTCTCTCTCTCTTTCTGCTCTCTCTCTCTCTCTCTTTCTGTTCTCTATCTCTCTGTTCTCTCTCTCTCTCTCTCTCTCTCTCTCTCTCTCTCTCTCTCTCTCTCTCTCTCTCTCTCTTTGTTCTCTCTCTGTGTCTCTTTCTGTTTTCTCTCTCTCTCTCTTTCTATTTTCTCTTACTCTCTCACTCTCTCACTCTCCCCCAAGAACGACAAGAACGCGCTGGATACCTAATTAATAACACCCCCCACCCCCCACCTCCATCCCTGGATTAAACGCCCGACAACAACGTCTTGGATATCCATTGATAACGCCCCCCCCACCCCACCCCACCCCCGCCCCGCCCCCCGTGTGTGTGTGCAATGAACTGCAGCGGGAGGTTGCTTACCGGCGATTAAGAAGGCGGCTGTTTGGGGGCGAAGACGTCGTTCGTTATCGGATTAATGCAAGCCGCCCACACCCCAACCCACCCCACTCCCACCCCCTTCGCTCACCTCGCGATTAAGTTGTCTGTCGGTTCCATTGGTGGGCGGGATTGTGGTGGGCGGGATTGTGGTGGGCGTGATTGTGGTGGGCGGGATTGTGGTGGGCGGGATTGTGGTGGGCGTGATTGGACTCGGGGGGGGATTACGACGAAACGCGCGGGCGATTCGGATTCTGATGCGGGTGCGAATGCGCGGTGGCTGTGGGCGTTCTTCGTGGGCGTCTTGTTTGTTTGTTTTGTAGTTTTGGTTCTCGTGTTGGTGGTTGGGTGAGGGTGGGTGAGGAGGGGGGGGCGGTGGGTATGTGGGAGGGTTGGAGGGAGAGAGGGGGACGAAAGGGAAAGAGGGAAGGTGGGGGGAGGGGAGGGACAGACGGGCAGACAGCCAGACAGCCAGACAGAGTGAGAGAGATAGGGAGACAGGCAGAGAGACAGACAGACGGGCAACATAGAGAGTGAGTGAGTAAGATCAAGATAGCGAGAGAGGGGGTGAGGAAGGAATATATATATATATATATATATATATATATATATATATATATATATATATATATATATATATATTGTATATATGTATGTATGCATTTAAAAATATTTATTTTTTTATATATGTAGATGATTGAGAGAGAGAGAGAGAGAGAGAGAGCGAGAGAGAGACAGAGAGAGAGAGAGAGAGAGAAAGAGAAAGAGAGAGAGAAAGAGAAAGAGAAAGAGAAAGAGAGAGAGAGAATGAGGACAGCGAAATTAATAAGAAAAAGACACAGAGAGAGAATTAAGATTGAGAAACGAAGAGGACACACCAAGAGGAGAGAGAGAGAGAGAGAGAGGAACGAGCCGGGAACAGAGAAAGGGAGAGAGAATTGATTCGGCGAAGGAGAGGAAGATAAATAATCCAATAGAAGGGCAGAAGCGCCGTAATGGATCACTGAAGGGCCGAAGGGTGAAAGTGAAGGGTGCAGAGGGAAGGGAAATTAAGGCAGCTTGGAGAGACGCGAACGGGGGAATACGCTGCGAATTATGGAAACAGATGAGGAGAGGATGGAGAGGAGAGAGAAAGAGAGAGACAGAGAGAGAGAGATTGGATTAGGGTAAAGAGAGAGAGAGAGAGAGAGATTGGATTAGGGTAAAGAGGAGATAGAGATAGAGAGAGAGAGAGGGAGAGGGGAGGGGAGAGAGAGGTAGGATTATGGGAACGAGAGTGAGAGAAGGAAAGAGAGAGAGAGAGGGAAGAGGGGGGGAGAGAGAGAATTTAGGGAAAAAGGAGGAAGGAGGAGAGAAGAGAGAAGATGACGTAAATAGGAGAAACAGAGACAGACAGACAAGAGAAAAAACGAGTGGGAGTGAGGGTAAAAAAAAAGAAGAGAAGCGAGAGAAAATAGCAGAGAAGACCCGAGAAAAGAGAACAGAGAGAGAGAGAGAGAGAGAAAGAGAGGGACAGGGATAGGAGGAAGGAAGGGCGCCAAGTATTGGATTATTGATAGACTATTGAGTGTGTTATCGGCACCTGAAGCAGGGCTCAGTGCGCGGGACTTCTTATCGGGGCGAAACTATTGACTTCGGAGACTGTTCGGGGGGGGGGGGGGGGGGGAAGGAGGGAGGGGGACGGGGGTAAGGGGGAGGGGGGGTTACAGCTGGAAAGGGCGTTGCGTGTAGTGCTGGGACTTCGCCTGTCAACTTGTCTCTCGCAGTGGCAACCGTCGCCTGTCAGTCAGCTTGTCAACTGTACTGGGAGTAAAGTGGTTGAAAGAGAGTGAGCAATATAGGGAGAGGGAGAGAGAGAGAGACTGACTGACTGACTGACTGACTGACTGACTGACTGACTGACTAAGAAAGAGAGAAAGAGAGAGAGGAGAGGGAGGAAGAGAAAGACAGAGATAGACAGACAGACAGACAAAGACAGAGAGAGAGAAAAAGAGAGAGAGGCAGATAGACAGACAGACAGACAGAGAGAGCGAGAGAGAGAGAGAGAGAAGTCGATCTTTCTTATTGACGTTTCTCTCTTCTGTCCTTCGTCAGGTAGACCTGTTTCGTGTTCTTCGAATTTTGTCTTCTCTGCTCTCTTCCTCTCCTCCATTCTCCCTTTTATCGAGTTACATATTTTCCCCCTCCTACTCTTTATAAGTCAATTATCCTTCTATATTCTTCCTCCTCCTCTCCTCCTTCCTCACTCCCTCCCTCCCTCCCTCCCCCCCTCCCTCCCTCCCTCCCTCCCTCCTTCCCTCTTTCCTTCTTTCCTTCCCTCTTTCCTTCTTCCCTTCCCTCCCTCCCATCCATATCCCATTTCTCACCCTTCGCCTGTTCCTGTTTTTAATCCTCTTCCCCCTCTCCCTTTTCCTACTTGTGCCTCCCCCCCTTCCCCCTCCCCGCCTGCCCCACCTCCACTAGTGGCCTCTCTCGTTGTTCATTTCGTTTTTCCTCTCCTTTCTGTTCCTCCTCCTCCTATGCCTATTTCGCTTTTCTCTCCATCCCCCTTCTCCTATTCCTATTTCTTTTTCATGTTCCTCCTCCTCCTCCTATTCGTATTTCTCTTTCCTTTTCCTCCTCCTCCTCCTCCTATTTCTTCTCTCCTCCTTCCTCCCGCTCCTCGTATTCTTCTTCCTTCCTCCCCCTCCTCCTCCTCCTATTCCTATTTCTCCTCTCCTCCATTTTCGGCATCATCATCATCACATTCATTATCCCCCTCTATATTTATTCTTCCTTTCCCCTTCCCCCTCTTTCCTTCCCACCTGCTCTTCCCCCTCCCCCCTTCACCTGAATGACACCTGCGACCCCCCTCCCCCCTTTCACCTGAATGACACCTGCGACCCCCTCCCTCCCCCCTTCACCTAAATGACACCTGCGACCCCCTCCCTCCCCCCTTCACCTAAAGGACACCTGCGACCCCCTCCCCCCTTCACCTAAATGACACCTGCGACCCCCCTCCCTCCCCCCTTCACCTAAATGACACCTGCGACCCCCTCCCTCCCTCCCTCCCTCCCTTCACCTAAATGACACCTGCGACCCCCCTCCCCCTCCCCCCTTCACCTAAATGACACCTACGACCCCCCTCCCTCCCCCTTCACCTTAATGACACCTGCGACCCTCCCTCCCCCTCCCCCCTTCACCTAAATGACACCTGCGACCCCCCTCCCTCCCCCTTCACCTTAATGACACCTGCGACCCCCCTTCACCTAAATGACACCTGCGACCCCCCTCCCCCTCCCCCCTTCACCTAAATGACACCTGCGACCCCCTCCCTCCCCCCTTCACCTAAATGACACCTGCGACCCCCCTCACCCTCCCCCTTCACCTAAATGACACCTGCGACCCCCCTCCCTCCCCCTTTCACCTTAATGACACCTGCGACCCCCCTCCCTCCCCCCCTTCACCTAAATGACACCTGCGACCTCCCCTCCCTCCCCCTTCACCTTAATGACACCTGCGACCCCCCTCCCCCTCCCCCCTTCACCTAAATGACACCTGCGACCCCCCTCCCTCCCTCCCCCCTTCACCTAAATGACACCTGCGACCCCCCTCCCTCCCCCCTTCACCTTAATGACACCTGCGACCCCCCTCCCTCCCCCCTTCACCTAAATGACACCTGCGACCCCCTCCTTCCCCCCTTCACCTTAATGACACCTGCGATCCCCCTCCCCCCTTCACCTAAATGACACCTGCGACCCCCCCTCCCTCCCCCCTTCACCTAAATGACACCTGCGACCCCCCTCCCTCCCCCCTTCACCTAAATGACACCTG
>NC_091554.1:3693882-3706382 GCF_042767895.1 Penaeus vannamei
TGTGCTCGGATGTGTTTGTGCGTGTTCGGATGTGTTTGTGCGTGTTTAGATGTGTTTGTGCGTGTTCGGATGTGTTTGTGCGTGTTTAGATGTGTTTGTGCGTGTTCGGATGTGTTTTTGCGTGTTCGGAGGTGTTTGTGCGTGTTCGGACGTGTTTGTGCGTGTTTGAATGTGTTTGTGCGTGTTTGGATGTGTTTGTGCGTGTTCGGACGTGTTTATATTGTGCGTGTTCGGACGTGTTTGTGCGTGTTTGGATGTGTTTGTGTTTTCGTTGATTGTCGTTTTCGTAGACCAAGTCAGAGTCATATCTACTTAACAGTTTGCTAAATAATCGTTATGTTTAATGATGGTTCGATACAACCAGCAATTATCCTTTTATCGAATAATCGTTGTTGTCTACTTCTCTTTCACATTTTTTCTTTCTCCTTTTGTCCATTTCTCTTCCCTTCCTTTCGACCACTTCACTCTGAGTGTTAGAGTATTGGGTTGTATCAAGTTTTATGAAGGATTGAGGTAATTTCTCTCTCTCTCTCTCCCTCTCTCTCTCTCTCTCTCTCTCTCTCTCTCTCTCTCTATTCCTCTCTCCCTTTCTCTCTCTCTCTCCCTCCCTCTCTCCTCTTCTCTCTCCCTCTCTCTCCTTTTCTCCTTCTCTCCTTCCTTCCCTCCCTCTCCCTCTCCTCTCTCCTCTCCCTCCCTCCCTCCCTCCCTCCCTCCCTCCCTCCCTCTCTCTCTCTCTCTCTCTCTCTCTCTCTCTCTCTCTCTCTCTCTCTCTCTCTCTCTCTCTCTCTCTCTCTCATCTCTTTCATCTCTTTCTCTCTCCCTCCTTCCCTCCTCCCCCACCCCTCTCTCTCTCACTCTCTCTCCATTTCTCTATCCCGCTGTCTCTCCCCTCCTCCATCACCCTCCCTCCCTTTCCCTCTCTCCATCACGCAGGCCAAACTCTGGCTATGGCACTCGTCCCATCTGATTGGAGGCGGTTAGTGGGGGGTGGGGTATGCCATACGAGGATCCCCACACCCCCTCCCCCCCTACAGTGCCACCCTCCAGCGCCCCTCCTTTCCCTCCGCGTCAGCCCGGGTCGTCCAGGGGAGTGACGCCCGGCAGCCCTCCCTCCATCTATCAGCCCCCTTTCTTCGCGCAGTCACGAGTCCTGTCAGGCTTTATCGATCCTCCGTCCTCCTTCCACGTCCCATGGCGAGCTCCTCCCCGGCCGCGCCCTGTCCCGTCTGCGGTGCCAGGCCCTTCCCTCCTTCGGGGAGGTCGAGGGCGCCGTCCGTCAGCTGTGTCGGCGGAGGGGCCTGGAGGGGGGGGGGGTACAGAGGAAGGGTTCGTGAGGCGCAGTCAAGGAAGAGGAGGGGTTTTGTTGTTGGCTTTTCTGACTTTCTGGTAGATTATTTTATCTCTGTTTCTGGCTGTCTGTTTGGCTGTCTTTCTGTCCTTCTCTGTCTGTCTGTCTCTCTCTCTCTCTCTCTCTCTCTCTCTCTCTCTCTCTCTCTCTCTCTCTCTCTCTCTCTCTCTCTCTCTCTCTCTCTCTCTCTCTCTCCTCTTCTTTCTCACAATCATTCACTCAATATCATTCTCACATTCTCTCCCTTCCTCACCCATCTCCGTCCCTCTCTCCCATCTCCCCCCAGACCCTGCTCTTTCCTTCCTCCTATTTCTATCTTTCATTTCTCCCTTCGTCATTTCTTCCCTTCTTCCAGCTCCCGCTCACACAACGCCCTCGTGACATGTTTTCTTGAGGTGATCAGGGCGGCGGGGTCGATCTTCTGCGGGAGTCATGTCTTTGAAGACTTGGGTCGGGACTTCCGAGGGACTTTGGGGACTTCTTTCGACTTCTTTGGCCCGGGAAGTGAGTCGCTGTCTGGAGTAGATTAATTGCGGGTGCGTTTAAGTTTTCCGGGAGTGGATTGAAGTGACGTTGGTGAAGTGATTCGAGCTTTTGGTCCTCCTTTTCGGTTTTTTATTTTGAGGCGTGTTTTCAGTGGGGGGGGGGGTGACAAGGGGGAAGGGTACGATACGAAGTGGATGGCAATGATCAGATCCCAAGTATCCGGGAATGACGTGCGCTTTTACAAATCCCCTTCTTTTGAGATGAGTAGAATGAGTGATCGACCTCCGTTTCAGACATCAGTCACGCTACATTAAAAGAAAAAAAAAAAAAAAAAAAAAACTGGCCGGCTTTTCAGACACGTGTCTTAGGCCGCTGCGTCGGGTGCTGCGAGTCGGCGAAGGTTGCAAAAAGAGGCCGACGCAGCGAACCGACTGGGCGCGTAATTGCAGCTGCATCTTGTGCGTGCAGCGGGGTTGGGAATGGCTGGGGGTGGGGGGTGGGGGAGGGGAGGGAGGGCCGGAGGAAGAGCTTAGTATATGCAATTTGTTTTGGGCGAGGGGTGGGCGGCGGGGGAGGGAGTGGGGGGGCAGAGCGGCTTATCCGGGTAAAGAGAAAAGCTCGCTGAGTGAAACATTCATTTGCAGGCGGCCTTGGTCTTGTTGCAGCTGAAATGCAGGCGGAAAAGTGGCTCTCGTTAACTTGCAGGTCGTTGGAGAGAGGGGGAAAGTGTCTGTTGGTAGCCAGGCAGAAGAACAATTTACTTAGGTTTCTGAAACGGTTTTCAGTTACAGGCACGTGGAAGTAATTACACTCGTATTAACACGTACATACATAACGAAAACAGGCGACAGAGAGATTGAGTCAGAGGCGCGCGCGTACACGCACACGCACACGCACACGCACACGCACACGCACACGCACACGCACACGCACACGCACACGCACACGCACACACACACACACACACACACACACACACACACACACACACACACACACACACACACACACACACACACACACACACACATTCAGAAAGAGAGAGATGGAGAGACAGACAGACGGACAAGACAGAGACATAAGAGAGAGAAAAGGAAGTGGAGGTTGGGAGCAAACATAGAATTATCCGACTGGAAGAAAAATATAGCTCGAATGTATTACTATTTCCCACGTTCCCGCCTCATCACACCCCCATTTCACGTTCACGCCGTCGTCACCCCACTCCTCCTCACCCCCCACCCCCACCCCCTTTCCCTTCATTCCCCCCATCGTATCATCTGACTGCCCCATCCCCTTCTGACCCCCCCCTTCCCCTATCCCCTGTCACCCCTCAACCCCTCTAGCCCTCTCCCCTTCCCTGTCACCCCCACCACCTCTCACCCCACACCCCACTCTCCCTTCCCCCCTCCCCTACTTGAAGGATGATCTGGATTGTGTTGTCTAATATCCTCCCTTCGCCCTCCCCCTGCCCCCTCCCTTCCCCCCTCCTACGCACACTTACAATCAGACGCAACACTTCCTGAGCCACTTAATTCTTCGTATTGTCTTGTCCGTCAACTCTCCGCCTCGTGTCTGACTTTAAATGTTTACTCTGTGGGGCCTCCCCCACTGTCTCTCTCTCTGTCTGTCTGTCTCTCTCTCTCTCTCTCTCTCTCGCTCTCTCTCTCTCTCTCTCTCTCTCTCTCTCTCTCTCTCTCTCTCTCTCTCTCTCTCTCTCTCTCTCTCTCTCTTGTTCTGCCTTTGTTACTTCTCCCCTTTTCTCCCTCTCTTTGTTGGGAAACACGTTTCCACTTTGTCCATTATCTGCTTATTTGCCTCCTCCTCCTTCTCCTCCTCCCTCCTCCTCCTCCTCCTCCTCCTCCTCCCCCTCCTCTTCCTCCCCCTCTCCCTCTTCTTCCCCCTCCCCCTCTTCTTCCCCCTCCTCCACCTCCTCCTCCTCTTCCTCCTCTCCCCTCCCCTCCCCTCCCCTCCCCTCACCTCTCTCGCTCCTCCTCCTCCTCCCTCCTCCTCCTCCTCCTCCCCCCCTTCCCCTCCTCCTCCTCCCTCCCCTTCCTCCTCCTCCTCCTTCTCCTCCTCCTCCTCCTCCCCCTCCTCCTCCTCCTCCTCCTCCTCCTCCCTCCCCTCCTCCCAGCCTCCCATCCCATTTTCGTTCATCCTCCTCCTCCTCCTCCCAGCCTCCCATCCCATTTTCCTTCATCCACACGTGTTCCACATTCATTGTTTATCCGAAATTACGTGCGTGATGGAGAGCGGGATTGGCGGGACGCTGTGGTTCACTTGTCTCTTTCGAGGGATGAATTTTTCGGATTTTTTTTTTTTTTTTTTTGGGGGGGGGGTTAATCCTCTGTGATGAAGAATCGGCGTGATTCGGTCAGCTTTGGATACCAGTTGTTGCGTGGTTTGTTATTGCTGTCGTAATGTTTTGGTATTGTTATTGTTTTGTTTTATTTGTTTTGTCTTTTTTTATTTTGATTTAATGCTTCACTTGCCTTCTATTCTTCATTCGGCGTTTTATGTTTAATTATTGTTACTATTAATTTTTTTATTTATTCATTTCCATGCTTCACTCTCCCTCCATCTTTCATTCGGTGTTTTATGTTTTATCATCGTTACTGTTTTTCATTTATCTATTTTTTTTCTTGCTTCACCCTCCCTCCATCCTCCAATGGCAGTTTTATATCATACCATTGTTACTATCTTTAATTCCATTTTTTATTTCTTTGCTTCACCATTCCTCCATCCTCCAATCGCTGTTTTATATTCTATCATTGTTAATATCATTAATTCTATTTTTCATTTCTTTGCATCACCTTCCCTCCATTCTCCAATCGCTGTTTTACATAATACCATTGTTACTATCTTTAATTCAATATTTTTTATTTCCTTACTTCACCCTTCCTCCATTCTTCATTCGCTGTTTTATATTATATCATTGAATTATCTTTAATTCTATATTTTTTATTTCCTTACTTCACCCTTCCTCCATCCTCCAATCGCTGTTTTATATTATATTGTTACTATCTTTGATTCTATTTTTTTATTTCTTTGCTTCACCTTCCCTCCATCCTCCAATCGCTATTTTACATTATATCATTGTTACTATCTATAATTCTATTTTTTTATTTCCTTACTTCACCCTTCCTCCATCCTCCAATCGCTGTTTTACATAATGCCATTGTTACTATCTTCAATTCAATATTTTTTTTATTTCTTTGCTTCACCCTTCCTCCATTCTTCATTCGGTATTTTATATTGCATCATTTTTACTATCTTTAATTCTATTTTTTTATTTCTTTGCTTCATCCTTCCCTCCATCCTCCAATCGCTGTTTTATATTATATTGTTACTATCTTTAATTCTATATTTTTTTATTTCCTTACCTCACCCTTCCTCCATCCTCCAATCGCTGTTTTACATAATACCATTGTTACTATCTTTAATTCAATATTTTTTTTATTTCTTTGCTTCACCTTCCCTCCATCCTCCAATCGCTATTTCACATTATATCATTGTTACTATCTTTAATTCTATATTTTTTATTTCTTTGCTTCACCCTTCCTCCATCCTCCAATGGCTGTTTTACATAATACCATTGTTACTATCTTTAATTCAATATTTTTTATTTCCTTACTTCACCCTTCCTCCATTCTTCATTCGGTATTTTATATTGCATCATTTTTACTATCTTTGATTCTATTTTTTTATTTCTTGCTTCATTCACCCTTCCTCCATCCTTCATTCGCTGTTTTATATTGCATCATTTTTACTATCTTTAATTCTTTATTTTTTTTATTTCTTTGCTTCACCCTTCCTCCATCCTTCATTCGGTATTGTTGCATCCCCTTTCGTGATAGGTATTGCACCGCTTTAAGAACCTTCCTCTGGCCGCTGCAATATCGGTGGGGAACAGAGCTATGGGAATTGCATCGAAAAGCGATATCCATAAGAGCTATTTGCTCGGCCGCTGGGTCGTTGGGTTTTATTTTCTCTGTTGATAACTAATAAGAGTCCGGTGGATCTCTCTCTCTCTTTTTTCTCTCTTCTTTGGTGGTGGATGTGGGGTTATGTCTGTGTGTTTCTGTCTGTCTGTCTGTCTCTGTGTTATTCTCTCTGTCTGTCTCTGTGTTATTCTCTCTGTCTCTCTCTCTGTCTCTCTCTCTCTCTCTCTCTCTCTCTCTCTCTCTCCCTCTTCCCCTCTCTCTCTCTCTCTCTCTCTCCCTCTTCCCCCCTCTCTCTCTCTCTCTCTCTCTCTCTCTCCCCTCCTTTCCCCTTCCTTCAATCCTTCTATCCTTCTCTCTCTCACTCACTCACTCACTCACTTCCCCTTTCTCCGTCCCTCCTCTTTCCTTCTCTCACTCCCCCTTTCTCCTTCCCACCCTCTATCCTTCTCTCTCTCTCTCTCTCTCTCTCTCTCTCTCTCTCTCTCTCTCTCTCTCTCTCTCTCTCTCTCTCTCTCTCTCTCTCTCTCTCTCTCTCTCTCTCTCTCTCTCTCTTCCAGTCTACCCTCCCTCTCCTCTCCTTTCTCCTCTACCTCTCCTCCTGCGCGTTCTCCCTTTCACTCTCTCACCCTCTTCATTTCCCCCACACTTCCCCCTCCCTCTCCTTCTGAACCCTAACCCTCCCCTCTTCTTCCCCTCACCCTATCCTGCGTTTCCTCCTCCCATACCCCTCGCCCTCCCCTCTTCTTCAATTCCCCCGTACCCTCACTCTTATTCTCACCCTCCTCTCCTCACGTCCCCCTCCCTGCCCCCTCCCCCGCCCCTTCCCTCACTCTTATTTTCACCCTCCCTTCCTCACGTCCCCTCCTCTCTCTTATTCTTCCCCTCCCTTTTCCCCTCCTCTCTCTTCTTCTTCCCCTCCCCCTTCCCTCTTTTTCTCATCCTTCCCTCCTCTCGTCCCTGTCCCTCGCTCCTCTCCCTCTCCCTACACTCACTCTTTTTCTCACCCTCCTCTCCTCTCGGCCCCTTACTCCCCTTCCTCGCCCCCTCCCTCTTCCCCTCCCCTCTCTTCTTCTTCCCCTCCCCCTTCCCTCACTTTTTCTCACCCTTCCCTCCTCTCGTCCCCCTCCCTCTCCCTACCCTCGTCCCCTCCTCTCGCCCCCCTCCCTTACTCCTCTAGTCCTTCTCCCTTACTCCCCTCCCTCACTCGCGTCCCTCACTCCCCTCTCTCGCCCCCTCCCCCCCCCCTCCCTCCCCCCCTCGCCCATCCGCCGCCGGTGCTCCCGGGAACGAAATATGGCCTATAGCGGAATCGTCTCAAAGTTTCCTCCGCGCGACTTTATTGGAAATCGTTTCACGGGGCCGGGGGGGAATGTTTATGGTCGAAAATCCCCCGTTTATGAATAGGAATCGGAACCTTAGGGTGGGGGGGGGGGAACGCATTGACCATTGAGTTTGAGGAGCGGGATTATATCGCGATAAAAAAAAAAAAAAAAAATGGTGAAAGTGGAAAAAAAGTATGTTTGTTCCTTTTTTTTTCTTTAAATCTCGTTCTTTCTCTTTTTTTTTTTTTTTTTTTTTTTTTTTTTTAGAGTTAGTTATATTGCGTGGATATTCGGCTCGTATTGTAAAGTGAATAGATAAAATGGGGTGTAGTGGGGGGGTGGAGGGTCGTTGAGAGTTTTGTAATTGGAAAAGTTAGTGGTTGGAACGTCTCCCAAAAGTGTTGTTCAGTTATATACTGTAGATAGAGAGGTTAAGGTACTGCTTGGGTGTCTTGAGTTCCCCTAAGAGGAATTGTGATTATGTAAATTATTTTATGGGCTTATTTATATGACTCTATTTTATGGAGTTTTTTATGTAACTGCTCTATATGGATTTTTTTTACATACAGTTACTTATTTTTATAGTCTTCTTTGTCATAATAAGTATTTTTTAAGATATACAACTTACTTTATGTACTTTTTTACATACAGTTACTTATTTTTATAGATTTTTATTGTCCAAATAAGGATTTTAAGATATATATAACTTACTTTTATTGACTTTTTTACATGCAGTAACTTATTTTTATAGAATTTTTTGTCCAAATAAGGATTTTCAAAGATACTGTAAGGATGGAGTACGAAAGGAAAGGATTAGTGCGTGGAATTATGTTATATATTTAGAGTATAAAGTATATCGAGTGAAATTACAGTTGGAGGAGAATTAGGAGGATTAGATAGGGAATTTGTTGCATATATTTTGACGCGTTTTTTTTTATGGGTTCCTTTGTTTAAGAGGTTTCGGGAATACGGGGTGGAGTTCGGGCTGAAAGGAAGAAGTTTAAATTTTAAAGTTTTTTTTTTGTTTTTGTTTTTGGACTCAGATGGGGAGTCTCGGGTTGTTTGTTATAATTTTTGTTGTTGAATAAGGCGTTGTTTTTGTTGCTTTTTTGTTGGCGTTTTTATTGTTGTTGTTAGTATATATCGCTATCATTGTCTTTATCTGTTGTTCGATTTTTTTATGAACTTGCAGTAAAAAATATGTAATGCAGATGTTGTAGTTAGGTTGTAAGGTTAATATTTATTTCGATGTTATAATTAGGCTTTATTTATATTTGATTTCACATGTAGAGTGATTTATTTCGCTGTAGGTGTGTGTGTGAGAGAGAGAAACAGAGAGAGAGAGAAAAAGAGAAAGAGAAAGAGAAAGGGACAGACAGAAACAGAGGGAGTGCGAGGGAGAGGGAGAGGGAGAGGGAGAGGGAGGAGGGAGAGGGAGAGGGAGAGGGAGAGGGAGAGGGAAAGGCAGGGGGAGGCAGGGAGAGAGGGAGAGGAGAGGGAGAGAGCGAGAGAGAGAGAGAGAGAGAGAGAGAGAGAGAGAGAGAGAGAGAGAGGGAGAGGAGAGAGGGAGAGAGGAGAGAGAGAGAGAGAGAGAGAGAGAGAGAGAGAGAGAGAGAGAGAGAGAGAGAGAGAGAGAGAGAGAGAGAGAGAGAGAGAGAGAGAGAGAGAGAGAAAGAGACAGAGACAGAGGGAGTGCGAGAGAGAGAGAGAGAGAGAGAGAGAGAGAGAGAGAGAGAGAGAGAGAGAGAGATGTGTGTTTGTATGTGTCGTAACCCCAGAGGTCCTAGCTCGCAACCCCGGGGCACACCGGCGGTTCCTTTAGGCCTGTGAACTACTCACACCTTGGCATCACCCCCCCAACTCCCCCTCCCTATTCCCCTTGTCATCTTCCCTCCCTCCCTCCTCCTTCCCTCCCTCTCCCTCCTCCTCCGTACTCCTTCCTCTTTCCCTCCTCCCTCCTTCCCTCCCCTCTCCCTCCTCCTTCCTTCCCTCCCCACTCCCCTCCTCCCTCCCTCCCTCCCTCCTCTCCCTCCTCACTTCCTTCCCTCCCCTCTCCCTCCTCCCTCCTTCCCTCCCCTCTCCCCTCCTTCCCTCCCCTCTCCCTCCTCCCTCCATCCCACCCTCTCCCTCCTTCCTCCCCCCTCCCTCCTCCCTCCTTCCCTCCCCTCTCCCTCCCTCCCTCCCCTCTCCCTCCTCCCTCCTTCCCTCCCCTCTCCGTCCTCCCTCCTTCCCTCCCCACTCCCTCCTCCCCCCCTCCCCCTCTCCCTCCTCCCTCCATCCCTCCCTCCCCCCCTCCACTCCTCTGCTCAAGACAATGCCTTTTGATTATTAGATCAATTTCCCTTTCCGATCAGCTGTTGCGCCGAACTCCTCTGTCGCGCTGGGTGAGGGGGTGTTGGTGGTGGGGAAGGGGGAGAGAGGGAGGGAGAGAGAGGGAGGGAAGGAGGGGGAAGAGAGGGAAGGAGGGGGAGAGAGGAAGGGAGGAAGGGTAGGAGGGGGAGAGAGAGGAAGGGGAGGGAGGGAAGAGAGAAGAGAGAGGGAGGGAGGGAAGGAGGGGGAAGAGAGAGGGAGCGAGGGGGAAGAAAGAGAGGGAGGGTGAGGGGGAGAGAGAAGGAGGTATCTTAGTTCCATTGTTTGTATTCTTATTTATTTATTTTTGTTTGAGGGGGGAGGGTCGATTATAAGAATTAATAGGTAAAGGTGTCTCGAATAAGTAGATATTTAGACTGGTATCCCGACGAAGACTTTTATGACTGGTATGCAAATTGAGTAATGAATTCCTGTATTTACAGACGAATAAATGAATTTCGCCCAAAATCGATTCAAAATCATATAAACCCATATTAAAAGAAAAAAAACTAAGGAAAAAAAAGAATAAAGGAGTGATCGATAAAGGCGATAATTACAACAGAGAGCAATAACGGAAATGAAAAAAACGCTATAAGGAATCACCTCGTACTTCTAAGGAATGGATGGGGGAGGGGGAGGGAGGGGAGAGGGAGAGGGGATGGGTTTTATTTACGTTCGTTCCGCGTCCACGATTTTTTTTTTTTTTTTTTTTACGTTACTTTCCTTTCCTTTCACCTCCCCCCCCCCTTTTTTTTTTTTTTACGTTACTTTCCTTTCTTTTCACCCCCCACCCCCCCACCCCCCACCGTACGTTCTTCGGCGCCGGCACGTTGGGAGGGGTCAATGGCGCCAAGTTAGATCACCTCCTCATTAACGAAGACGTTTACTATTCCGGGATTCCTTTGTCTGGCGCCGTGGCTAATGTCCGGGGTGGGGGGTGGGGGTAGGCGGGGTGGGGGTGGGGGTGGGCGGGGGCGTGGGGGTGGAGGTGGGGGAAAGGGGGAGTGGGAGGAGGAGGAGGTGTTGCGGCGTTTGGTGTTGTGTGGATTTGGGTATGAGGGTGGGTGTAGGGTGGATTTTTATTAAGGGGTTTTTATTAGGTGTATTGGGGTTGTGGAGATGTGGCGTTTAGGGTTGGTTTTGCGTGGATTGTTTTTTTTTTCTGGTGTTGTGATGTTGTGGGGGGTTTGGTGATGATTTGCGTCGTTTTTTTGTGTTATCGGTGTTGTCAATGGTATTATCATGATGGTAATGAATCAGTGATTCTTATAGTATCGTTGTTGTATTATTATTGGTATTATTATTACGTTCATCATCACCACCACCTTCATTATCATCTTCATTATCACCACCACCACAACCATCTCCATTGTCATCATCATCATCATCATTATATCATCATCACCAATTATTAATCATCACCACCACCACCACAACCATCTTCATTGTGATTATCATCATCATCATCATCATTATTATATCATCATCACCGATTATTAATCACCACCACCATCGCCATCACCACCATCATAACCACCACCCGACGCCGCCATCACCATCAAGGTAATATCCCCACCGACACTACATTACCCACAACTGATTATGAAAATGGCCTGTAATTGTGTTGTGACGACACCATCAATTTCAATATATTTCCCGCGCCCACCGGGGTGACCTCGGTTGACCCAGACGTAATTGTGTGTAGGCCTATTTTATGGTGCGATAAACTCGGTGGGTGCTGGTCAGATGTCGGGGGAGGGAGGGGGGAGGGAAGGGGGTGGAAGGGTAGGGGAGGGGGTGGAAGGGGAGGAAAGGGAGGGGAAGGGAGAGGGTGGAAGGGGAGGGGTGGGGAAGGGAGGGAGAGGAAGGGAGAGGGAAGGGGTAGAAGGGTAGGGTAGGGGAAGGGAGGGGGAGGGAATGGGTGAAAGGGAGAGGGAGAGGGGAGAGGGTGAAAGGGGAGGGGAGGGGAAGGGAGAAGGAATGGGAGGAGTAGTGTGAAGAAGAGGGGAGGGGAGAGGGGGATGAAGAGAGGAGAGGGGGTATTACGAAGAGGGGAGGGAAGGAGAGAGGAAGGTGACGAAGAGGAAAATGGAGAGGGAGGGGACAGTTTAACGAAAAGTGGAAGGGAAGGGTAGAGAGAGGGGTAGTGTTACGAATAGGGAGAGGGAGGGGTAGTGTGATGGAGAGGGAGGGGAAGGAAGAGGGAGGGACGATGGGAAAGGAGAGGGTGGGGGGTAGAGGGAAGGGAGAGAGAGGGGGTAGTGTGATGGAGAGGGGAGGGAGATGGAAGGATGGTGGGGAAGAAAGAGGGGGTAGTGTGAAGTGGAGAGAGAGAGGGGGTGTAGTGTGATGGGGATGGGAGGGGAGAGGGGGTAGTATGAAGGGGGGGGAGTCATACCTCGATGACAGGTACGTTGTTTACGGAGCCTTATTGCCGGAAGGAGGGCTGGCAAACGAGTACTTTGTTGCTTATAATTGCTAACATAACTGCAAATTATATTTAGCGGCTCTTACATATTGAAAAATAGTTTTCTTTTTTATCATTTTTTCTTCTTCTTCGCCTTCGTCTTTTTCTTCATCTCGTTTTTCTTATTATTATTTTTCTTCTCCTTCGTCTTCATCGTTTTCTTTTTTTTTCTTCTTCTTCTTCTTCTTCTTCTTCTTCTTAAAAAAAACTTAATTATGGGTAATTAATTAAATTATTAACTACTTGTAGAGTATTAATGACAATATGTGCTCGCTATTTTTCATGTATTAATTTTTCTCTCTTTTCCACCCGCCAGGTAAGTGTGTCCGGTCACGTGACAAAAGTTGACGACGTATGTGTCATGTCTCCTTCGCCTTCGTCTTTGGCTCGAAGGATCTCCCAAGATGAGCGTCTTCTGAGATCGTGAGTGAGTTGTGGGAGGCCAGCCTTTTCCTCGTCTTCCTTTGTGTCCTTCTCTTTGTTCTCTTCTTTAGCCTTCTCCTTCTCTTCTTCCTTTTTTTTTCGTTTTCGTTTTCGTTTTCTCCTTCTTCCTCTTCGTTTTCGTCCTCGTCCTCTCCTTCTTCTTG
>NC_091554.1:3718882-3721382 GCF_042767895.1 Penaeus vannamei
TGAACCGGGAAATAAAATCACTATAATTGACGTATAATCTTTCTTTCATCACCTTCTTCCTCGTCTCCCTCGTTCGTATCTGTGTGGTAAGGAGGGAGGGGGAGGGGGAGGGAGGGAGGGAGGGAGGGAGGGGGAAGGAGGAGAAGAAAAGGAAGAAGGAAAGAAAGAAAGGGAGAAAGAAACAGAAAAATAAGAAAAAAGAAAGAAGAGAAAGAAAGGAGAGGAAGAAGGAAAGAAAGAAGAGGAAGACGGAAAGAAAGAAGAAGAAGAAGGAAAAAAAGAAAGAACGTAATAAAAGATAAATAAAGAACCAGAAAAAAAGAAGAAAGAAAAAGAAAGAAACAGAAAAAAGAAAAATAGAAACGAAAGGGAAAGAGAAAGGAGAAGGAGAAATAGGAAGAGAAGAAGAAAGAGGAGGAGGGAGGAGGATGGGCGGGGGGAAGAGATGGGCGGCGCGAACCCATAACGGCTCGAAGACACAAAGGCGAGAAACATCGTGGGCTGGTCATTAAGGGGGTGCTTTGGGGGGGGGCGTGAGAGGACGCCATGCAGGAGGGAAAGGGAGGGAGTGGGGGAGGGGTAGGGGGGAGGGGGGTAATGATTTACTTATGGCTACGTGTTGGTCAATCTGGTTGTAATTGCGTGTATCTGTCCGCATTATGAGATAGAATGATAAATCAGATAAATGAAATAGTAAAAGGAATTAATGAAATGACAGAAGAAAATAAAAATAACTGTAAAACACGGTAATAATGACAATGATAATGGTAATAGTGATAATAATAGTAATTATAATAATAATAGTAAGTATGATGATAGTAAGAATGATAAAAATAATAATAATGATAATAATTAAATTGATAAATATATGAAATTATGCATATATATATATATATATATATATATATATATATATATATATATATATATATATATATATATATATATATATATAGCAGCTTATGTTGATAGATAATATATGTGTGCTATATTGTATATGGAAAGTCTTCGCCTGGTGTTGTATTTGTGATTTACAGATATTGGCGCTTTTTGAAAATGGATCTGAATGCGGGCGGGACAACAGTGCAGGGGAGATAAACGACGCACCTCGCTGTCTACGGGCGGGCTAGAATCCGAGGCCGAGTCAGCGTGGAAAATCTCGCTTGACATCTTTATGACGAGCGGCGGCTTTCCACGGGGCGCCAGACTGAAAAAAAGCCGATTTTCCAGCCGGTGCGAAGCCGGCACTCGTCCATCAGGGAAGCTCGGCGGGGAGGTCAGAAAGCCGGAGGGGGGAGGGGGGGATGGGAGGATGGGGAGGGGTGCTTGGTGGAGGTGGCGGGGGACCTTCCTGAGTCAAGGGCGACCTTAATTTCTCTCTCTATCTCTCTTTTTCTTTCTTTCTTTCTCTCTCTCTCTCTGTCTCTCTCTCTCTCTCTCTCTCTCTCTCTCTCTCTCTCTCTCTCTCTCTCTCTCTCTCTCTCTCTCTCTGTGGCTACTCTCACTTTTGACGGTCGCTCTCAATCTCTTTCTCGCACTGGTTTCACTCTCACTCTCGTTCTCGTTCACTCACGCTTTCACTCTCTCCCTCTCCTCCCTCCTTTTCCCTCTCCTCTCTCCTTCTCCCTCTCTCTCTCCTTCTCATAGTCCCCCACTCTCTCTCTCTCCCTCTCTCCTCCCTCCTTCTCCCTCTCTCTCTCTCTCCCTCTCCTCCTTCCTTCTCCCTCTCTCTCTCACTCTCCTTCTCCTACCCTCCCTCACCCTCACCCTCACCCACTCACTCTCACTTCCGAAAGAGGGGGTCGGGGGGGGGGGGAGGTGTCGAGGGCAAAGCCAAGGAGGTTCGAGGTTCGATCACATCTCGAGCGTGTGTACAATCGGCCGTCGGAGGGTGGGGGGATTGTTTGAGGGGGTTCTCTGCGTCAACATGTTCTTGGGGACGGGCCTGGGGGAAGGGGGGGGGGGTGAGAAATAGGGAGGGAGGGAGGGAGAGAGGGAAGGAGTGATTGAGGATGAGGAAGGTGGAGGGAAGGAGGGGGTGGGGGGAGAGTGAGAAGAAGCGAGAGAAAGGGAGAGTGGGAGATTGAGAGTGAGAGTGAAAGTCAGAGAGAGAGAAAGAGTGAGTGTAAGAATGAAAGTGAGAGTGAGAGTGAAAGGGAGAGTGAAAGTGAGAGTGAGATTGCGATTAGAATTGAGAGAGAGGGAAAATTAAAGGAAAAGAGGAGATACAGAGGCGAAGAGGTAAGAAGAAGAACGAGTAAAGATCGAAAGACTAAAGAAAAGTAAGAATAAGAAATGGAGAAGGAGAGTGAAGAGAAAAAAGGAGAGGAACGAAGAGAACGAAAGAGAGAGCGAAAAAAAAAACGCAAGAGACCAGATGGAACGAGTGAACGGGAAGCTGTGGATCATCACGAATTGGGGCAGCCCTTGCAACAGCTCATTTGCAAGGTCCGGCGCCAGGGCCAACGCGGGTGGTGATAAGAGCGAAATGATAACGCTC